>NW_012267232.1:7722367-7800037 GCF_000151885.1 Dipodomys ordii | reverse complement strand
GTCTGTAGCCAGCCTCTTGTTGGAGTCTCTGGTCAGCTTGAGGTCCCGTGGCTTGATTGGTTTCTTAAGTCAGTTTGTTCGAACAGGCAGAAAAATACTCTGCTTTCCCCAAGATTTTGGGATCCCCCTCCCAGATTAGTTTAATGGGAGGCAGATCCGCTTTGGTATCCAAGATGGAGATCTCCGGTGCTGGGGGGGAGGGGTGGCCTTCCCTCCTCTGCTCACTGAGAAGGAGTGAGGATGTCGGGCTTCTACTCATGCAGAGTCTTGGATCCTGGGTCGTCTCTGTTCTGCAAACTGCAGGATGAAGATGTCCGCTCCTTGTCGGTTCTTGCTGGTGTTGAGTATAATCCGCTCTCCCACTGCGTCTGGCTCCTTCATCCCGGACTCTCTGTGTGAGCGCTCAGGTATGGCTGCGGTCTCGCCGCTGCTGCGGCTGCTGGCAATCGCTCAGATGTGTCTTTTTTGCCTTGGCTTCCCTCTCTTGTCTAACTCTCTGTCGTGTGATGGCACACTTGGTGTGATTCTCTGGCTTAGGACTGTTCACTGGAACTCTAAAACTGCTTTCTATGGGAGAGCTTGTTCAGATTCCAGCTTCTCCTCTGCCATGTTCCGCCCTCTGTCTGAAGTCATTCTTATGTTGTTCTGAGCATGACCTGGAAGAATCAAAACTCTATTTTTCATAGTAGTTATTTTCATAGCCTTATTCTGTTAGACCCTTGCTATCACATTCTAGAATCTCTTCCAAATAATCTCTCATCTTAATCTCTGCTTCAGTGGAATTTCTACTTGCTTTCACATTTTTGATGTGTTATTTTCTTTGTTTGGATGAAAAGTTACTTTTCTTGTGATCTCTAAGCAATCTACATTTTAGTGGCCTAAATACACAGCCCCAAATAAATTTTCCTGTGGGGCTTGTTCTAATACTCACTTTGGCCCAAACAAAACTTCTCTATTATAAGTCTGTGGCACCATATTATAATTATTATCTTGCCTACTTCATATTTCAGTAGACAATGAGATTTTGAAAAAAGTGAATCTTACTCTACTCATACTTGTATTTTACTGTGTGATAACATAATGAAGAAACAGTATTTGAACAAATGACTGAATTGATAAGAAGATAACAACAGTGAGAACCAAGCATGCTTTCAATTAAGATTGAAATAATACATTTTTGATTCTGTATCTCTATCTTTGTTATGGTCAAGTATTCTCTATTTGATGGTTTAAACTATTAAAAGCCTAAATTTACCTCAGTTGTATTATTTAAACAATTCTATGTGTCCTCATCGCTTGCACACTGACATAATCTGTAATTTATTTCTTCCTCTCAAATAAAATTAGCATATGAGATTATGACATGTGAAGAAAGGTTATGGAGTGTTATGAGCATGATTATAAAACTCTTGTACAATACTGATACTTCTGTTGGGTTTGGAAAACCAAAGGGTATAAATTGTGTTTGGAGAAAGCCACATATGTCAAGAAACTCAGAAGACCTCAAGGATCTGAAATCAATTTTATGTAAATAGCCAAATAGCATTGGTGGCCTTCAGTTATGTAATTATAAGGAAACATACTTGGACAATAATCCTGATGAGTAAGAAAATTGGGTAATTTCCCAAAGAAGTCACCATACAAGACCTTTGCCATCTTGATTACAGTCTTGGAATAACTCAGGCAGAGGACCCTGCTACTCATGAAAACTATGAGATTACGCATATATTGTTTTATGTTAGGTGATTTTTTAATACAGAGATACATAGTGAAGAACATATAATTTTGAAAATGAAAATTACAATAATAATGTATTACCATAGCTGTATTTGTTCTCCAGGTACAAACTTGGTTTATCAAAGCGATTATCTATTTTATTCTCTAATTATTCCTCTCTGAGTTTTTCTGAATATTTCAACCATTATCTGATTTTTCTCTAGATATAACAAAATTGTCCTTCCAGTGACTGCCAATAAGAAAGGTGACATGATGTTTATAATAAACCAACACTAATATTATACTGAAAACTTTCAGATGTTCCTCTAAGATCTGGAGCAGGACAAAGGGACTCACTTTCACCATATTTGTTTATCATAGTTCTGGAAGTCCTTGCTAGAGAAATCTCACAAAAGAAAGAAATAAAATAAAGATCATCAAAATTAGAAAATAAATCAAATTTTCACTCTGAGCAGAAGATTGTCATACATACAACACCCCTAAACTTCACTGGAACTAGATCAAGGGCCCAAGTAACTGGCTAGTGTAGAAAGGGCCTCCACCTCAGGTCATATAAGCCTGAGCACATGCTGAGAGCTATTTGACTTCCATTTTACTAGCTCTGAGAATTTTATGGTTTTCTTTCTGCTTTATACAGAGTGAACACTTACTTTCCATTTCTGGGAAATGAGCAAGAAATAATTAGGATGGGTAGTTATTGAGTGACATTTTAAGTAAATAATAGAGAGTAAGATAACAAGAGAATTTTCTTTGTATTTACTTTTCTTTGCCTCTTTGCATACTGGTATATATTAATGAGTCCAAAGGAACTAAGAACTTTGTGCTTGCTGGAAAGAGTGCAGTCCTTTGAGGGTTTGCTCGGGCTTGTCTTCAATGTATGATTGAAGTTGTGGTTCTGAAGCTTTAAACTATCTTCATTGTTGTTGTGTTTGTCACTAAAGTTGTAAAATGAATCCTTGCTTTTCCTCAAGTAAATGTAAAGTACTTTGTTATTTCTGGAGGATTTAGTAACTTAGACTATTGTATTCTTTACATAAAGTCTGTTCAGGTGGATTTGTACAGAATATTTACAAATATGAGATTTGTACAGAATATATACAAACAAGAATTTCTAATTTAATAAAATGTTTGACTAAAACATGAAACTTTTTGTAGAAACTGGGTTTTCAGAAACCCTTAATGAATTCAAATTTCCTTAAGGTTGTAAAATCAGAATGCTTCAATAAGTTTGATTAAGAAAGCTTAAGATAAAAATCTCTGTTTATATACAAAAATTTAAGTTATAATGTGTATTATGTCTTCATTCTTTTTAATATAACAATAATGTATTTTAATTTTTTAATCTGTTTTACCATTCTTACATATTTAGTCAAAATTTCCTTAATTTCTTATGTAAATTTTCCAAAAATAAGACTTTCATCTACATAATTTTTAAGAATTGGAAGAGATGAATACAGGGTTCACTAAAATTAAATGAACATTCTGATAAACATTTTTATAGCATTAATTATATTTGTAGTGTTTTATCTCAAATATTATTTCCTAACCTGTTAGCTCCCAAATTTGAGCAAATCTTAATTGGATTAACATTGACATATTAGTATAATTATGAATTAATTAGCATATTATTATTGTTTGAATAGATATTTAATTTCTCAAAAATATTGAGTACTAAAATACTGATTACTAGGTATCACTTTAAATTTATGAACTTGTTTTTTCTTTCTACATGTCATCAAGTGACTATATTGAATTAGAGGTATAAGTTGGTGGTAGAGCAATTTTCCAATTCTTCCTGGTTTGATCCCTAACACAAGGGGGAAAATAAACTAAGACACAATAGCTTTGGGTCATTAAACAAAGTCACACATTTTACTATTTGAAAAGGAGATATAAATATGTATATGGTTGTAGAAATGCTTTGCATGTACTCAAGAATTTTTAAGACTGCTAGTTCCCAAAAGATGCATGCATATGACAGGAATTCTCCAGTAAGCCATCACCAAGAATTTCTCTTAAATTAACATTATTTTATTTGGCTATATTTAATTTCTAGTGTTGAGAAAATACTGGAAAACTGTGGTATTAAATTGCAAAGCAATTGGATTTGTATTTTTAAATCAGTGAATAAAAAAAGTAGTTTCACAATGCCTTGCTCCATAATATGAAAGAAAACAATGAAAGGAAGATGTGAATGGCCATGAAAATGTTTGAATGTTTGCAGAAAGGAGGTTTTCACTTGTTTTGGATTATGCAGTCTGTAAATACTAGATCTATAAAGACACAAAGGGTTGTGTAAATATTTTTGCCAGAGACAGAATTGGCTGGCTTTGATGTGCTTATTTTAAAATGCTAGGAAGTCTTAACTGCCAAATACTCATGCCAGATTTGAATTTGGCTTTTTCACTGTTAAAATGATAAACAGGTTTTTTTTTTTTAACCTCCTGTTCATCTGCTCAGATAGCAGAGAATCATGGCCTACCAAGATAGTTTCATTTTTTTATATGACTTTATGAAGCCCCTTATTATTAAAAATAGAACAAAATTTCTTTACATGAGAATCAGCCATGTTTTCTTTAACTTCCAGTTCACAAACATGGGAAATTCCACTTTAATCTAGTGGTCAAACACCCTGTGAGATGCATACACATATACATATACATGTATATGCATATACACATATACATTTTTACTATCCTAAAATTAAATCTTTCATTTAGAACAAATTAAAACTATAAAAAGTAGGTGCATCTTAGACTTTATGTTTTCCAGAAGGAAATCATAAAGATTTGTTTTTCACTTTATAAAAAAGATGCGACATTTTGTTTTGGTTATCGTTTTAGAAACTTGCTTAGGAATTTTAAAACAGAAAGGATACTCGAATGGCTCTAAGTTAATTTTGTTGATCTAAAATACTAGTAATAGTAAATGTACATGTTATATAAATACCAAGGAGATTTATCAATGCCTTCATTTTGTAGTTGTTTTTTCTCTTGAAGAAAACAGATCAAATTCTAAGACATAGCTATATGCTGTAACTAAGTATTTATTATTATTATTATTATTACTTTTCCCAATCTAGGGCTTGAACTCAGAGCTTGAGATATTTTTGTTGTTGTTGTTCAAGGCTAGCACATTTACAAATTGAGCCACAGCTCCATGTTCTACTTTTTGGTGGTTAATTGGAAATAACTATTTCATGGGTTTTCTAGACTGGACTTGTTTCAAAGTGTGACCCTCAGATCTTAGCCAATTGGGTAGTAGGATTACAGCACAAGCTATCAGTGCCAGACAGAGTTTTACTTTTTTTCCCTCTAATATTATTGATAATTCTATTAAGCTGGCCACTATCATCAAATATAATTTGCAAACACCTTTTTGCGTTTTAATGGTGTTCTGAGCCTCAGCTATATACTGAAGGCTAGCATTTATACATCCAATAGTAAAAATACAATTATCAGTCATCAGGGAGAGGACTGTGTCAAGGTTGCAGAATGTTGTGTACAGGCTATCATCTGACCTCACGGAAGCAAGTGTCAAAGTGCTCTAGCTGACCCAGTCAGAATATCCAGAATTCTGATTGTCCTAAAGCAGATGTGCGTCACTGAAATACACAAATAACATGGAATCCAGCTGAACAAAATTGTTTATCCAACATTAAGCAACTGATGAGTAGAATTTAATTGTGTTTATTTTTTAATGTTGTTTGTAATATTTTAATGGTCTGGTTTTATAAATAAACATAGATATATTGTCTCAATTTAGTATCTTATGTTTTTGAACATCTTACCTCTCATTAGCATTAACTAGTTGTACAGGAGAGTTTCATTTGGACATGTCCATAATCAGTTTCAACAAACTTCACTGTTCTATCTTCACACATCTATGTAAAATATTTGACCACTTTCCCCCTCCTTGACTCTGTCAGTTTACCCTTTTTCCTTCCTCCTCTCATTCATCTCCTCATCTGAAGACCTGTTTAACATGCCTATCATTCACTTGAAGTATAAATGAATTGCTCAGAGATGTTTCACCGTGGTTTTCCACTTGTGCCTCTGTACTACT
This sequence comes from Dipodomys ordii, assembly GCF_000151885.1. Taxonomy (NCBI): domain Eukaryota; kingdom Metazoa; phylum Chordata; class Mammalia; order Rodentia; family Heteromyidae; genus Dipodomys; species Dipodomys ordii. The sequence goes on along the minus strand of NW_012267232.1, from coordinate 7,794,235 downwards.
TCAATCAGATTGACTCATTCTTTTCTTTTTGCCCACTTCATTCCCAGATGCATTATATTCTCATATTGTTATCCTCTAAAATTCTCTTTTCTCCCCTTAATCTAATTCTCTTGAATAGCCCCACAGTAACAAACATGTTTATATGTACACACTTATGATATGTAATATATCCTATATGTGTTTACATTTATGTCTTTCAGTTCCCACATCCACATATGAGAGGAAACATATGACCTTTGTCTTTGTGGACATGGTTTATTTCTCTAATCATAATGATCTCTGGTTCTATCCACTTTCCTTCACAGGAAATAATTTCATTTTTCTTTATGCTGAATACTACTCCATCTTGCATGTACAACGTATCTTCTAGATCCATTTATCAGCTTTTGGGCTTCTGAGATGCTTCCATAGTGAATAGTGCTACAATGAACTTGGATGTACAGGAGACTCTATTACATGCTGACTTAAATTCCTTCAGATAAATTCCCAGTAGTAAAATCCCTGAATTGTAGAACATCTCTATTTTACTTTTCTGAGGAACCGACATACTGATTCCCATAGTTCTTTCCCTAGTTTACACTGTCCTCGAATTATGTATGAATGTTTTTATCTTCACTTCTTTACCAGCATTTGTTGTTGTTTGAATTCTTAATGATAGCCATTCTGACAAGTTAAATGAAATTCTCAGTGTTGTTTTAATTAGCATTTTCTCTGTGGCCATGGATGTTGAGCATTTCTATCTCTATCTCTTACCTAAAATTCAAAATGAATTTTGGTAATCTTCCTTAGGGAAAGGAACTCATTTGTAAGTTTTCAAAATAAGTCAGTGTGTTTTTCTGTTTACCAGTACATGAAGGGATATACTGATTGGGTAGCTAAATCACACCTGAAGTATCACATTTGAGAATAAACTTGACAATAGACTTGGCAAGCCTGTGGTTAAAAATAAGGGATGGCCCGGGGCCAGTGGCTCATTGATAATCCTAGCTAATCACAAGCCTGAGGTCTTATGATCATGGTTTAAAGTCATGGGCAGGAAAGTCCATGAGATTTTTATGTTTAATTAATCACCAAAATGTCAAGAATGAAACTGTTATTCAAGTGATAGAGAGCTAGTTTTCAGCACAAAAGTTCAGGGACAGTGCCCAGGCTCTGAATTCAAGCCCCAAGATGGGCACACACACACACATACAAACACACACACACACACACACACACACACTCACACACACATTGACTTTCTGGGTGGCCTTGTTGCTTTTAGTTCATATTGATCAAATTTGGAAACGCTTTCTAATGGGGCAGATGGAAATGTCACAGTTTGGGGTAATATTGCTTTGACTTGATATCTGGTTTTTCAGGTCCAATTTTTACCACTGGCAAAAAGGTTATTTCTTGGAAGCCAAAGGGCATTACTAATTTTTTTAATTCAGTGAAAAAATAACGTACCCAAATTTGTAACACACAAATACTGAAGGTGAAAGATGGCAAAAATTTTTTGATTTTTTAACTTCAAGATGGAAAAGTTAATTAAGAAAGGCCTTTCCAAAGCCCATCTGATATTTCTTATTAATAGTTTCAGACAAAATTTTTTGACACTTATACTTGATGTGTATTAAATGGCTTTAGATTTGTTTGGGTGTTTAATTGGAGACAAAAGACTCATGGAAGACAGGTACTGGTGGTTCACAGCCATAATCCTACTTAGGAGGCTGAAATCTGAGGATTGTAGTTCAAAGGAAGGAAAAAAGGAAGGAAGGAAGGAAGGAAGGAAGGAAGGAAGGAAGGAAGGAAGGGAAAAGAAAGAAAGAGAAAGAAGAAAGATAGGAAAGAAGAAGCAAGGAAGGAAGGAAGGAAGGAAAGAAGGAAGGAAAGAAGGAAGAGAAAAGAAAGCAAGAGAAAGAAGAAAGGAAAGAAGAAGCAAGCAAGGAAGGAAGGAAAGAAGGAATGAAGGAAGGAAGGAAGGAAGGAAGGGAAAAGAAAGAAAGAGAGAAAGAAGAAAGAAAGGAAAGAAGAAGCAAGCAAGGAGGGAAGGAAGGAGGGATGGAAGGAGGGAAAGAAGGAAGGAAGGAAGGAAGGAAGGAAGGAAGGAAGGAAGGAAGGAAAGAAGGAAGGAAGGAAAGAAGGAAGGAAAGAAGACAGACTCACAGACTTTCCTGCTCTGGCTGACTTTAAACTGTGGTACTAAGGGCTCAGCCTTTTTGAATAGCTAAGATTACAAGCTTGAGTTACTGTTTCAATGAAAGTTATTTATTTTTAATTTAAACTTTTTCCTTATTCTTAAGCAAAGTTTTTATTTGGTAGAATTCTGTTTTTTTGGATATTTGGCAGTGATTATACGATCTTGTAAAGCTGGCTGCTAAAACTTGGTCCATAAAAATCTGATCTGCCATTTTTATATTACTTGCTGCTCTGCTGATGTTGCATGCCGTCAGAACTCAGCTAGTATGAAAGCTGTCACTAAAGCTAACACTATTTCAAAGTACTCAGAGAAGTTCCAACTAATCCCAAAGGACTTTATTTTAAGAATGCATCTCTTATTTAATCCTTGAACTTTGTGAAGAATTGCTGGAATAAGATCAATCATTTCCTCTGTAATTTCATTCTCATCCTAGTCTTTTCATAAATATTATTTATAAATTTTATAAATATTGACTGTTTCTACAATGATATAATTTCAAATGCAACATGAGCATGAGTTTGAGAACAGATATTTTCATTTTAATAATAAAAATATTTGTATTGCTATTAATGGGAAAAATATAAATCAATATTCTCAATTTTCATCAACCTCTTAATGCCCCAACTTTTAAATAAGAAAATAAAATTTAAAAATATATCTTTAAAATCATAGAAAAGCTGCAAGCCAGTGGCTCATGCCTATAAATCTCAATTATTTAAAAGACTGAGATGTGAGGATTGCAGTTTGAAGTCAGCTCAGGCAGAAAAGTCCATGAGACTTGGCTCAAGTGGTAGATTGTGAGCCTTGAGCAAAAGAAGCTCAAGGACAATACCTAGCCCCTGAGTTAAGTCCTAAAATTGGTACATACACAAAAACAATCACAGAAAAGTCTCATTTTTCATTCTCTATTAATTATAATCTCCAATTTCAATTCATTTTTCCTTGAAAATGAATCTGTTAAGTGCTGTAATTTCAGGATACTTATTTTACACTATAAGAAAACAAGATCTTTTATTTCAACAATTATCTCAATACAATTGCCAAAATTTTAGATTGAGTATTGCATCAAATTAAAAAAAAGAGCAGTACTATGATTGAGTATTGAATCAAATTAAAAAAAAAGAGCAGTACTTCTTTGTATTTCATCTGACAATGGCCTGTGTTATATCATAAAAAATGTACCTACACAGATAATGCAACATCAATCATATCATATATATATAATATAGTATAAATAGGCTTATTAGTCTGCAAAATGTTAAGAATTTTCTTTTTCTTTTTAAGCTCCCTAATCATAATTATAATAAACTTTTTTGTGATTATAAGAATGCAACAACAGTTCCATTATATTTTGCTTACTATGAAAATGAGGGTTAAACTAACTTCAAGGCCACTGAAAACAAGGACTTTTGAAGTTATTTTCATAGCAAAACAATATCTAAGTAGTTAGTTTTAATAAAATATATTTGAACCAATCTGTCGGTGATTGGAGAAGACAAAGACCTGCTGGTACATGTGGGTACTCTAACTTAAAGGGTTGGCAACCTTACATTTTTGTGCCAGATGGTGACACAGGAAGACATTTGGACTTGTAACCAGTCTTTGGCAGTAGCTCAACTCCCTCTGTCTTTACTGCTATTTGGAGTTATTGCTTCATTCCTGGCCGCAGACATAAGCATGACTGGCATCAGTCTTGGATCACACAAAGTCACCATGGCCTCCAGTTTACTCTGTCTATTTTAAACTCTGTGATTGTAAACAAAATAACAAAGATCATTATTCTGAAGAGAATAATTTTTAAACATTTTTATTCTAACTGTAAAGTCACATAATATTTCATGTGTCATTTAGTAAAATCCTCATCAAATGTTTAGTGCTTATCCTGCCACTTCAGGATAAGTAGTTTGACAACTACAAAGGTAGGAAACTGAAGGTAGGAAACTGACTACATTATGCAAGCATAGTCTATCTTTTTTTCAAAAACACAGTCGATCTTGTTTTTCTAAATTATATTTTATTATCTTTAAGTAGTTGTAGAAAGGGTTTACCATTAATCATACCAATTTACAATTAAAATGCATATTGATTAATACCATCTCTTTCATCATCCTTCCCTATCCTTCTCAACACCATCCAGCCCCTCAGTTTTCATAGTTTCATAGGATTGAATATTATAAGTGCATTCTCTCCACCTTCCTCCTTCATTCATCTATTCATTCCACTTGGCCTTCTCCTTCACATCTCAAGTACCAAGTTCTTGATATTCATTTTGTTAGACTGTGAGTTCATTTTTCTAAGGAGTTACACTGTTTGAATTCTTCCCTGCATATTCCATATTTCACTTAATATGGTTGTGGAAACATGCATGTGTATTTACTTATATAGTTATAAGTTAGATATAATGTCCATATATGAGAAAAGACATATTTCCTTTGTTCCTCTGGGCCCGATTTGCTTCACTTAACATAATTTCTTTGAAAATGATCAAATGACCTAATATCATTCTTCTAATGGACGAGTAAACTTTCATTGTGTGTGTATATATAGATATGTATATATGCATGAATTTATATATATATATGAATGTATGTATACATGCACCTATGTGTGTCACATTTTCTAATCATTGGCCAAAAGCAATAGAGAGTAAGAAAGACAAAGTTGATCTTGAGGTTTCTACATATAATGGCTACTGTCATGTGGATGAATTTTTTAACATGTATGAGAGTTTTAGAAATACAGTCACTATAAGTAATCAATAAAATAAAAAGGAAATAACAACTTTTTTATCAAGGACTCATTGTGCACTCTCCAATGTTTGGCATGTCACCTTAACTACTCCATTAAAATTTCCTCCAAACTTGTACTGACCTTTATAGTGTTTTACCTTTCCATTGCTTCCCCCATTTAACTTTCAATCACCAATTTCATATGAAAAATTTCTGAATAATGAGAGAGAAAAATGATAAAATTCACATGAAGGAACTGAATTTAAATAAAAATTGTATGTGTCTCTTAGGAAAAATGAGCCAATGGTAAGTTTTAACTCTAGTTATTAAAAAATTCTGATTGAATAGTTTGGGTGACATATTTTCCCCCAATTAATTAAGATTCCACGTAAAATTGCAAAATGGAAGAATATCTTGTTTTTGTTTTTATTTTTAAGTTTTATTTATATATTTATTTTTTACAAATACAAACCTTTTTTCCTTTTTAGAAATATGATGTTCTCATAGGGTGACAAACGTGTGTTTCACCTAACATAGAGATGAAATGAAAGCAGTCATCTAATCCATTTTACACCTAGAAGCTAGACAGTTATTTATAGAAGGTAAGCAAGAACATTATGCTCACTAAAACATGGCAATGATGGTTTTTGCACTTGAAGAAAATTTCTTATCATTCTATACAGGAGTTCACATAGAATTGTGCTTTTTATTTCTTCAACCTTAACTCATAGGAAAAACTTAAATCTTGACTGAAGTCATACATAATAAAAGAATGAGATATATATAACAACTAAAACAGAATTTTGCCATAGAGGGATTTTTTTCCATAAAGTAAAACAACTTTTTGGTGCAAAAACCTCCAGAACTGAAAATTATTTACTCAATATGTCTTCCTCAGGAGAAATGATCCCTCTATTAGCATTAATAGGTTTCTTACCTGGATTCACTAAATTTTTTACGCTTTGAAGTTCATTTAAAACCTCCAACTATTTCTGAAAACTCTGTTTCTAAGGAACTTGGCTCATGATAATCAACTCTCTACCCAAAAACATGTTCCACTTAACTTTTCCTTCAGAAGCAGTGCTCAAATCTGTTAGAGCAGGTATATCTTTTAATGCAGTAATCAATAAAGCATGGCTTAATCAATAGGTTATTTCGGTGATGATTTAGGAGCTTACATTTTAAACCCAAGTCATAATATTCTACTTCATTTTCCCTCTCTCTCTTTCTCTTAATCTCTCATTCAATGCCCACCATACATCACCATCTATATATTTCCTTTCTAAACTTTTGTTATTTAAAGTGCTGTATTTACTTCATTAATTATTTACCTTTGGTTTTCCTTCCTGTAATTGTCAGAAACTTATGAACTATCAGGTTATTATCAATAAAGACACCTTTAATGGATCAAGAGGTAAATAAAAGAGAGAAAGAGAGAAAGGAAGGAAGAAAGAAAGAAAGAAAGAAAGGAAGAAAGAAAGAGAGAGAGATTGGGAAAAAAGGAGAAAGGGAGGGAGGGAGGAAGAGAATGGAAGAAAGGAAGGAAAGAAGGAAGAAAGATGGAAAGAAGGAAGGAAAGAAGGAAAGAAAAAAGGAAGGAAGGAAGGAATTAAGGAAGAAAAATGGGGGACAATAAAGAAAGTGAGAAGGGAAGGGGGTAGAAAGAGGAGAAAGAAGGAGGGAAAGAGGAAGGAAGGAGGGAATGAAGGAAGAAAAGAAGAAATGAGTTAGTTTCTTGCACTAAATACAAAAGATATAAAATATGACAGAAATCTCAAAGAAAAGAGAAAGATGGAGAGGAGTATCTGGGAGCTAAGTGGAGGAAGATGGCAGAGGAGTAGCTGGGAACTAACTGAGCTCTCATGAAGAAGCCAGTTTCAGTGTTCCAGTGAAAAATCGAAGACTAGAGAATCACACCAAGTGTGCCATCATAGTACAGATAGTTTGGCCAATGAGGAAAAATTCAGGCAGCTTGTTTAAGGAGACAGATTCAAGCACTTACAGGTGATCATGGCTGGGGCAGCGGTAGCTGCTGCTTCCACCAACAGAGTCTGGAACAAAGGCGCCAGAGATGGAGTGAGAGTGGCTTTGACTCACAGCCAGTGCAAACCAACAAGGAGCAGAAATCTTCATCCTGCTGAGCATATTTTGACATAGACCGCTGATGGTCTGAAAACCAAGGGAAAGGTGTGAGTACCCCATGACATAATCAATCCTTCTCACAGAACAGGGTTTGGAAGGTAGCCTCTCCTCTACCACCAGAGAAGAATACCATCTTTGATACTGGGCCAGAGCAGCTAGCATATAACTCAAGTCTTCAAAGCAGACACTGACTGAGCTATTTTTGAACAGGACAAAGGAACTTGACCAGCATGGCTCAGCTCCACCCAGGGGGAAGTTGCCCCTTCCAAGTGGTGGAAGCTCCATCCAGGGCAGTGCAACTTTCTTCATGGAGTAAACAGAGCCAGAGGTGGCCCCACCTTTCTGCAGCATGGACAGCTCTCCCAGCTGCAGAAGGTTAAAAGAAAAACAATTTGAATCTGGATATGGCATCAATCCTGAGAGTGGTCCCAGTCTGGGCTAAAAGAGTGTCTCAGGAGCTAGCCCCTAGGGAAAAGCTACTGATAGCTGAAAGGCCACAACTCCACCCACATTCAAGCTCCCTGGCAACGACTCCAAGCTAGAGGAAGCAGCCATCTCCCTCTTGTGTGATACACAGAGCAGATTGCCCTTCCACTGAACTAGTCTAGAGGAGGGTCACAAATTCTCCATGCTGGTAAGAAGAGCTTCAGTCTGCCTGCTCAAACAAACTGATTTAAGATATAAACTAAGCCACAGGAAAATCAAACACAACAAGCAAATCAGAGACTACACCAACAGACTAGATACAGACAGACTAGATACAGGAGACTCAAGATCCCCCAGATAAATCAAAGAATTCTTTACCTATTTTTTTAAAATTTTTTCTTTGTTTGTTTTTTTTCCCCCTTTTTCCCTTTTGGTCCTGTTTCTTTTTGTTTGCTCCACTTAATTGCTGTTCTGTTCATCCCCAGATACACACCCATCTTTGATTATTAGGCCTTATCCTTCATTCTGCATTCTTAAATCAAACATCAATTACTTAATTCAAACTTAATTCCTTTAATTGTAGTATAATTTCTTTAAACACATATTTTTTAAGCTTTTCATTTTAATTTTTTTTTATTTTTTTTCCTTTTTATTTTGTTTCTTCTGATTTCTTTCACCCTTTTTACTCTCTCTGAATTTAGGTCTTAGTTATCTTCCCTCTCTTCCTTTTTTTCCCTACATTCCTTATCTTATTTTCTCCTCATAACTTGCCTTATTCGTATTAATTTCTGGGTCTCTGACACCTTATCTATTTTCTTAGTCCATTGAGCACTAATGGTTTGTTGTTGAACTAGTTTGTAACTGTACTCATTTTGACCATGCCAAAAAATCTGTGCAATTGCAAATTTATTTGTTCGTGCTTGCCTTAAAATATTGTTTTAGTGTGTAATTGGTTTTACTTTCATATTCAAATGGGCAGAACAAGCTTGAAAAACACATGAAAAATGGCAGGCCTAAGAACATCATCTGCTGCTCATAATAAAATGTCAACAGAGCAGTTAATGAATAATCCAGAGAAGAGTTCTCAAAATGATCTACAAACACTACTGGTAAACATGTTGAATGTAAAGATTGAACACCTGCAAAGGGAACTGTGTGAGTGTGATAGAGCAATGCAGGAACATGATGAAGCTAACCATAGATTAATAAAGGAATTGCCTGAACATGAAAAGAATAACCAAAAATTAATAGAGGAATACACAAACCTAAAGCTGGAGGATTCCATGGAGTCTGCAAATGGAAAGCTGAATGCATTCCAACAGAAGGAAATGGAGACCAATGAAAATATAGCCACTCAAATAATTAATTTGAGAGTGAACACTGAAAACCAAGTGAATGAAGTCCATACAAAATCTGAAACAAAGTTCCAACAAAGAATTTGAAACCTTCAAATCTGACCAAGGAGGAAGGAAAGGAAATTAAAAAAAAAGAAATTGGAAAGTCTTGACAGTAGGATAGACCAGGCAGAAGATCAAATCTCTGGGATTGAAGATAGCCTACACATTACAAAGAAAGAACAAACAAGCATTCAATACAAATTCAAGAACTATGATAGATCCATTCAACAGATAGAAGACACCATCAGAAGGGCTAACACAAGATTAATGTAAGGGCCTAGAGACAGAAGCTAAAGGTCTAGGAAATTTATTTAGCAGAATCCTAGCAGAGAATTTCCCAAATATGCAACAAGTTAGGCCCATTCAGATACAAATAGAGCATAACAGAATAGGACATTCTACCATCACATTGTAATCTACACAGGATCAATAGAGACCAATGAAAGGATCCTTAAAGCTCCCAGGGAGAAAAGATCAACCACCTATGAAGGAAAAACAATCAGAATAATCACTGATTTCTCAACAGAGACCATGAAAGCAAGAAGAGCCTATAAATCAAGAATAATGTACCCAGCTAAACTCTTTCATAATGAAGCAACAAATAAAAACCTTCCACAGCAAAGAAAAATAGAAACAATATATCTCTACCAAAACCACCATTACAAAAGATACTTAAAGATGTCCTACACATAGAAAACCAAGAGCATGATAAAGACCAAAAAACTAGAGAATATAATCATAGTAAGATATATAATTGTATAATCATAATAAGAACCCAGTAGACACAGCCCCTGAGAAGGTGGATAATATGGCAAGAACTACCAAACACCTTTCAATCCTAACTATGAATATTAATGGACTTAACTCTCCAATAAAGCAACACAGATTGTCTAGTTGGACCAAAAAGTAAGATCCTTCTATCTGCTGCATACATTCTGAAAGTGAAAGGCTGGAATAAAATCTACCAAGCAAACAGCCCCCATAAACAGGTGGGAGTTGGAATCCTAATATCAGATAAAATAGATCTCAAATTAAAGAAAGACATTACATACTAATAAAGGGATATCTCCTGCAGGATGATATAACAACTCTAAATATCTAGTCACCAAATACAGGAACACCCAAATTTATCCTAAGAACATTACTTTTCCTACAATCGCACATAGATTCAAATACATTAATTGTTGGGAACTTTAATATGCTACACTCCCCACTAGATAGAACAACATGGGAAAACTCAACAAACCTCAGACATAAACAACTGTATAGACTAACTAGACTTAACAGACATCTACAGTATAATCACCCAGCAGAATGAGAATACATGTTCTTCTCAGCAGCACATGGAACATTCTCCAAAATAGACCATATTTTAGGTCACAAAGCAAATCTATCCAAATTCAGAATCATTGAAATTATTCCCTGCATTCTCTCAGACAACAAGTGAATAAAATTAAAACTCAATTCCAAAAGCCACCAAAGAAAATCTTGTAACACATGGATACTGAAAAACACACTGTTGAATCACCAGAGGGTCATGTAAGAGATTAGAAAGGAAATTCAAAAGTTCATGATATTTAACAAAAATGAACATATGAATTACCAGCTCCTCTGGGATACAACAAAGGCAGGGCTCAGAGGAAAATTTATAGTTCAAGAGTTCCTACATCAACAAATTGGAGAGATCTGAAACCCACAATTTAATGACACACCCAAAGTTCTTTAGAAAAGAACAGGTAAAACCCCAATGCAGTAGACAGAAACAAATAATTAAAATTAAATCAGAATTAAATGTATTAGAATCTCCCAAAAAGTATAATTTGAAAAAAATTTACTAAATTGACTGACCCTTATCAAATCTTATCAGAAAAAGAAGAGAACACACCCAATGAACAAACTCAGATATGAGAATGGAAACATCACCACAGAAACAACCAAGATCCCTAACATTATAAGGGAATGCTTCTCAAACATTCATGCTAACTAATTTGAGAAGCCAAAGGCAATGGAAGAGTTTCTAGCAAATATTGATATGACCAAAATAAACAAAGACAATTCAAACCAATTTAACAGACCCATATCTGGTATCCAAATAGAAATAGCAATAAGATACCTCCCATCCAAGAAAGACCAGGACCAGATGGATTCACAGCTGAATTCCACAGGCCTTCAAAGCAGAACTCCCACCAATACTCCTCCAACTCTTCAATAATGCTGAAACTAAAAGCTGACTACCAAACTCTTTCTATGAAGTCATCATAACCCTCATCCCCAAACCAGATAAGTATTCATCAAAGAAAGAGAACCTTAGACCCATTTCTTTGATAAACATCAATGCAAAACTTCTCGACAAAATTCTGATTGAATGACTTCAAAAATTCATCAAAAAAATCATAAACTATGATCAAACATGATTTATTTCTGGGATTCAAAGCTTGTTCAATATACACAAATCAATCTAATTCATCACATCGACAAGATCAAAGATGACATGATTATCTCAATAGATTCAGAAAAAACATTTGACAAGATACAACACCCCTTTTATGATGAAAGCTCTGGAGAAACCAGGAATCCATGGAACATTCCTCAATATAATAAAGGCTGTGTATGACAAACTTACAGCTAGCATTATATGTAATAGTGAAAAGCTAAAGCCGTTTTTTCTAAATTCAGGAACAAGACAAGGATGACCACTCTTTCCACTCCTCTTCCATTTAGTATTAGAATTCCTAGTTAGAGCAATGAGACACAATGCAAACATAAAAGGGAACCAAATGTGTAAAAATGAAATAAAACTCTCCCTCTTTGTAGATGACAAGATCTTGTACTTAAAGAACCCCATGGACACAACTCCCAAGTTACTCAAATGGATTAGAAACTTTGGCAAAGTAATAGAGTATAAAATTAACCCACAAAAGTCAATGGCTTTCTTGTATGCCAATAATGAGAAGAGGGGGACTGAAATCAGGAAAGCAAGTCCTTTTGTAATAGACACACAAAAATATAGGTTGTCCCATTGTAACAATGAGATGTACAACACACTATGTTGAAAAACAAACTTTACAATTTAGGTAGGGGGTTGTTGTGGAGGTGGGAGGGAAGGGATGACAGGGGAAACTCAAAGGAGGAGTCAACAATGCTTGATAAGAAATGTACTCATTACCTTGCTCATGTAACTGTAATCCTTCTGTACAGTATTTTCACAATAAAAAAACTTATCAAAAAAATAAATGGCAATACTGCCAAAGGATATTTAAAAATTCAGTGCAATACCCATCACAATTCCAATCTCATTCTTTAGTGAAATAGAAGAAGCAATCAAAAAATTCATATGGAAGAATAAAATACACTGTATAGCAAAAATAATCCTTAGCAGAAAGAACAGCCCCGGAGGAATAACAATACCAGACTTTAAATGCAAAGACAGAGCCAGAGAAATCAAAACAGCTTGGTACTGGCACAAGAACAAACCTGATGACCAATAGGATAGAACCAAAGGTCCAGAAATGAGCCTGCAGAACTACAGGCACTTAATCTTCTAGAATGGAAGAAAGACAACCTCTTTAGCAAATGATGCTAGGAAAATTGGTTAAATACCTGTTGTAAACTAAAGTTAGACCCTTGTGTATCACCATGCACCAGAATCAACTCCAAATGGATCAAAGACCTCAGAGTCAAAGCAGACTCCATGAAAACATTACAGCAAGAAGAAACTCCAGGGCTCCTTGGCACAGGCCAAAATTTTCTTAATAAAGACCCAGAAACACAACAAATCAAAGAAAGGTTGGACAAATGGGATTGCATGAAGCTACAGAGCTTCTGCATGGCAAAGGACATAGCTAACAAGATCAATAGAAAGCCCATGGATTGGGGAAAGATCTTCACTATCCATACAGTGGACAAGGGTCTCACATCTAATATATATTTAGAACTCAAAAATTTAAATCCCCAAATACAAACCCTCAATGAAACACTGCACCATGAAAAAATTGGCTAAAGATTTAAAGAGAGACTTCTCTGAAGAGGAAATAAGAATGGCCAATAGACACATGAAGAAATGCTCAACTTCTCTAGCCATAAAAGAAATGCAAATCAAAACAACATTGAGATTCCACCTCACAACAGTTAGAATGGCTAGAATGAAGAAATTTAACAACAACAGTTACTGGAGGGATGTGGCCAAAAGGGAACCCTACTGCACTGTTGTTGGGAATGTAAACTTGTTCAACCACTCTGGAAAGCAGTATGTAGGTTCCTCAAAAGACTCCACATAGAGCTCCCCTATGACTTCTGGACATTTACCTCAATGATCACAAACAAGACCATACTAAAGCTACCAGCACAACTATGTTTATCCCAGCTTTATTTACTATAGCTAAGATATGGAACCAACCCAGATTCCCCTCAGTAGATGAATAGATCAAGAAAATAATATATATATATATATGAATTCATATATTCATATATATATATATATATATATATAAATTCTATGCCTTCATCAGTAAGAATGACACTGCCCTATTATACTAGTAAGCCAGGCCCAAAGAAACATAGGTCCCATGGTTTCCCTTATTTGCAATAACTAGTATATGTCTAGGATAACTTTACCAGACAAGTAGAAAAGGTCAAAAGCTATGTACATATGACCACATAAGATGTTGCTAAGAAAAATGAACTCAAGCTAGAGACACAAGAGGGTTTATCTTTGTTTCTGTTGCTTTCAATGTACTTATAATTTACTATGTGATCTCTTTTGTTTCTTTTATATATTCTTCCCCCATGGTGTAACCCTCCTTTTTTTAATGCATTTGATTCTGGTACCCTGCATCTTGTTTATACATTTTCTAATTTTGGAGGGGAAGGGAAATAACAAAATGCTGAAATAATGATACAGGTTGACCCATTGTAACAATGAGATGTACAAGACACTATATCGAAAAATGAACTTTACAATTTAGGCAGGAGCGGGGAAAGTATAGTTGTGCATGTGGAAAGGAAAGGATGGTAGGGGAAAAACAAAGGAGGAGGCAACATGCTTTATAAGAAATGTACTCATTACCTTGCTCATGTAACTGTAACTCCTCAGTATAGTAGTTTCACAATTAAAAAAAACTTAAAAAATACATTATGCTGAAAATTACCTATACGACTTGGTGGGGGGGGAGGGTTAGAGAGGTAGGGAGGGAAGGGATGGCTGGGGAAAAACAAAGGAGGGTAAGCCAGGCCCAAAGAAACATAGGTCCCATGGTTTCCCTTATTTGCAATATCTAGTATATGTATGAGTCAAGCGGAAAAGGTCAGATAATGTGATGTCAGGAAAATGAACCCTTAGATATGTATTTTAATGTTTTTTTCTTTCATGCATGTGTTTCTAACGCATTTATAAGATTATCTCTTTGTTGTTTTGTATGTCCCTCCCCCACAGTATAACCCCTGCTTTCACTATATTTGATGTCAGTATAACTTGTGGAGGAGATGGGGAAAAACCAGTTGTTTAAGGATACAGGTGGACCTGTTGCAACAATGAGAAGTACAATTTGTCATGTCCAAAACGAGCTTTACAAAGTCGGTGGGGGGGGAGGGGAAGGAGAAGGGTTGGGATTGGGGGGGAGGGGGGAGGCTGGGAAGGGATGTGAAGGGTAAACCAAAGGAGGAGGCTGCAATGCTTGGTAAGAAATGTCCGCATTATCCTGCCCATGTAATTGTAACCCCTCTGTACAGTATGCTCACAAATAAAAACAAAGGAGGGTATAACAATGCTCATTAGGAAATGTATGCATTACCTTACTCATGTAACTGTAATCCCTCTTTACAGTATTTTTACAATAAACAATTTTTTAAAAAAATTCGATGATAACCTTAAAGTATTCTATGATAACTTTAAGAAACTGTGGAATGCTGAGCCAGTAGATTCTTGAGTATATCTTGGTAAAATTTCAAAAGGACTTTGGAAAGTGAAACTCTCTAGAAATGAAAAATTGGGAACCTACTGATCTGTGGATATGGCTAAATAATATATAGATTAAAAAACATCAGTGAATATCTGCCAGAGGGGAGGAGCACTCTTTTCCTCTGATTGATAAACTTAGTGGAAATGCATTATTCCTAAGACAAAGCAAAAGTTGCACTGCTCTTTTATGGCACATAGTTTATACTTAATACTTACAATGAATAAAATTTCAGGTACTACTAAAAAAAGAAAACGTGATATATATTTATGTATATATGTATATATAAATTGGAATTTTATGCTTCCATCAAAAGGAATGATACCTCCACATTTGTTAGGAGATGAAAAGACTTGGAAAAAATCATATTAAGTGAAGTAAGCCAGATCCAAAGAAATATAGGTCCCATGGTTTCCCTTATTTGCAATAATTAGTATATGACTAGGATAATCTTATCAGATGAGCAGAAAAGCTCAAAAGCTATGTACATATGACCACATAAGATTCAGCTAAACAAAATAAACCCCGCGATATAGACACAGAGATGTTCTTTGTCATTGTTTTTAATATGCTATGTGATTTTTTGTTTCTCTTTTATGTTCTCCCCCCTATGTTATATTCCCATTTATCACTGTATTTGATTTTGGTGCCCTGCATCTTGTATAAACATTTATCTAATTTGGGGAGGGGAAGGGGACTAACAAAATGCTGAAACAAGGACACAGATGATATTCACAAGACACTATATTGGAAACGAACTTTACAACTTCTGGGGGGTGAGGGAAGGAGTGGGGAAATGGGGAAGGGAAGGGATAATAGGAGAAAAACAAAGGAGGTGGCAACAAACTTCGATAAGAAATATACTCATTACCTTAGTCATGTAACTGAAATCTCCTGTACAGCATCTTTCCAATAAAATAGAAATTTTAAAAAAGAAAGCTTAGATATTGAGTAAAGAAAATAATTTACTATTTTGTGGTCACATGTACAAGTATTTCAAATGTATCAGAGTAAAAGTTTCTCCTAATCTATAGAAAAATTATTAAGTGTAAGTATTAAGATTAATGTTAGACCAGAAGAAGAAAAATGGGTCAAGGGTTGAAGATATGTGGACAGAATTACTTCTAGTGTTTTTACCATAAGGATCGAGGTCATAATGATCAGTCTTTCCTAATGCATACTAAAAGTCTTAGTTTTACATCTGGTAATGTTGTGAGTTCAATTTACTTTACAATTCAGGGTCTTCTTTGTCAGATTTCATTGCCTGCTTTTCCTTATGCTTTTCCCTCAAGTGATGTAAGATCACTTGAGGGTAGCTATTAAAAAGAATTTTTACAACTCGCCTTGAGGTACTGGTAATTTGCGATTTTCTTTCTTCACTTAATCAATTTCTACCATAAACATCCATTCCTTCTTGATTCTGGTAAAATACTGCATTATTCAGAAATTAGTGTCAGAAGCAAAGAAATGACTATAGCTATTCTAAGTATGATAGATAATTTGGCATTCACAAAACTAGTGGGTGTTTCCCAAGAGAACAGATTTCTTCTAAGAATGATCCAAAATAGATGCTGAGGCCTACCTAGGTGTGGTGCCTAAGGCAAGAAACTCCACTTGTTCGTAATAAAACCTCCAGTTCACCTGGGGAACAAAGAAGTGCTGGCTTTAATGTGTGCTGCTGCAGACTTGCTTCCTGTCTTCTGGTTGCTAACCAGACACAGTGGCCAAAAAGGGAGAAGGTGTGGTCAGGAGGTCAGGAGGCTGGCTAGGAGACACAGAAAGCAAGAAGATGCCGGAACACATCTCTTCCAAATCTTGGAAGAGTACATTTAGTCATCTGAAAAGAAGCTTGGTTTATTTCTAGTCTCTCTCTCTTTCTCTCTCTCTCTCTCTCTCTCTCTCTCTCTATATATATATATATATATACATATATATGTGTGGGTCATGGGACTCAACTCTGGGCCTGGACACTGTCCCTGAGCTCTTCAGCTCAAGGCTTGTTATTTTTTCTGGTTATGTGGTGCTAAGGAATCAAACCCAGGGCCTCATGCACACAAGGCAAGCACTCTACCACTGAGCCACTTTCCCAGCCCCTCTCTAAACATTTGAAAGTGAGAATGGAGAGCAATCTTTAGCTGAATTCCAAGATACCATGACATAGGAGAATTTATGAATCATACTATTGTTATTTCTTCATAACATATTATACTTGCATTATAATTGCCTTTATGGTCATTTTGTTTCCAGAATTCATACATCCAAGCAATTTCTATTATAACATTAGCTGTAAATTATATATATATTATATATATATATATTGGACCCATTGCATATATATATATATATATATTGGACCCATTGCAACAATGAGATGTACAAGTCATTAGGTTGAAAAATGAATTTAACAACTTTGGTGGGGGGAATGAGGGGTGTGGTCGTGCAGATTGGAGGGCAGGGATGGGAAAGGGAAACGAGGAGGCAACACTGCTTGATAAGAAATGTACTCATTACCTTGCCCATGTACTTGTAACCCCTCTGTACGGTATATTCACAATAAAAAAAGAAAAACTATGTATACATATATCTTTTATGTCAGTTATACAGTAATGCCTCTGCATAAATCTGAATATCTTACATACTCATATTAATTACACAGTTTTGTTACTCTGTCATTAAAAAATTATAAAATGAGTTTTTATAAGAGTTTTTAAATACAATACCTATTATGATTTAAAGTGTCATAAGAACTAGTTGTTCTCAATTGTATTTATAGGTACGCAGTTTATATTACTTTAAAGCATCAAAATACATTTTACAGTTTTAAATGCAATTGCCAAGTCTTACTATATCAGGAAATTACACATAATGACATAGGCAGATTATTCATAAACTATTTATATACCAATGCCTGAATATCCTTCAATGTTAACACAAAATCTGGTTTAGTTACCCTTAATAACAAGTGGATTGATATTTGCCAGTACAATGAGGGGCAATGTGTGGTTCATTAATAATTGTTGGTAAGCATATTATTTCAGTAGACTTCACAACATATTCTTATTCAATTAATCTAAATCCAAATAACATGGAGAGAATGAACAGATGTGAAGAGAAATGATCCAGAAATGATAATGACAAATAGTTGTGTTCCAAAGATAGAAGAAAACTATATTTTATCAATTGCTAGGAAAGATTACAAAAATGTGTCTCTATGATTCAGAGAAAATAATGAAAAAATGTAATATTATTTCACTTGAAAAATTAGCTTACAGTATTTTGAATGTTAATGTTGCTTTTAGAATATTTCTTCCTTAAAATATTCAGCAGAGATAAAGGCATGTTGAAGTGTTCACTAAGTTTTTCCCATTTCTCAGAACAGTGAGAATTCAGAAAAGATATGTGTTTCTAAATTTTGTTATTTCCAAGTGTGTGGTTTTTTTACATAAATTTTAAGTTGAAATTCTGTGAAAGAGAAATACTGTATTCATTCACACAACCTCAGGGTATTTGACATCATTTGTTGACATTTCAATATTTTTGCTTTGTCTCATTGAAACATTAACAGGACAACTCCATTAACAAAAATTCTTTTGGCCTGAGCTAATGGAAAGTATTGGTAAAATGATTCAATGGATTTATACTGATTTTTACGTCAAAGCCTTTTTCATTTCATGTCTTATTATTATGTTGTGCCTAGAAAAGCATTTACAGAAAATGAAGTAGATTGAATTCATGTCCAAAACAGTAGATGACATGTATTTCTCAAATGAAATAACTAAAGGAAAAAAAATCTCATTAAATGTGCTTTTTCATCAGAGATTAATGGAAATTTGGGTTTTTCAGTGTACTTTGTAATCTCAAGAAACTGCTAGACACAAAGTCATTTAATTTTAGTGTTAGAATTTGCTGCCAGTTCCATGGTTCTATCAAGAAATTCATGTCTCTAGAATACAATGGTTTTAAATTTTGTATTCATATATAAATTAAAAGCCAGATTTAATACAGAAATGATGTTTTATGTTCTTGATCCTTCTGAATTCCTGTTTGTAAGTATTTTATTATTTTGGGCTCAGAAACAAATGTACTTCACGTTCTATACAATTTTAATCTTAGAAATGATGCTTCAAAACCTGCACTAACTGAAAGCTTCATTGTTCAGGGTCATACATAATCCCTAAATCCATTGGCACAAAGGGTGAAACTGGAATAGCATGTTGTAGGATTAGGCACATTTCCAGGAAATGGTAAAAATGATAACTAGATTTCAATATAATTATTTTGAGACTTTAAAATGCAAATAAATTTATTACCCATGTACAATGATATTATCTCGCTAGCCTAATGGTTGATCCATTGCCATAATCAGATGTACAAGATGCTATGTCGAAAAACAAACTTTATAATTTGGAGGATGGGGGAGTGTAGTTGAGTAGGTGGAAGGGAAGGGATGGTAGGAGAAAAACAAAGGAGGAGGCAACAATGCTTGATAAGAAATATACTCATTACCTTGCTCAGGTAACTGTAACCCCTCTGTATAGTAATTTCACAATAAAAACTCATTTAAAAAATACATTATCACTCACATCTTTATTTGGAGTAAAAATGTACATATATGATTTTGTATTTTGTGGATTTATATACTATCATATATTTTAATTAATTCTTCTCGAAAAATCTGGTTAAATAGTGTTCTATGACTTTTACAAAATAAGTTGATTGAGAACAAGAGAAAGAGAAAGAGAGAGAGAAAAGTAAATGCAACAAGTAGGAAATGAGGTTTGATGGAAATAACTTCTACTCTGGGATACATATCTGAGTGTATTACACTGTAGTTTTATCATATATTATTTAAATTTCAACATATGTTTAATTGCCTAGCTTTTGGTCTCAATTAGTGTTCAGTAGCATGTCAGGAAGTTGTTCTATATTTTTTAAATAGATATAGTATATACCTTTCCCTTGAAGTCTTGTCCTTTTCCTAGAATATAAGAGGTACATATTGTAAATTTACAATTGGGTGATAACTGGTTATCTACTGAATAAGTTAAGTGGGGATAAGAGTCCCATGGACTTTCCTGACTAGGCTGGCCTTGAACTGTGATCATCACATCTCAGCCTCCCAAGCAGCTGAAAATATTTCAAAATATATTTTCTGTATGGCCAAGAAGTTTTAAAGTGACTTATCAATAATATTATTCCAGGTCTAGGTTTCCTGAGACATTACATTCTTAAATTTTATATCAAAATCTTAGAAACACTTAATAACTATTATATGATAAAATACATGATATGATTATATGATAAAAATGCAGCTAACAAGAGTAACAATATGTTGATGAAAAGGGCCATAAACAAATACATGTGCTGTAAATACATTATTTAATTCATCTCAAAATTTTATATAACTCAAAATATTCTAATTAGTGTTAAGGAATGGCATACATGCTTGCGTTTATGAAAAATACTTTTTACATCAAGAAAACTTTCAAGCAGACTGTATAACTTCAAATCAAATTTAATACAAAATGAAGAAATAATTATAATTGTAAAGAAATGTCTGGAAAGACAAAGGTTAAAATGGGAATTGACTATTTTTATGGTAGTATAGATTTTGATCATTTCAGTTTCTTCTTTTAAGGTATTGTCTTTTTCCCCATTTGTATAATAAAATATTTCTATAGAAATTTAAACCTACATAATTAGCATATAAATTGTAAACTCTTACTGCACAATGAAATGTGATTTAAGAAGTGTTTTTTGCTTGAGTATACCATGTGCAAAAATTACCTAAAGTATGTCTTTGTCAGTTGTAGTGACTCAGGTCTACTATTTGGAAAGTAGAGATCTGGAGATCAAAGCTTGTGGCCAGACCTTGTAAAAAAAAATTGGTGGTACTCCATCTTGACCAATGGCTCCACAAATGTATGCCTAGCATTCTGACTAATGGAGTACATAGTGACTGGGGAAGGTGAGCTAAAACTGCCAATCTAAGTAACACAGGGAAGAATGAATAGTAGGATCCCAGCAGGAGGCCTGGGATGTGAAAAGAGACCCTGTCTGGAAAAGTAACCACTAACCAACTGGAAAAATGTCTGGAGATAGTAAGTACCAAGTCTAGTGTTCAATCCCAACTACCTAAAAAAGAAAGGTGCCCAGTATCTTGTATGTACATTTTTCTAATTTGGGGAGGGGAAGGGAAATAACTAAATGCTGAAATAAGGATACAGGTTGACCCAAGACACTATATTGAAAACCAATATAGTGGGGGGAGGAGTTAGGGGAGTGGGGAGGGGAAAAACAAAGGAGGAGGTAACAATGATTGATAAGAAATGTACTCATTACCTTACTCATGTAACTGTAACCCCTCTGTACATTATCTTTACAATAAAAATAGAAAAAAAAGAATTGTCTTTAATTAGTTTGGGTTTTGGTAGGAAATATTAAAACTCATTTAAGAGCAGATTATCTACAATCATTTGAAAATATGTATAAAAACCCTGTTTTCTCCCTCCTCAGGCCCCCAATTAAGGAAAAGATTCAAACACTGTTTCATTAACATCTCTTTTATGTTAATTCAATGCACTTTTTGTTTGTAAATATTAACCCTTAGAAAATTTTCCTCTTTATATTATTTGGTAGAAAATGTCAGCAACTGTTTGATAACCTCAGGTCAACTAGGCCTGGAGAGATACAACTCAGTGAGAAGAAAAGCATAGATGATGTGGTATTATTTATTAAATACAAATAACAACAAAAAGGCTTTCAATGTCAACTCAACAAAGCATCAAGTCTATCAGTGATTGAAGTAAATCCTGAATACTTTAAGATACTGCAATCATTATCTTCAGAGGAGTTCAACATGAAATATCATTAGATTTTCCACCCAGTTAGGAAGACTACTCAACACCCAACAACTCTTGTAATGTAGAGAGACAATTATCTCAAGTGCTAATGAGGGTTAGGCTTTAGTGCTTTTAATATGCTTATAGAAAGAGTTTACTTTCCTGACTGTCCTTCCAGTTATATTAGATACATGACAGTAATTTCAAAAGATAAAGTGAATATCTTATTAAATTGAACATAGTGTTATAACTGTTAAATTGGCTTTCTAAAGTGGCCAGATGGCAGGGTTTTCTTAAAGTAATCGGTGAGTAACTGAAGAATATGCACCATCATAAAAAATATTGGAAGTGAAGTGATGTATTAAAATGAAATGCATTTGGATACGAAGATTCAAGGTCATGTGCGCTTTTATTTGACAAAGATGGGGCTGTGTTCAATAATGTAGCAGGACAGTCTGTCAAATGCACTCAAGTTTGCACATGTATCTCAAAAGAAGTTCTGACAATATATAAGGAAGTGAGAATGGATGTGTTCCAATATAAATGTCTTCCTTTAAAAATAGTAAATACTGGATTGAGAACAGAGGCTCATAGATTACAAAAGCAAAAGGTCTGGCTTATAAAGTTTCAGCATGTACTAAACTGTAATCCTATATAGTATAACTATATATATGCATATATAATCAAATATAGTACCTTAAGACACAAATCCAACTATCCTCCATCTATCTGTTCGGTATTAAGCAATTCAGACTGGTCGGGAGACTTGCAAGGATCAAATGAAATAATTCACAGACCCTCTCTCCCTCAGATCTGAAGTGACTTTGCATCTGATATTCTATTGTGTAGAAGAATTAGGATAACGATCAAAATAAGCAGAGAAATGAAAGACTAACACAAGAATAAAAACTTTATAATTATAAAGACAGAAGTATAAACATTCTGTCTTTCGAAAAGAGAAGCTTGAAGCATTAGTTGTTGCTAACATTCACAACAGAACCTTGAGGACCTTTGACAAGCGGGGAGTGGTTGTTACTGAGATGCTGGTTCTGCTCTCTGAGAAGAACTGCTTTGTTCCTTTGTGATCCCAGGCTTTCTATCTACCTGGGAAAATCTTCCTTTTCTATTAACTAACATAGCCACAGATGAATAGGACAATCGTATTGCATGACCTCCTAGGGCCACATTGCACACATTTCATAATTTTTTTTTCAGGTTTGGGTCCTGAGGTTACTGTACCACTGGAACTATGAGGATTTTTAGGCCTTGTTGGCTGGTGTCATTGGAAATGGAAACTGTCTTATTAGTTTGCTTTCAGTTACTTCCTTGTGAATATAGCTATTGCTTATGATTTATAATAACTATAGATTTGTCTCTTGTTTAAATGACAGAATTATTATGTACCCTGGCCTTCTACCTTACAGAGATACTGTGCTGTTAGAGGTTGTCATTGCTGTTTAATGGTTTCTCAATCAATTGGTATATAATGTGTTCAGTATATATGAGTAGAACTGAAAATGAAAATTACACTGAAACACAGAGCTATAGATGTCAAAAGTAAAATGAGTAAAAACATAATATAGGTTGTAATATTTGCTTGTGTTGTTTACAGTATAACCAATAATTCATTTTTGTTTTATATCACAAACATATATGTATATCACTAAATTTTCAATAAATGATATGAACTTTAATAAATGAGGAGTTTGTACAAATTATAGATAACTCAATTCCCTCTTAAAAAAGGAATAATCCAGATTGATCAATGGCTATTGTTCTCCAAAAATTGATAGAAGTCACCTATCACCAATAAAAATTATTGGCAATGCTAATATTTGTAACTTATTTTGATCAGCCCTATCTATGTACTATGTTGTGTAGCAAGAAATTAGGGAGCAATGATACAAGTTTAACTTTACATGCTAGGAAGAGGGACACAAGGATAAAAAAATTTAATATTTGAAATGGGAAAATATTCCATTGGCTACACCAACATATCCACAATGTACTGAATACACTTGACCTACTTTGAAAACTTTTTATTACTAAAATTTATATAGTTTGGAGATGTGGACTTTCAAGACAGAACATAGGATCAAGGACTTCCAATGCCATTATCAAGGACTTTCATTGAATTGTCAGACAATTGGAAACAGAGACCTTGCAGACTGAGAGAAGAAATAGTCACTTTTGGATTTAGGATTTTTTTAAAAAATGAACTTTATCATGCCTCAATAGAGGAATGTGGGTTAACTCTGTGAATGAAAATGAAGCAGTAAGTTTCCTTTCAATGGTGGCACTAGATGAGTAAGTAGAGGAGATTACTACAACTGTTGTTGAGTTTTGGCAGAATCTTAAGCTCAAGCGTGTACCTCTTATGTTACTTTTTTTTTTCAAAGTAATTGTCACCAACTCTATTTCAATGGATCCTCCTTTCATACTGACAGGCTTTGAATATCTTGGCTTCCTTTCCAGAACTTCTGTTATGGTATGTTATTAGAACAATCTCATTTCACTGAGATTCCACCTCACCCCAGTTAGGATGGCTATTATCAAGAACGCTAATAAAAACAGATGCTGGAGGGGATGTGGACAGAAGGGAACCCTACTGCATTGTTGCTGTGAGTGTAAACTTGTTCAACCACTTTGAAAAGCAGTATGGAGGTTCCTCAGAAGATTCCACATAGAGCTCCCCTATGACCCAGCAATCCCACTTGTGGGCATTTACCCAAATGTTCACAAACAAGACCATCCTAAAGTTACCAGCACAACTATGTTTATTGCAGCATTATTACCATATCTAAGATATGGAACCAACCCAGATGCCCCTCAGTAGATGAATGGATCAAGAAATAGTGGTCTATATACACAATGGAACTTTATGCCTCCATCAGAAAGAATGACATTGCCCCATTTGTTAGGAAATGGAAAGACTTGGAAAAAATTATACTAAGTAAACCAGGCCCAAAGAAACATAGGTCCCATGGTTTCCCTTATTTGCAATAACTAGTATATGTCTGAGACAAGCAGAAATGGTCAGATAAGTTGATGTTAGGCAAAATGAACCCCAAGATAAGGATTCAAATGTTTTTTCTTTCTTGCTATTGTTTCTAACATAATTATAAGATAATTTCTTTGTTGCCTTGTATGTCAATAGTTAAGACTTTATTTTCATACCATACCTTTTTTCTCAATTGAATGCTTGATCTTTGCCCTGCCTTGGTGCAGGATATTTTAACTAGTTATGTCTCTTTGAATGGTAGAGCCAGGAGCGAATGTTTTAGGATACATTCTCTTTCTTTACTAGGCTTGTGTTTCAGGCTGAAGCAGAAATCACAGAAAGAAAAACTAAGAAAAGTCAAAGTCTTCTGCTCTACTACTAAAGTCCCTTTCTGGTAAAATATGACCTAAAGAAAACTATAGGAAGTGGTGCTGTGGCTCAAGTGGTAGAGCGCTAGCCTTGAGCTGAAGAGCTCAAGGATAGCTCCCAGGCCCAGAGTTCAAGCCCCACAACCCACAAAATAAAGAAAGAAAACTATATTATATATCTTCATATATAGCTTCTGCTGAAATGCTTCTATTAAATCAGTAGCTGTTTAGAGCCCAATCCTCCCTAGCCACCCTTTTAGTTGTAGAGTCATAGAGAGAACCTTGTTGTTGTTACCTACTATTCTAATATATAAATTTAATAATCTCATAGCTTAATACAAAGCTTCCTGAATGTCCTCAGAAACAATTGACAAGCACTGGTCTTATCTGGGCAGGAATTGGTGAAATGGCTTCCCAAGTTCAGTAAGCATTAAGTTGGAGACCAAAGTGCTGGTAACACTACACTTTTTGAGATGTTGCAAGTCATTTTGCTGGGATCACTTGGTTTTAACTCTCTCATTCTCAAACCCTGTACTCCTCAAAAGGTTTACAAGGTTCTCAGCAATATTTTTATGCTAACTTCAGGGAGTGATAGAAGTAAAACAGAGTTATTAACCCTTTTATGTAACCTTAAGAAAAACTGGCTGATCTCTCCTGCTCATGGCAGTTTTATCTTAGACTATTTGATACTTGGTAATTTTGATGTGAGCTTTGGGCCATTCAATTAATACTAGGACATCAGGAAAATTCCCACCTTATATTCTATAGGTACTGTCGGTTAATGGAGAGGAGTCTGCCTGTGACTCACCCCATTAGCTATCACATGTGGTAAGAGGGTAGAGATAGTTATTACTCATATTAAAGCCCAAGGAAGTAAGTTCATCATCTTCTCCTTTTCTTCTCAGAGCATTTAAAATTGTTTAGGATTTAGAGGGTACAGAATTCTGTGTAGTCTCTTCAAAGGAAACTAATGGAAGACAAGGGTAACAGGGAAAATAATTTCAGTGGGTATGAAAGGAGAGACAGCTCAAATCATTTGACAGCTGAGAGAGACTTATTTCTTAAAATCTAATCATTAAATCTCAAAATGATGTATATCAATCTTACTTTACGTTGAAGAAAACTAAGAATTAAAGAGAGAATATAAGGAAGTTTTTCATCTTTTATAAAAAGGTAAGAATAGGAAACTGGATTTGTCTGACAAGTAGTGATTTATACAGAATTTTTAAAGCTATTTGCCAAACTTTCCAACAGTTGTGATCTTAGTTATAAGTTAGTAGTGTTCAGCAGTGAGATTCTACATAGAGTTGATGTGTATATAGGATAGTAGCTAAAGATACAGGAGAAGCAGGACAAAGCTTGCTTCACTGGAATATTCACTCATGATTAAAAAACATGAAAAATTGTTGATATTGGTATGCCAAGCAGTCAGTCAAATATTGTTCAGCATCTGGGCCAAGAAGAAACATGAATGAGATTCCACTACTATCTTTCAGGCTTCATAAAATTACTCATGTCAGATAAAAACCAATATATGATTTTCATTTCTTCAGTGTACATCTCCCAATACTACTCATCCCCACTCAGTATCAATAGTAAAGATATTAAAGATTGTGAAATAAAAGAGCTCCTTTGTTAAATTGCTACCAAAATATCAGAAGATCCCCACGTTATTCTCATTATGTAGATAGTAGAGAAAACAAACAGCATCTTCATAAAATAAAATCATGTTTTAACATTTCTTAAATTATTAACTTGAAATCATCCTAGTAAACATTTTTATTTACTTTCCCTTCCTTTCACATCATTCCCTTAAGCAATAACCATCATCCAGAATTATTTCAGACTTGGAAATAATAATTTAGTTATATGTTCTGTCATGACAAATGACCAGCTTTAAGATGGTACCTTTTATATTGGTTATAGTCTGCTCCAAATAATAAAGCTATGCTCTAATGAGATGACAGTTCCATTGCCCTAAAGAGGTTCTGTAATTAGGCATCTAAAAACACTGGTGCAATTCTGCAGGTGTAGTTCTTTTTAATTGCTTTGTTTCTAATGAGAAAGCATTATGGATTAACTTGACACATTTATAATGTGAGAGAGAAACATCCTGATAAAAATAATCTCAAATATTTTCCTTTCTCCTGAAATAAGTAAAAGAACATTAAAAAATTAACCAAAATTAGGTTTCTAGCTTCATTTGCCTATTCAGTTAAAATTTAGGTCTCCATGCACCATGAAAACTGTTCATTTACCATATGAGTAAAATTTCTGTGAGCATTTTGGATGACTATATTGTTGACAGAAAAATGACAGGAAGCTACAAGAATTTGATGTAAGAAGAAATGGCAATCACCCAGTTTCTAGCATACTTCAAGTAGCTATTATGTGTGAGGATGATACATTTAAGTCCAATTTACATTTATAATGGAGGTATGAAAAAGTTAAAACCAAACATGAAATGAGACACCTTTCAGAGTGGCTTCTAACTGTTGAGACACTACTTAACAAGTCCATTTAGATTCTTAAATTCAGGCTTCTTGAAGGTATCAAGTCTCAGTCCTTCCAATGCACATTCAGAGGATGCTTGTATCAGGCTAAGTAGATAGGCTGATAAAGCCCTCAAGACTACCTCCAGCATGAGTGCTGAGTTTATGGTAGTTTGTGGCAAATATAAAAGAATAGACATCTTCCCAATTTTGTCTCCTCAGTCAGATGGAATAAATCTATGCAGCAATCTGTGTTATTCTTCAGAGTACAACAATTAACATAAGGCATAGTTATGTGGGAAGAGAGGTAGATGTATATGAGAGAGTGGCACATTTAGTATAGGGAGTTGAATTATGTACTTATAGAGCCTGAAAAGTCCCCAGGTCTGTAGTGCAAAGGGCTGAGACCAAAGAAAATAAATGGTGAAAATTTCCAGTCTGAGTCTGAATGCAGGAAACAATCGATGTCCCATTAAAAAAAATCATACAAAGGAGAAGGTGTTCTCCCTTGCCATTCATTGTTCTCTATTTAGGTCATGAATGATGGTGAAGAGGTTTGCTCATAGTGAAGAACAAAATCTTTATTTAGTCTATCAAATCAAATATTAATATCAACCAGAAAAACACTCAGGGACATATGCAGAATAATGTTTGGCCAGATATCTAAATATAGTGTTGAAACATAAAATTAATCATCACAGGTTCATTGATTTTCCAGCCCTCTACTTCTACTGTTAGTAGGAAGTTACCCTTCTGTAAGTCCATTAAAATAAGAAATAGCTTGTTTTTTCCTTTGGTATGGAGAATTCTTTATGCTTTTCTTAAAGGGAGTAAATATTTTTCTTTCTTTCAAACAGATACATGAAAAGGGTAAAATTCTGCATATAAACTATAACTGACCATATCTCACAGAAACACTTCACCTAATCCTAAAGTTGCTTCTCAAAGATACCCAAGCAAGATGTTTTTATGGAAGGAAACAAACATTTGGATCTAAAGAAACAATCATGTACAATCTCTTTGGAGTAGATTTGAAATGTCAGTCTTCTTTTAAAAAGTTTTTATTTATTGTAAAGATGCTGTACAGAGAGGTAACAGTTACATGAGTA
The DNA here is from genome assembly GCF_000151885.1 of Dipodomys ordii. Classification (NCBI taxonomy): domain Eukaryota; kingdom Metazoa; phylum Chordata; class Mammalia; order Rodentia; family Heteromyidae; genus Dipodomys; species Dipodomys ordii. The sequence continues at coordinate 7,765,593 of NW_012267232.1, read as the reverse complement.
AGGTAATGAGCACATTTCCTATCAAGCATTGTTACCCCCTCCTTTGTTGTTCTCCCACTATCCCTTCCCCCCACCTCCCTTCCTCCTCTCCCCAGCCAAATTGTAAAGTACATTTCCAATATACTGTCTTGCTTGTATCGTTGTTGCAAAGGGTCATCCTGTGTCCTTGTTTCAGCCTTTTGTTATTCCCCTACCCCTCCCCAAATTAGACAAACATATATACAAGATGCAGGGTACCAAAATCAAGTACAATGACAATGGGGGACATACTATTGGGGGAAGAACATACAAAAGAAACAAAAAAATCACATAGTACATTAAAAATAATAACCATGGTTTCCCTCACTTGGAATAATTACTATACATCTAGCAAAATTTTATCAGATGAGCAGAAAAGCTAAAAAGCTATGTACATATGACCATGTAAGATGATGCTAAGTGAAATGAACCCCAAGATATGGACACATGAGGTCTTTCTTTGAAATGACAGTCTTTACCTCTCTCTTCAAGACACCATATTTTGAACCTAAAATTCAGGTGCGAAGTCAAGGATTCCACTTCCTTGTAGTTTCTAGATGTTTTCTTGGAGTAAAAAGTCACCTTGAGCTATGAACCAAGAAAATTCTCAAAAAATAGAAAATACAATGTGGGATTTTCACTTCATAGATGTATGTTCCCAGTATTACTCATGCTTACTAAGCAACAACAGAAAAGGCTTTAAAAGTTTCAGTTTGTTTCAGTTAGGGTACAAAGCCTACATTACTTTTCTAATTTAAGATTATGACTTGCATTCATATAGCATTGTAACCAAAATTCATGGTAGACTGAAGTGAATATAAAATATTACAAACAAAATAAAATAATTAAGAAAATGCAACACAGTAAGGCTTGTTTTGTTCCTGGTACTGTATGCTTTTTAATTAATTGACTTTAGGAACAGAGTTAGAATATACTCTTCAATTTTTTAGTAGTCTGCTTCTTAGATTATTTGTTAGTATTTTACTGTCTCCTCCCTATGGCTTCAGTTTTAAATTAAGCTATAATTCCCTAGGTGAATTGTTGCATAATTTACTTTATAGAACATAGACATGAAACAAATATTCATAAAAATAATACAATACCAAATAAGCTCCAAACATTGTTCAAAATCCTATTCAAAAATGTTTTGACAAAGTATCTCTTTTAAGCTTAAAAAATATTCACCAGAATGTGACCCAACCCATCTACTTGCTTTATGTTCCTGACAAATTAGAAAACTATCATATTAGGAGGATAAGCTAGGTGCTAGCCACTCTGGAGTTGGAAAACCGTAAGTAAATTCCAAGGGGCATGATTCCCAGTGCCATGGTCTTAACCACAAAATACCCAGTTTGAACATCTGGCTCTTCCCAAACTTGCTAAAGTAACTGTGATCTAGTTAAATAAACATCATACAGCTAGATAAGAGGCAAATGAGGAAGTCACCCTTTTTCTGGTTCAGAAATAATTTGAAGTGTTTAAAAATATTCCTAAATTATTTTAAAAACATAAGTTCTGCCAAATCTACAGAATAAAATAACCATTGCTATATAAATGCGGGTAAAATTACAATCTTATAAAATAATTAGTAATTTAACAAATGAGAAAGTGGAATAGATTATCCAATGATTGATGGTCTGAAATGGGAGACAGGGGCTTTGTTTCCATAGTTACAAGTTTGCAAATGGGATTGGTGCTCATTCATCTCAAGACACTACTGGAGCAAAAGTGAACAAAGGTCAAAGCAAAAATGTTTGTTAAAGTGAAGAACTGCGAGACTATTGTAGTAATGGAACAAAATTTTGCAAAACAGGAAGTTAATAGAAGAAATTTAACAGGAAAAAATAAAGTAAGAGTTATCCTAGGATCAGTTATAAAATAAAGAGAACACAAGGAAATAGGAGCTGGAATTCTATACAGATACTCAGATTGAGTACACACACACACACACACACACACACACACACTGCATATACACAATCCATGTTAAGCTTGTAACACTATTCATTTTTATTTGAGTGCTTTCATTATTTGTATCTCAAATTTGTTTAGTCATTACATTCCAATTTTGAGTTTGCAAGTTTTATTCAACTTTTAGGATTCTAATAATGTACAAACAATAAGATTTTTATGATGAGTTGAGTATTTATATATCTGAAGATATTATTTAGTTTGTTGCTTTTGCATATGAACTTCTTGTGGCTGTAATACCAACTCAAACATACTAAACAAACTTTTAGTAGCTACTTCATCTTCCTAGGCATTGTAGCATAAAGTAATCTCCATTCAGCTTTATACTCTGTCGATAAACTCTTTTATTAAAACCATTGCTTTGCTTGTTGATTTTTCCTTGTATATGGAACAATTTATTGGATTAGTTATTTGTTTGGGGGAGTAAAATGTGAGTATAAGCATAGATCTCTTTTTCAGTAAACATACTCATAATATTATGTGTGGCTTCAAGCATGGCTTTTTGTTAATTTAAAAAGGCTTTGCCTTATTCTGTCAGTATCCACTTGATTTGTATATCTTTCCTAAAATTTTTTTAAACTTAAGATTTACTTTACCACAACATAGATTAAGTTAATTTTGGCATTTTGTATATGGGAATTGTGAAATAATTAAATTTTTATTTAATTATCATAATATATCATACATAAATATATACTTTGTATATAATATATCACAATATTATATAAACATAATAATAGTGATATATAATATAATAAAAACAATACGATGTATTGTTATATAATAAATATGATATAATAATGTAAAATAATATAAGTATATAATATATAAACAGATATTAAATTTAATTGTATATCAGATACTATATATGATTAAATAAATAGTATCTTATTATCACACACATATATAGATAAATAGATATATACATACATACATACATAGATCAAGATAGATAGCAGATACTATATTTTTCACCGCCAATTATTCTCAGGCTTATCCAGTATCAATGTCAATGAAAACCAAAGCATGTTTGATCTTCAATAGTCATTGTAAATGGCTGAATAAAAGCAAAACCCATGATATGATCTGACTATCCCACTACTGTGTGTAGATACAAAGTACATTGCTGAAGAGCCATCCTTACTTCCTTGTTCACTACAGCACTACTCTCAACAGCCAAGATACGGCAACAATCAAGTGTGCCTCAACTAATGAATGGATAAAGAAAATGTGTACATACATAGAATGGAATACCATAAGAACATAAAAACAAGAGATGACTGTCATCTGAAACCACATGGATGAAACTGGAGATTACTAAGTTAATTGAAATCAGCCAAGCACAGAAAGACACTATTACATGACCACGATTATAAATCGAAGTTTAAAAACTTGATAATATAGAAGTTAAGTGGAATGTCATGTCTTCCAGAATCTGGAGTATAAGCGTGGTGGAAAGAACATAGGAAAGTGAATGATAGTTAAATAGGACCAAAGGTTCTTGGGATCCTACTACACAGTGGAGACAATATATAATGATAATATATTCTGTATTTTCAAAAGCTAAATGATAAGAAAAAGATGTATTTGAAGAGATGGGTATGGTAACTAAAACATTTAAATATTTCAAAATACATAGTATGTATATAAATATCAGAGTTTCATGAAACATATAAATCCAGGTTTTTCTGTGTCACCTAAAAATAATTTTTTTTTGTCAGTTGGGGGACTTGAACTCTTGGCCTGGGTGCTGTGCCTCAGCTCTTCAGATCCAGATTAGCATTCTACCACTGGAGCCACAGCACCATTTCTGGTTTTCTAAGGTTTATTGGAGATAAGAGTCTCAAGGACTTTCCTGCCCAGGTGGGCTTTGAACCATAATCCTAAAATTTCAACCTCCTAAGAAGCTAAGATTACAGGCATGAGCCACCTGTGTATGGTTTGTTTTTAATGGAAAAAGAAGCATTCTTATAAATAGAGCCATCACTTAATGACTTGAGAAGAAAACCAAGAATTTGTGTGTGCAAGGGGAAATTGGACATGGAGAACAAAAAGTAGTAAAAGGAATGTTGCAGACTTTCTGTTTGCTGTAACAGTTCCCATGAAAGCCAACTTTCAGTTATAGAACTAAGAAGAAATATGTGTAATGGGCTTGATGGGCTCTAATCCATCATTTGATAAAAATTAATTTTATTGTAAAGGTGATGTACAGAGTGGTTACAGTTACATGCATTAGGTAGTGAGTAGATTTCTTGTCAAACTTTTTACCCTCTCCCTCATTTTTCACACTTTCCCTTCCCTCAACCCCCTCAAGTTATACTGTTCATTTCCAACATATTGTCTTATGAGTATCACTGTGGAATTGATTTTCCTTTTGTCCTTCATCTCACCATTTTGTTTTGCCCCTTCCCTTCCCTAATTCAGATAAACATATACACAATACACCAGGTGCCAATAGGGGATAAGCCATAGGAAAAAACAAAAAAAAAAAAGAAATCACATAGTACATTAAAATAATAACAAGAAAAAAAATCTCTTGTTTCCATAAGTGAAATAAGCCAGACCCAAAGAAACATAGATCCCATTGTTTCTCTCATTTGTAATTATTAGTATATGTCTAGGATAGTCCTAGCAGATGAGCAGAATAGCTTAATAGTTATAACCATATATGATGATACTAAGCAAAATGAGCTCAACTCTATGGTTTTCCTATACATCTAACATTTATCTTATGGTTCATCAGACTTCATCAGGTAAGATGTAAGCTTTAGTGATAACCACTCTTTCCTCTATGCTGCTTTTTTGATACTGTAGATTTATTTCCCTAACTAGAGCACTCATAAGTTATAGCTGAAAATAGGGGAAATACAGTCTATTATCAACTTCTCTAAAATTTGCTTCAAGATAAATGAAGGTTTTGTGAAAAGGTCACACAAAATGGGTGCCAGTCATTCTGATAGTAGTGTCTCAGAATATTTCAGTACAACACCCTGATTGCAACCAAGTCTGTATTAACTACATTCCATCGATGGGAAATGTCTTACCACTGTGAAAACACAATGAGCAATCAGCTTCTGTGATGATGTGTGGGTGCCTACAAGATAGCTCATTTGTAATTACCACAAACAATTGTTATTACACTGCCAAAATTACATTGGCCCTTCTTGCTAGTTAAGCTCATAAATATCTTTGGCTTTCTGGAGAAAGAATCCTGTGAACACATTATCATGGAATGTTGACAAAGAATCCAGATTGCGACCTAAACTGTACAGAATACAAATGAAAGCTTCCATATCTGATTATGCCTGGAAGAAAAAGGAGCCTGTTGTATGATGCATATCAATGAATCAAAGTATTGAAAACATAAAACAATTTCAACTGGTTAAGTGCCAAATCAGATTGTAGAAACACAAAATGCAGTGAGAGAAGCATGTTTAATTAGAAAATTAATGTCATGAGTTTGAAGCTGGAGGCAAGATGCACATTTCTTCAAAATTCTTGGACTCCATTGCTGAAATGTGAGTGCCTTGGCATTTCATATTCATATGAGCATATGAATTTATCTTCTCAATATTTACCACAGGCACTGATTATTTCTTATTTGATTTCTACCAAAATATGCATTTGGCAGAAATGGGTGCTGTTCCTTTTGTAAATATATACAATAAATACACTAATTCCAACATATGATATATGTATATTTAGAAACACGGTGGGAGGATTTCTGCTATTTGAGACTGTAGATGCTTCACTGGTGTTTCAGAATTAGACTTTAATAATTGTGAAAAATGACAAAAGCTGGTCATTTTGTCATTAATCAGGAACATTGTTTCTTCTTTTCCTTACTTTTAAGTTTTCTCCTTTAACAATACCCATAGAAGAAAAGGTACAACAGTAGAACCAACTACCATTAATTGATCTTGTAGTTGAAACAGAATTTTAGAAGCTGTGTGATCTTGAAGAAGCCTCCCATTTTTACACAACACAAGTGAGTTTTAAAGACATCAAATAATAAAACTTAAATCCAGAGCTTATACTTTTTATCACTTTGCAAGACTCCCACCCTAGAACTTCTACCCTAGGAAATGTTAATTGCAGTAACTAGTCATATATCTATTTTTGTAATGTTGAGCTAGTTGGTCTATACCATGTATTTATTGCAGTCTACCTATTTTCCAGATGGCAAGATCCCATGAATATAGTGAACAAGATGAAATGATTTGGTCCTTCATGAGCTTAAAGGCCAGTACCATAGAACTCCAAATTATTTATTTCTTTGCTTACTCTCTTTTTTTGCCTTATTAACTAATTTGCTAAACATATATCAATGAACATCTATCATGTAACAAGTCCTATGCTACAGAAATAAAATATAAGGTGAAGTCCTGCTTGTTCAAAAGTTTCAAATTCCTAGTATCTCAGGATGATGAATAAGGTAGTGGCACAGTGCATGCTGTGCTAGAGGGATGCAAAGACCATGACAGAAGGACTCCTCATAGAGCTGTTCAGGGACAGATAAGGGAGCTGAGGCTTGAACAGTGAAAGACAAATCTAGGGAGAAGAGAGCATTGATAGGTTGTTTCAGACAGAATAAGTAATACATGCAGATATATTGAGACAAGAGAGAAAAGAGTGGTTTGAATAGTGAGGCCAGGAGTAGGATGCGTAAGAAAGAGAGGCAGAAGTCTTGAGGAAATTTTGTGCCACGATAGGGAATTTGTCCTTAAAATGACAGGGACAGTTGATTAATATTGCCGAGGAGACAGATATGATCAGCTCTGCATCATTGCAGTCACCACAGAGACCAGATTAGATGCAAAGAATGAGGCATGTATTCCAGGCAGACTGGAATTCTAAAAAAAGGAACAAGATCTATTGCAATTAGACCAAGAATTAGGGTTTAAAGACATTTCCATTACTTTATCGTTCATGTCATTTCACTGGGCTTAGAACACACATAGATAAACACAATTTGACATGGCAATAAATCAAGCAAATGTTGAAACTACATATGACAATGCTGATTACATTTATCCACCTAATATTTATGTGTATTATGTTCCATTGTGTCTGAATTTTAAAATGAAAACTATAAAATCCATTGTTTATTTTCTTATACACCTTGAATGAAACTAATATTACTTTCTATTGTTTGAGTAGAATAAAAAAGCTTTGGAAACAATTATATTGTATGAAGATTTAAATTTATAATTAGAGCATTATCTTACATTAAAATGGTGAGAGAAAACTTGAAGCATTGTTTAAATAATATGAAATATCACATCTTAATTGAAAAAATTTATGGAAAATCAGATGTTTATCATAGCTCTATGAAATTACCTCATTATTCTGATGTATTTAGTAAGTTTATTTCTCTGACTTCATGAAAAAATAAGAAATCTACAGAAGGGCCTAATTATTTTACCAAATATCCATACAGTCAACAGTCTCTTATCATTATTAGATGATTCTACTTTGGGGCTGCCTGAAGTTAACCAGGATGGGCAAACTCTTCCTTTACTTGTGTTCACATATGGAACTAAAGTGCAGGTAATAAGACAACAGTATGGAAAAAATAAGAAAAGGCGCTCTCAGAGCAAGATGTGTGCTTATTAAAAATTAAAGGGTGTATATTTAGAAGGCAGCCAACTTGGGATATTCAGATAAAAACCTCTGAGGGAGAGGAGCAGTGAAAATTGAGGAGGAAAACTCCCAGGAAAGTATCACAGGAAAGTAGCAATATTTCCATTCTGTGTAGAGAAGAGGAAAGCCTCAGCCTTCTTAAAGACAAAATGTCGATATGGGCAGAGCACAGAATTGTGGAAAAATACGGACTGGAAATATGGGGAAGGGGCAGGTGATTCTGGAGACTGAAAACTGAACAAGACCATAGAGGAACTCTGTGCTTAATTTTGTTCTCATTGCAACATAAACCATTTGCAAGAAGAAAACATTACTTAGTGTGGATCATTTCTGTCTCTCTAGATACATATACTGGTCTACTGCTGGGCTTCAGATTTAACTAAGATTAAGTGACAACCAAACCTCAGAAGTTTGGTCAGCCCTGAGCTGACACTGTGACCTGCAATCTGAACAGGTTACAGATGAACTGGAAGTAACTTCCAGTATAAGTGGAACTTATTTTTGCACCAAATAACGTGCACTTAAATGTACACTTTATTTTCAACTACATTTCTCTCTGTGTGTGCACATGTGTATATGCACACACACATGTCCAATTTATTTTAACATGGTGGATTTTTGTTTCATTATTTTACTCTGAAAGCAGCTCCCAAAAATCTACTAATTAAATTCATAACACTACAAAAGGCCTGTTGAAAGATGTGGAAAGAGGAAAAAAAGTTGGCTTCCATTTTAGTTTCTTATGTGTAGCTAGGCTTGCCTGTCAAAGGGTAATAGCTGCTGCATTGTGAAATGCAGAGGAGCTTGATGAGAAGCAGGACTCAAATTCCACCCAGGTCTTCGCCTCCTTAGGGAGACTTCTGTCCCTACTTTCAGGACAGCTGCCGCACATTGAATGTTAATAATAATGAGTTCAGTCACGTCCTAGGCAGGGAGCACTTAGCCAGCATGGAAGACCTTCATAACCATTTTGCTGTCTCCCTAGAAGTGTACACCTGGCCAACCATGTCATTCTCCTACTCTCCCCACCCCCACATAGATTTATCTTTTCCTGCCAGTGATTATAGACCTTGCCTCAGAGGAAAGGCAGCCTGGGGAAGACATGATTTTGGTCCCTTTTATCTTTGCTCTAGATCACAGTATGGGACTCTCGCTCTTGCACAGGGATACAGGTGGGAAAAGTTGTTGATATTCTTCAAGTATAGCTCAGTCAGAAAATGGCAGCAATCATGAAATCAAGCATGTCATGATTACTTTATTATAACTAGGTGACAAGTTCCCATTTATCTTGTGACACTAAACTGATAAAATGGATCCATTGTCTATAGTCTGAGTTTAGCAACTTTAGAAATTATAATCAAACTGTTATTAAAAAGATGTGAAGACAAATTTTGCCTATTATTTCTCTTATATTTAAAAATATATAAATGCAAGAAATGTGTATATATTTGTCTCTATATATACATGAATATATAATGTATGTATGATATATTGTATATCTGAACCAAAAACAGTAATACTAGCTACTGGAGGGGAAAAGATCAGGATGTTTGTTGGTTCATGTCCAGCTGGACCAAAAAGTGAACTCAATGCTATTGCAGTAAACAAGCCAGGTATGGTATTTTTTCTTACTTTATTTTTTTTTAAACTTTTTTGGTGGTATTGGAGTTTGAACTCTGGGCTTCATGCTTGCTAGATAGATCCTCTATCACTTGAGCCATACTCTACCTATTTTGTTTTGCTATTTATTTTTAGAGCCCAATGTTTTTGTTCAGGAATGGTCTGCACCACGATCCTCATGCTTACATCCTCATTGTAGCTATGAATATAGATATGAACTACTATATTGGATATTGTTTTTAAATTAATTTACTTTGTTGCTATTATAGAGCTGATGTACAAAGAGATCACAATTACATGAGACAGGTATTGAGTACATTTCCTTTCATATCGTGTTTTCTGTTTCCTCTCCCAGTCCCTGCCTCCCTCCTATTAATATCCAGTGAGCTCCACTGCTGTACTTTTTCACCCTTTTTCCCTTGAGTTCTGTAACATCCCCCAACCTTCCCAAAGATAGACATGGAACTATTAATAAAGAAGACAGAATAACCAAAAAATCAAAACAAAAAATAAAACATCTTTTGTTTCTATATCTTGTATTCTGTTCATATTTTATATCAGTATAAAGAGACACTTAGGCATTGTGCCTTTGTGTTTCTCTCCTAAGAGTTTCTTCTTTTGGTCTCCCTGTGAGTATCTAGAATCTTGTGCAATTTGTCATATCCTGATGCATTTTAGATCTAACTTCCACATATCAGAGAGAACATGTGCCATTTTTCTCTTAAAATAATTTGTTCTAGTTCTATCCATTTCCCTGCAAATGACATTATTTTATTCTTTATAATGGCTGTGTACAATTCTATTGTGTATAGATACCACCTTGTTTTAGATCCACTTATAAACTGTGATGAGGTCATTTTTGTCTCATCAACTTTTCTCCTGGGCTAGCCTTGAAATGTGATTCTCCCTAGTTCTACCTCCCAAGCTGAGATGATAGGAATGATCCACCACATCTGAGCTAAAATTCATTCTTAAGCAGCACAGTGAATTTGAAAGGATGTTGTATATCATCTCCCTGAATAGTATATCATGAGTTATATGGAATAAAGACTGTATTTCATGTATTGATTGTTATTGTTTGAAAATAATAATTTTAGGAAAACTGGATGTATAATATAGAGTATAATAATTACAATAATTATTGCATTTAATTGGGGATATTTTTCTGTCTCATGAGGTCAAGATTACTTATACTACTTTATTTAAAATATTTTTTAAAATGTACTACACTAGAAATTTGGAGTGACTATGAAATGCTTCAATAGGAAATCCAGACTTGGAGTTCTACATCTCTACCTGATGGTAGAGTACTTGCTTAGCATGTATCAAGGCCTTAAGTTCCATCACCAGCACTGAGAAAGACATCATGATTGCCAGATATAGTCAGTCAGGATATCATTGTTTGATCATATTCTGAGTTTGATCCCTCCTCTGTGTTAATAAAATGATAATTTTTTTAAAAAAGTGAAGCAAAAAGTACTCAGATGTAAAGCAGCAATACATCACCTAGGCATCTTTAGCTGAGAAAAAGTACTGAATACAATTCTGTGCAGAAAACAGAAATTGGAATTTTAAAAGGGGAGCTGAGGGCATAGATAAAGTTGGTAAGGGTCCAGAAGGTGATTTTTGTTGTTGTTGTTGTTATTCTATGAGTCTTGTGGGTGCCATTTAATCCATTGTTCCACATTGAAGACTGCACCTCCTTTCCATCAGGAAACCTCTAAGTGTGATCAGAGAGAACTGGTAGCATTCATGGGTGGGGACTCAGGAAATACAAAAGCTCATGCTTTGGAATGTCTCTGCATTCTTCTCTTTCAGAGACTTTCACCTTTTCTTGTGGCAGAGTTATTTCCCAGAAATTTTATCCCCCACCCCAAACCAGAAACACCCTTCCATACCTTATATAAAAAAACATTTACATGATAAGAATTCAACACTTTGTTTTCATATACTGATACATTTTTAATTCTCATAGAATAGTTAAAAATCTTTTTGATCTGAGAACACGATGTTACTTCTCCTTAGTCTTTGAAAGAAAATGCATCCCTAAGTTTTAAATGTAAGTAAGATGTTGTATGCAGTTTTTTTAAAAAGATATGATATATTTTGTTGCTGATAGAGAATTAAGGAATTTGTCCTGGGTCACACACATCAGTAGAAAATATGGGATCCCATATTTTGATGTTCAATTAAAACCAGTAAAGCGTGTTCTCTCCCAAATGGTTTCGACTAAGATGTAATAAATGCATTCCCCACCTCATGCACAAGCTCAATTTTGATGAAGTTAATTTTCTTTACTACATTAAATCCTCGATAAGTGATGGAAGTCATTGCGCTCTGATAGCAGTTCAGTAGTTTATGTCAGTGATCACAGGCCAGTTCCTAGTATTAATGTGTGTACATGATGACAGTTGTCAGGGAAATTAATATGAATGAGTTACCCTGGCTGGAAAACACAGGATAAAGGCCAAGCATAAGCAACTATGAACAATGAATTCTATCCAACTTCCGTGTGTCATACATGCCTTCCTGTTGGAATTAAAACACCCCAGCAAGTGGAAAGATTTCATTGTCATTACATATTATATATTTAGAAAACTGAAAAGTTTAAATCTAGATGGTTAGAGGCCTTTCATACCTCATAGTACATGCTTCAGTCAATGCAAGAATTCACTTGGCCAAGCTACTTAAATGTCAGGAACAAAGGGCAATTGACAGCACTTTGAAACACAGTTTTTGGATGCCAATAGACGACCTGGTATACACACCTCATAGACGCGCACAATATCAGACACCAAGTACAGAATAAAACCTTCCTCATGTTAATGTTAGGAAAGCAAATTTCCAAGCACAGACATACACTCATGTGCACGCACATACATAAAGGATAGATATGCAGGAATTTGCCGAAGTCTACTCTTTATACAGCTACTATGTGGAGTTGGAATTCCATTTGGAAATTCCACAGAGAACCCTCCCATGTGGAATTTCAGAAGTTAATTGTCCTGGAGGTCCATAAGAAGAGTTGTCTCTGTGACAACCCAAGAGAAAGGGTAAATTAGTTAGGACCCAAGGTCTCTGGGCAACATCTTGGCCTAGCAATCCAAAACCCATGCAAAACAGACACTGTTATATTTTGTCTCTGCATATCCCCAACACCTTCTAGTTATGATACTTTCCCAGGGCATCAGTAAGAGCATTTGTAGAAGGAACAGGATCAGTAATTAACAACCAACTGGAATATTGTGAGACACAGCTAATAAAGTATCATCTTCCAGAATACCTCATTATAACTGAGGAATCTAATCAGAGCTCAGTCCAGGGTATAAAACCCATGGATGGGCCCCCCTTCCCCCCCTTCCCACACACACAAGAGAGACAGAGACAAAGACAGAGAGATAGAACACCATACTTCTCTTCTGAGTAAAGCCCTTCACATTCACTCTCCACTCTCCTAGAATTCCTGAGAAAATAAATTGAAAAGGCCACAGTGGCAGTAGCAGCAGACCCTGGATCCGTAATACTAGCAAGCATTGTATGCTGCTGATCTCTAACACTAAATAGTTATTGCCTCCTGCTAGGCTGTAACCCTAGTAAGTATTGCTTGCTACTGAGCTGCAACCCTAGTGGTCTCTGTTGTTCTTCTCAGGTCAGAGGGCTGTGTGGGCTAGCTCACAGCCACCAAGAGCAGAAAATTCCATATAATAGGCGCCATTGCTTCCATAAATGTTTTTAAAGTTCTACAATATCTAAAGTATGCTTTATGGAAGCAATATCCTCATGACTTAAGGATTGCTTATATTATTTCTGCCTTCCAGTATTCTAAAATGTCAACAACCTTTCCATTCATCAGTAATTTATCTGCCATCTATAGAGAGCCATAGTGTGTGCTCATGTACTCTGGCTGAACAAGGCACAGAAGAGGACATTTGGGGTTGGAGCTGAGGAGAACCATCAGGAGGCTGAATTGTTGCAAAGTGGCTTTCTGGAAAAAGCTTTCAAATTCATAGGTGCACCAAACATTTTCCTTTGAAAAGCTAATTTTGTTTACCCAGAATGTCTTTGCTGTTTTCCTGGTACAATTTTCATTATTTCAATACAAATTCATACGACAATGATGCCATTTTTAGTGATGTGATGCTTTAACTGGACTGCCTGTGAATTGTTTTAATGTGAGGTCTACAAAACATTTAGGTGTTATTCATTTGGGGAGGGGAGAGGTATCTAATTTTTTTAATTGTAAAGGTGATATGCAGAGGGGTTACAATTAAATAAGTAAGGTAATAAGTACTTTTTTGTCTAATAATGTTACCCCCTCCCTCATTTTTCCCTCTTTCCCTCCCCTCTTGGCTACTCTTCCCCCAAGTTGTAAAGTTGATTTCCAACATAGTGTCTTCTGAGTATTGCCATTGCATTGGTTCACCCTTTATCCTTTGTCTCACCTTTTTGTGATCCCCCTTCCTTCCCCCAAATCAGATATATGTATATACAGAGCACCAAAATAAAAAACGGTGACAACAGAAGATAAATCAAAGGAGGGGAAAAAAACAAAAGAAAAAAGAAATAACTTCACACAGCACATTGAAAAACCCTCTTCCATATTTTGGAGTTCATATCTACTAGCAACATTTTATATGGTCATATAATGGTACATAGCTATTGAGTTATTAGACATATACTAATTGTTACAAATAAGGGAAACCACATAGCCTATGCTTTTTGGGTCTGGCTTACTCTAGTTAATATGATTTTTTTCAAGTCTTTCCATTTCCTCACAAGTGGGGAGATGCCATTCTTTCTGATGGAAGCAAAGAATTCTATTGGGTATATTCACCACATTTTCTTGATCCATTCAACTACTGAGAGACATTTGGGTTGATTCTATATCTTAATGATGGTAAATATTGTAGCTTTAGTGTGGCCTTGTTTGTGATTATTTAGGTAAATGCCCCAGAGTGAAATTACTGGGTCATAAAGGAGCTCAAAAAATAACACCTCAAAACAACGAAACAACCTCCCCATTAATTAGTGGGCTAAAGACTTAAAGACAGACTTCTCTGAATAAGTAATAAGAACGGCCAGTAGATACATGAAGAAATATTCAATATGTCTCACCATAAAAGAAATGCAAATTAAAACAACATTGATATTTCACCTCACCCTAGTCAGAATGGGTGGTCATTAGCAAGAAAATTAATAATGGCAGATACTGGCATTGATATGGTCAAAAAGGAATGTTACCACACTGTTGGTGAGAATATGAACTAGTTTAACCACTCTGGAAAGCAGCATGGATACTTCTCAAAAGTCTAAACATAGAGCTATCCATTTTTTAAGACATTTAGAACTCTGACTCTATGCTATTTAAATCATTATCTTCAAAGTTACACTACAGTTTCTCTTATACCTCAAAAGTAGAGTCTAGAGTGTGCCTATGTCTCATGCTGTATTCTTAACTACTTAAGAGGCTGATAACTAAAGATGAAGGTTAGAAGCCAGACCTGGTAGGAAAGTTAATAAGACTCTTATCTCCAATTGACCACCAAAAAGCTCGAAGTGGAGCCATTACTCAAGTGATAGAATGTTAGCCTTGAGTAAACAAAGCTCAGTGACTAGGCACTGAGTTCAAGCCCCAGCGCCAACACTGAAATATAAATATATAAAGAAAAAAGGAGAAAAAAGGAAGTGGCACTGTGGCTCAAGTGGTAGAGTGCTCGCCTTGAACTGAAGAGCTCAGGGACAGCACCCAAGCCCAGAATTCAAGCCCCACAACTGACCAAAAAGAACGAAAAAAAAGAGAGAGAAGGAGAAAAAAGTAAACAATCTATCTATGACTGAGACTGTGGAGTATTTTAGTCATTTTCAAATTCTAGGAGATTTATCAGTTGACAACCACTGGAAGACAGCACTTGGAAACCCACTTCGCAAGCTTCAGCCTTTTCTCTAGCTTTGTATAACCAGAAAACTAGGGCAAGGAAGGGAAAGTTATGCATAGTTAAAACAGCCCCAAGTCATAGGTATGGCTGGTTAACTATTTTCTCAGTCCTTATAATTTGTAACTTTGTTCCTGAGAAGTCGCAATCACTTATCTCTTGGGGAAACAGGAGCAGAGTAATCAGTTGCTGCAAGGAATTCTGTCCTGAGCTTTTGGCCACTCTCTGCGGACAGTTTTTTTGCTACAAGATGATAAGATGACATGGTTTGTCTAAGGGCAGTCTGCTTTTGGTCCACAAGATGCTCATTCTTAAATCTTTCCCTTCCTGGAGCCCAAGGTAATTACTGCCAGATAGCATGGCTCTAATCAAGAGGCACAGATTCATAGTGTGAAGTCTGTGATACCAAGCCTTTATCTTAGTCTTAATTAAATTGTGGCCCTAACAAAAGCAGTTTTTAGTTTTCTTTTACATGACTAATTTCGTTGCATGCACATACCATCAAAATTAAAATCTGTAGGATAGGCAGAGTGACTCACACTTGTAACCCTAGCTATTTCCTCTGGAGGTCTGAAGTTCTGAATGCTAGCAACTCCTTCAGAGGTCTGAATGATCATTTTCCCAGAGACGTCCAGAAAAAAGTTAGTAAAAAAACATCACAGACAATAGCTGGGCACTGTGGTCACATACAGCAGTCATCCTAACTATTGAGAAAGCATCAGTAGGAGGCTAGCAGTCCAGGCTTATCCAAGGATAAATAAGGGACCCTGTCTTCCAAGTAATTAAAGCAAAAATGGCTGGAAAATGGTTGAAATGGTAGTATGCCTGCTTAGCAAGCTCCTGGTTGTAAAATCAATCCCTGTACAATATCAACAACAACAAAAATGATTTTGACCTTACTGTTGAGTATTTGGTGGTTCTCTAAGGTAAATTTGAAGAGTTATATTCATTTATTTGGAATTACAATTCATTACTCCAACTTTCTCATTTAAAAAGCATTTAGGCTCAAGAATGATTGTAATAACTTCATTGTACTCAACAGATTACTTTCTTCCTACAGTAGATGTTAATAACTACAACAGAAAAGCAAGATGGTATGTAAAAGTGAAGAATACCTACATAGAAAGTAGGTGAAAAGCTTAGGAAGTACTGAAAATGTTATCTAAATGGAATAAATATATGGAATCTATATAATATAGAATATCAACACTATATAATAATATAATATAATGTTATAACATAATAAATGGAATATATAAATATATACATATATACATCTCCATAATTAAAGTATGGAGGAAATTACTGTTCACTCTTGAAATAGAAAACAATAGTTTCATCCACAATTTCCTCCATTTTAAAAGATACCTTAAACATAGTTTTCTAACTCTCTAATATTTATAATTCTTAAAACACAGAAGACAAAACATATACCTTTGCTGATTTTATTTACCAGTCTAAAAAAATTGAGTAACTATAAGGTATAACAGTATCCACAGGCTATCAACATGTACAAGTTTTGTTATTATAAACATTATTAGATGATGAATATGAAGACATTTCTCAAGTGATTAATTGCTTTCTGAAACGACACTTCCAAATGACAAGTATCTTCAAACTTGGAAGTAAATCTGTTTTCTCTCTCTTATTTGCTATACTCAATCTGTGTCAAAGGGACTCAAGTTTAGTTTTCACCTAAATAACATTTCAGGGAACAAATCACATTAACTTGATGAGATTTCTTTTTTACTTCATACCACTGTTTTTCAAAATTACGAATTGCCTGTCTTGACTTTAAGGTATCCGCAATGATTAACTTGGCTGTTTACTCAATCCTGTCTAAAATTAGAGACTTCAAAGTGCTTTTATATTTAAATGACTAACACTCCAGTAACACGACTGATCAATCATTTCAAGCTAATGATTAAAAACAGTAAATGTTCTCTTCTCCCCTGAACTGCTCTAAATAGTGTGGCAAATTCTGCAGGCTCTCTTTATTATCACTGGATCTTAACATGGACTACTAAATACACCACAAAATAGATTACACACTGGTCAGAGACTTGATATTCTTCACTAGAGATCTTATTTGAATGATTTAGAAAAAGAGGTAGTTTATAGTTAAAAAACATTATTTAGGATGCTCTGTTATTTGGGAATTTGTGTCTCCCTAGAAATAAATTTCATTCTTTGAAAAGTTGCAATTTCATTATCTGCACAGCAGAGATAAAATGATAATTTCCTAAATAATTTCAGAAATCTCTTCATTATTTATAGAGAATAATGTGTGCAAAAGAAAAGGAGAGAGTATTGCTACATTTCCATTTAGGAATCATAATTTAGATATTATACCAATTCATGTACTTTAATTAAAATTTAAAAATTATTAATGCAATCCAGGAATGGTAATAATCATATGTTGAAATAGTACAAAATACAAAAAAAAACAATGAGTGATCTGGCCTGAACAATGAAGATGTCAGTCAGCTGCCTTATTAACATGGCAACTTTATATGTCTTCTCACTTTCATGACATTCATTTCAGGGCCTCCTCTTAATACGTAAATACATACAGACCTTGCATCTCAGCTAATTGCTCCCACTCATTCCCTCTTCCTTCTTTCTCTTTCTAACATCTTCACAAGGGTATATACCAAGAATAAGTTATCCATCCTTCTATATCTATACCTTGTCACTACCTGATTTCATTTCACTCCATGTCTTTATTTCAACCCCTTTTGACACTATATATATGTAAGGCTATGTTAGCGCTCAAATCTTTTTTTTCTTTCTCTGTTTGCATTCCATTGGCAAAAATCATGTCATAATAAACTATTCTGTTACTTGTAGAGTGTATCAAGACTCCTTAATCTTTCCAATCCTCTCCCCTCTCCTCCCTTCCCCTCCCCTTGCCTCTATTCCCCTCCTCCTCCCCTCTCCTCTCTCTTGTCTTCTCCTTTCCTTTCCCTTTGTGTGCCAGTTCTGGGGGTTAAATTCAAGGCCTGGGTGCTATTGCTGAGCTTTATTTGCCCAAGGCTACTGCTCTACCACTTTAACCCACAACTCCAATTTGGGCTTTTTGGTGGTAATTGAAGGTGTCAGGATTTTCTTGTCCAGACTGGCTTGGAACCATGATCTTCACATCTCAGATGCCTAGGTAGCTAGGATTACAGGAATGAACTACTGGCAACTGGCAAGAAAAAATATTTTCAATGCAATGAACATCTGTTTTCTCAAGGTGAATTTAGATTTACTTTTCCAAATTTGAGACCTGTGTTTCCACATAATAGAGAAACACTGGGATTTTCCAGAAGTGATTTGGAAAACTGCTTAGACTAGATCAGTTCCCCTGATGGCCATAAGTAGTAACAAAGTTCTGTGTGGTGTCCAGAAGTTGCCAATTATTACCTTCTATATTTGTTTTCACAGTAACTTCAGACTTTTGCATGTTTCCTGAAAAAATAACACTTTAGAAGTCTTCCTCTTTTCCTTGAAAAACAACTTATAAACACCTCCATCACATTTAAGTTCAAGTTTTAGTTGCTCAGCACAAAACAATTGATCCCTTCATGCCTCTGGAACCATCAGATGCAACAACTTGAATCAGAACTTGATTCGTAGCATGCCAGGTTCCCTCAAACTGCCGGAAGGGCTAAAAAGCTTTTTACTTTTCTTTTTACATGACTGGAAGGTCAAACAACCAAGCTGGTTCCATTCAGAAAAAGGTGCTATTTATAGATTCTAAAAGACTCTACACCATAAGCCTCGTTAACCAAGTCATTTGGTGGAAATAAATTTCTTGATATGTGGATCAAACTCTTATAGAGGATATAATAGTCTAGTTTCTTAGTACACACTTTTCCTCATCACCATTTCATAGACTGATAAAAATGACCCTGAACAAAGTAGCAATAGCCACCCACACACACATAAATCAAACTACTTTGCTCATTGCTTCAAATTATGTATTGATATATTTTTATTTTATCTTCATTAGCTATTGATCAACCAAATGAGCAACTCTTCTTAGAAATTTACCAATAGTTTGCTACATAAAAGTCTCCTTGTAACTGAGTTCTCCTTCTTGGTTTAAAGACTTTGGAAACTTCTCTGAAGAGGAAAGAGGATGGCCAATAGACACATGAAGAAATGCTCAACCTCTCTAGCCATAAAAGAAATGCAAATCAAAACATCATTGAGATAGCACCTCACCCCAGTTAGAATGGCTAAAATAAAAAACTCTAATAACAACAGATGCTGGAGGGGATGTGGACAGAAGGGACCTTACTGCATTGTTGGTGGGGAGTGTAAACTTGTTCAACCACTTTGGAAAGTAGTATGGAGGTTCCTCAAAAGACTCCACATAGAGCTCCCCTATGACCCAGCAATCCTACTTTTGGGCATTTACGCAAATGTTCACAAACAAGACCACACTAAAGCTACCAGCACGACTATGTTTATTGCAGCCTTATTTACCATAGTTAAGATATGGAACCAACCCAGATGCTCCTCAATAGATGAATGGATCAAGAAAATGTGGTATATATACACAGTGGAATTCTATGCCTCCATCAGAAAGAATGACATTGCCCATTTGTTAGAAAATGGAAAGACTTGGAAAAACTTATATTAAATGAATTAAGCCAGGCCCAAAGAAACATAGGTCCCATGGTTTCCCTTATTTTCAATAACTAGTATATGTCTGAGTAAAGCAGAAAAGGTCAGATAAGTTGATGTTAGGGAAATGAACCCTAAGATATGTATTCAAATGTTTTTTTTTCTTTCATGGGATTGTTTCTAACACATTTATAAGATTATTTCTTTGTTGCTTTGTATGTCCCTCCCCCACACTATAACCCCTGCTTTCACTGTATTTGATGTCGGTATAATTTGTGGAGGGGAAGGGAAAAAACAAATCGTTTAAATAGGGATACAGGCACCCATTGCAACAATGAGATGTACAAGTTGTTATGTCAAAAACGAACTTTACAACTTTGGTGGGGTGGGGGAGGAAGTTTGGGGGGGCGGGGGGAAGATGGGAAGGGGAAACAAAGGAGGAGGCTACAATGCTTGATAAGAAATGTGCTCATTATCTTGCCCATGTAATTGTAACTCCTCTGTACAGTATTTTCACAATAAGAAAGAAAAGAAAAAAAAAGACTTTGGTTTACCTCTGAGCTGCCATAGCTAATCCTTGATAAGTGACATTATTTTCCTCATGTATAGTCTTCATTAGTTGGGTACTCCTTCATTCCCTCTTCTACAGGTCTTTAGCCTAAATATCTCCTGGACTGATACAATGTTAATATTTTCATGTATCTCACCAGATATTTAAATCATTAAAACAGTGATCATTCATAATTTACATCACTGGTACAGATTTAAGGGAAGTAATTCTACCTGTTGCACTTTAGGCTGTACCTTCCATGGCATAATATCAAATTACTCAAAGTCATCTCAATGTACAGTTAGAATATTTGGGGAACAGAGACTGTGTGTTCATTCCTTCAGCTTTTTTAAATTAACTTAATAAATTAGTATTGACCTTATGACAACCATAGTATTGACATTGTGCTAGAGACTATATATCTCAACCCTCGAGAATATAGTCTGTATATATTTGGTATTTAGCAAATACTGAAACATTGCTGAGTTCATAACTACTATTTCAATATCACAAGAGATTCATCAATTAAAAAGAGCTTTCCACAAGCTTTGGATTGAAAATAATGTCAATAATCAAATCTGAATTTTTTAAAATAATTTATGCATATGTGAATACGGACTTCTATAGTTTTTATTTAGAAAAAATAGACGAACATATCCAAAACTAAAAATTATTTGAATCTCATTTCACTTTCTTTCAACATCTTCAACCATGTTTAAGTATTATACAGCTAAATAAAATTATTGTAGACTGTCAATTGCGGGCTGGGAATGTGGCTAGTAGAATGCTTGCCTAGCATGCATGAAGCCCGAGGTTCAATTCCTCAGATCCACATAACCAGAAAAAGCCAGAAGTGGTGCTGTAGTTCTAGTGGTAGAGTGCTAACCTTGAGCAAAAGAAGCTCAAGGACCATGACCAGGCCCTGAGTTCAAGCCCCAGGACTGGCAAAAAATAAATAAGTAATAAACAAATAAATCAATAAATAAATTTGTAAAAAGACTGTCAATTGTTTAGACACAGTTGGAGATTATGGTGTGTTCTGAGCCCATTAACTTACAGAAACACACTCTATGCACAAGTGTTTTAATAGCAAATGTATCTAGGAAAGCTTCATAATATTCTGTATCTTCTCTTTATAATGAAAATACATAACACATTTTTTAAATGCAGACAGAAATCTTTATATACAAAGCATATGATTGTGGAAAATGTGTATTTAACAATTTTTAATGCATTCCTACCAGGTGCTGCTTATGTTGTTGGTCCTACAGAGGTGAATTATTCTGGTAAGTTCCTCATTTCTATAAAAATTATTTCCCATTAATTAGTCAAGTCAAGTGATATACCACTACTAATAAAATTTTAAAAGGATAAATAGGATCGACATTATTACCAAATCACCAGGTTTTAAAAATGTAACACTACTGCTTCTGGATTTACATCTGTGTCAATTTGTACCAGGCTATTGAATCCAGGTCTGAATATGGTGAGCAAGAGTGCACGTGATAGCCCCACTTGTTCCGAATATCTGGAAATGATTCTTCTAACAATGCTCACCCATCAAAGGAAAATTCATTTCAAAGCCTTTTTGAATTAAATTAAGTATTTGAAGCACTGCAAAAAAAATGCCCTTCTAAAAATAATGTATGCTTACTGAATTCTTTTCATCTAATATCATGTCCTAACAAAAAGGTAATCTGGGTTTTCCCTTACATAATTTCTCCTCTGTCTCATGCCATATTATTAGTTATGGTTCTGCCAGACTTTTGTGCTTCTCTTTTCTCATTTTCATATTCTATTACTTGAAACAGGATTTTATTCAGGTAAACATGAACATTGATATGTAAAATAAACAAGACTTTAGAATGAAGATACTATTAAGAAATTAAAGAAGTATATATTTATAAATGATATTACATTGCATTTGAGCACAAAGAAAGCAAAGAATAAAGGAAAACATGCAAAATGATAAAAAAAACTTTATTCATTTTAATATAGGTAAAACTCATTTAATAATATATGGTAATAAAAGCATTTTGTTGGTGAGTAAAACCTATATCTTTTATTTCAGTGACTAGAGAGTTCTTCCCTACAGTGTCATTTTGATAATACCATGAAATCTCCATCATTCTAAAATATTTACCAGGGACATAATCAGAGTCTGTCAGGTAAAATTATCAGTTGCTAGAAGAAATCAACATCAATGGAAAAGAAACATAACTTATTTATAGATATCATATTGAGCATTTTATACAAACCCTTATCCTCCACTATATTTTTACATTTGAGCAATTCAAGATAATCATATCTATGAATACTAAAGAATATATAACTTGGCTATTATAAAAAACATGTAGGAGATGCAATATAATTTAAGAATATGAAGCACATATGAGTAATATCAGAAAATATTTGTAATTATGAAAAAGGTATGTATAACTTATAAATCTATATACAGAAAACTGCACACTACATATAATGTGTATATAACATATTTAAAATATTTTATATTGTATACTGTATAAGTCTGTTAGTTTCCATCTCACAGTTTTGATAGTTGAGCATTTCAGGAGAAAGTTTTATGCCGAATATTTTAAGTGAACTAAGATCAGAGTAGTTAGTTCCATGCCAACTAAAAAAATGACACCTAAAATTCTATTTTGTGTCATTTATTACTGAGTAAAACTTAAGCTTGTATTTGTAAGTAATAGCTGTATCTTTAGTTGAAAATTAGTATCTGTCAACATCAAGTACAATAATATTAAATTTGCTTTCTTATTAGCTATATCTCCAGTTTGTCACTGGTTATGCAGAGTTTGCAATATTTAGTAATTATCTTCTTTTAAGAATGAAGTAAAAGTATATTTGACCTATCGGATTGTGAACATATTAAGAAAAAGAAGAGTGTAAGTAGGAACATGATTTATTGAGAGGCATCTATAATTGTATACTAGTTAATAATAAAAATACTCAGATTCAACCTATGATAGGCTAAAGATTAAAAAATATACCATGTTTCTGGTCTAAGGGGGGAAATAATCATAGGTTTATATGTGCAAAATATCAGCATGGAACATGCATGGCGCTAAATTAAAGGTGACATATAATATGTCCCTTGCATACAAAGTATCCTTCTACCAATTAATGTCTTACTTTTAAGTGTCACTGAATGCTAATTTTAAATGATGTTAGGGTCTTGTACATTTTTATTGATGAATGTGTCAAAGGGGTACAGGTCTTGAATAATTGTATAGACTTCACTGCACTACACACAAGAGCTTGTAAAGCAAAGAGATTAAATGTCAGCTTTGCTTCAATGCTCCATCAAGAACGGAGCTCTGGTTTGAACTTATGTGATATCTAAGCATTGGGATCTCAGCCACAGCCTCTGGTCTTACTTATTTGAAAAGTTTGATGTGTTAGACAATTTTCAAATAAAAAAAATTGGATTAATGTATAGGGAACAGACAAATAAATATTTTTACTCAGTTGTTTTTATTTAAATGTTGCTTTTTTATTACTAGAACTGTTGTTCTGCTTTCTTTTCTTTTCTTTTTTTCTTGTAGAATTATAAATATTTCCACATTCTACTTTTGTTACACAGACATTACTTGTAGTCAATAATGGATGTAAACTGATAGAAATATGAAAACCCAATAGTTCTATTTTTAGCTATGTACTCAATACTAGTAAACAGCTTAACTTTGTTAATTAAAATACTCTTAACACATTGCTGTTATGTCTATATCAATTATTCATGATGCAAAAATATTTTATTGTTATCTTTTACAAAACATTTTTTGAGGTGGGGCTGGTAATGCCATTCCTAGGGCTTGTACTCAAGTTCTGGGCACTATTCCTTAGCTTTTTTGTTCAAGGCTAGGGCTCTACTGTGTGAGCCACATGTCCACTTCTGGCTTTTTTGTGTTGTTTATTTTGGAGATCAGCGTCTCATGAGGTTTCCTGCCTAGAGTTGGCTTCAAACTGTGATCCTCAGATCTCAACTTCACAAGTAGCTGGGATTACAGGCCTGAACCAAAAATGTTTAACAAGCCTGAACCACTAATGCAAAGCAACTATATTGCTTTTAGAAGTGATCAGACAAGCCAGGCGCTGGTGGCTCATGCCTGTAATCCTAGCTACTCAGGAGGCTGAGATCTGAGGATTGCGGTTCAGCCCAGGCAGGAAAGTCTGTGAGACTCTTATCTCCAATAAACCACTAGAATCCCTGAAGTGGCGCTGTGGCTCAAGCAGTAGAGAGCTCCACTTGAGCTGAAGAGTGCAGCGACAGCGCCAACGCCCAGAGTTCAAGTCCCATCACTGACCAAAAAAAAAAAAAAAAGTCATCAGACAATAGTTTCAAGTATTTCCCCAAGATTTTCAACCCAAAAATCTTTACCTGAAAATCACCCTTTCCTGTTTGAACCCCATTCCACTTTGCAGCTCAAGTGATGTTTTACCAGTGGAGAAATGATCGTGCCAGGATGCTCCTTCAATGATTTGACAGGTGTGATAGGTCTTAGAATACCTGCCAAAAGTCTTCCCATTAAGGTCAAGTCAAGGTCTTGTATTACTTGTCTGTGCTCACTTGGTTTATTCCATTCTGTTACGCTCCAACCACACTGGCATTTCAATTGATTTGCCATAGATTTTCTGACATAGGTGATTACCTACTAGCACTGTGTTCTTTGTCTACACCCTCCCACTCACAGTAGTCAATCACCTAATCACAAGTCACTTTCCCTTCAGAGTTTAGATAACACTTCGTAAAGAAGCCACAGCTTACCCTGCCCTCTGCACCTTCCCCACTCTGTTAGCTTTTTGCTCTGATAGTCTCTTTGGCACTTATTTCTTTTTTTTTTTTTGTTTCTTTCTCCAGTACCTACTGAAGTGTTATTCCACAATATAGTTATCAAATAAATATGTTTAATATGTGAGTAGATTAAAATGATTCAGAGTAATATCTTAAGAGCTTCAATGAAGCCTGACAATGCAGTTACAAACAGGTGATTTTTCTTCCCTTTCTATCTTACTGTTTTTTTCTTACTTATCTTCTACAAGGTATTTTTTCCATTCCAATTCTCATTTGATATGATATTTAATAAAGATTACATGAAATTCTTTGACTTGGAAAAAAACAACCGTAGATTTTAATATAAAAAAGGCCCCAAAGCACTGACTCCTTATCCTATCCCATATCATTGATTCCTACATGTTGTCCAATAAACATTTTCAGTGAATGCCTGTATGAGTGCATTGTGCTCTAGGCTGTTAATCCTTATGTTGAAATGGTTGAGTTTTATTGACTTCCACTCTGCTCAGGTAAGGCTAACTTTGCCTGCTGAGAGCACCACTATTACTATGGCAATACCACCACTCCCATACTGGCTCATACATTGGGGTATGCATTTGAAGCTTCAAAGCTCTACAAAGGTTGGCTATCTAGAAACAATGAACTATGTAGAAGAGTAATTGTACCTTTAAACTATATAGAAGAGCAAACATTTAATCAAACTATATTCAAGGAAACCCGTAAATTGAGAGAAAATTTCAAAAGGAATGAAACAGCTGTCAGAAATTTATGCCTAACTATATATTCTGAGACTTTTCCATTTGCAAGTGTCACCATGTCCTCCAAATGGATGAGAGACTTCAATCCATTCTCTACAAAAGGCCATTTTCTCCATCATCTAATGACAATTATTTTTTTTAGCATTAGTGGACATAATTCAGCCAAATCTCCTTTAATACGATTTCTGTCCCTTGATAACATCCGTGTTCAGTAATGTCCTTGGCACATAAGATTTTTAGAGTTTTCACCAAGCTTTCGTCTATCAGTGATACATGAGATTTATGTGCAAAAACCCTATTAATATTAATAAGATTAGCTCTTATAAATCTGATGTTACTGCTGATAGAGTAGATTTTGGAAACAGTAAAATTCTTTACATTAATTACAGAACAAATTGAGTTACTTTGTCAAATGTTTAAATATATAAAATAGTTGCGTAGTGAAGTCATTAGCATATGAGTAATTGGTCAAAGTCATGAAAATTCTAGTAAGTGTGATAATAAAGAATTTAAAATAATTATCCTTTTCATTCTGAGAACTCTGCTTTTCTTCCAAGCCAATGGCTGAGAAGCTCAACATTAAGTTAAGTCGTCCAGCCTATCAGGATGTTGTATGGACTGGCTGGTAATGTGCAGTCTTTGCTGGCATAGTGTTGAATAAAATGAGCATGTGATTTTACCTCAGCCTTCCTGCTACTTCTTATCATGACATCTATAATTCTTTGTCATCCCCAATTCAGAAGTTTACATCTCTACATATTGTTGCTTGCTGTTGGTTATTCCTCTAGTACAATTTATTGGTAGTCTCAGAGAAGATAAAGAATAAACATTTGACTACACAATAATTGATATTCATTGATCATTATTTATTATTGCTCCAACAAGCATTTATTGAGCATTTATTTTTGTAGCATCTGAAGATAATAAACAATTGCAGTGCCTTAAACCATCACAAGCTAACAATGACATGAAGTAGTAGTAGAACTATGCAGAGTTGATTATATACAGTGGAAAAACAAAGAATAGTTATTCCAAAAATATTTAATGCAGATAACACACGTGACCTGGAAAAGGTAACAATCACTGAGAAAGAGTCCAGGTGTATCCCTCTATTCTAAGTAACTGGTTCTGAGGGCAAAAAGAATTTCAATATATGGGAAATGATTCATCAGATAAAGAACCCTAAAAGTTGATGTTTTCCTACATTGTATCATGCAACATTGTAATCATTAACCTTTTTCATGTATAGGAAAGTTGCACACAGCAATAATGTCGAAATTACAGGGTCTGTTTAGGGAAAAATAAAAGAGTCTAGAGGATGAGTCTGGTGAGACCATGCTGTTTCTGAGCCCTCCAAATAGAGTAAAACTCTCCCAATCCCAGCTCTGTCTCTCATCCTGCCTTTCTATCACTCTGACAAATACATGTCCAGACAATGCGTATTCGTCTGAAACTTCTCCTGGCTCTTCACTACAAAAATCAAGAACTTGCAAGGCCTTCCACGTCTTCAAATTGCCTTCCCTGCCAATAATTTCAGGCTTCATCACACTCTGCTTGCAGGAAATCTTTTACCCAACTGAACTAAATCATGGAGTCTGGAAGTCTTTTTTAATGCTGATACAATGACAGCTACTTTCCAAAAGCAGTTTTTGTTTTCCTTGTAAATGTGCATTCTGTCTTCAAGTGCCAGTTCCAAATCCGATTACCCATTTCTTTTCTTCTGATATAACCAGTTGTCACAAACCTGGAGGCCTAAAATAAGAAATCATATTATCTTGCATATTTGAAATTAGAGACCTGAGATGGATCTTGAGTTAACAGGTGTCTGAGGAGATGAATTGCCTGTGGAAATTCTATGAAGCAATCTTTCCCTGTGTTTCCCATTTATCTTGGCATCACCAGTACACCTTGGTTTCTTTCTTTATCTTCACACTGAGCTCTCTTCCAAGTACCTATTGCGGAATTGTTTCTGTGGCAACCATCACACAGAGACAAAACTATCACTTCCAGGTTTCTATAGTTCATGTCTGTAAAACTAGTTACTTAGGAGGCTGAGATCTGAGGATTATGGCTCAAAGCCAGCCCAGGTAGGAAAGCTCTTGAGGCTCCTATCTCTAGTGAATCACATAAACAACCCAGAAGTGGGCTTGTGGCTCAAGTGATGGAACCCTAGCCTTGAGCACAAAACCTTGGGGACAGTGCCTAAGCCCTGAGTTGAAAAGCCCCAGAACATTCACACACACACACACACACACACACACACACACACACACACACACATACGCCAACTTGAAGATGAACCTCAAGTGATATGATTCCAGTCATGAGCAGGAAAATTGAGCAAGAACATTAGGTCCTGATTTCAAGCCTTGGGACCAGGTTGAAGAAAGAAAAATTGAGCTTTCCAAAATACTCCAGGTTAATCAACCCATCTCTAGGTCTTTAACTTAATCCATCTATATTATTTCTTTTGCTATAAAAGGGGACTTATTTGTAAATTTCAAGAATTAGGAAGCATATGTCCTTGGAGACACAGTGTGGCAAAAACAAATGTGTTCCCAAGTGGCAGAAATAAGGCCTAATATTTTGAAGCGCTAGTCTACTGTCCCACTGTGGTCAAATTGGAGGTAGTACCTACAAGGAGATGATTGATATTATCTGAGATCATATGGATTGAGCCCTGACCAATCAGGACTGATGCCTTTAGAAGACATCTAGTCAATGTTGTAGTCATATTCTCTGTCTCTCTCCCTCTTTGTCTCTGTCTTTCTCTGTATCTCTGTCTTTGTCAGTCTGTCTGGCTCTCTCTCTCTTGGCAAATTAAGACTTGAAAAATCTACTTTCATTTCAGTGCTGCTTCTGGAGGTATGGTAAGAAAACATTATCCATGTGTATTTTAAACTCATGGCCATTTGACCTCTTAAATCATATTGATATATGAATTTGGTAAATACATAAATAAATTGAAATAAGAAAATGTCCTTCCTCAAATATTGATCTTGGTATAGTAAGTATTAAACTATTGTAAAGGCAAATATTGCTTTTGAAATATGTAGCCTAACCTTTCTTTTGAAATTTGTCACTGGCTTTCCCACATTAGTTCTTCAAGCATTTTGTTTGCATCATGGTATCAAAATAACCCAGATATTTTCCATGAATACTAGACTTAATTGCCAAACCTACAAAAAATTTTAAACCATACCTTTACTTTGTAGCATATAGTCAGTTTTCTTTACTAACATTACAATTTCCATCCATGTTTATTAGAATTATTCTTCTATCCATTAATTCCCAAAGACTGTTACATTACATATACATAAAGATTCACTTTTGAAATACCTAAAAAGCTTTTTGCTTTCTTCTTATTGTTGTTATTATTATTTTGTTTATGTGGTACTGAGAAATCAAACCCAGAGCTTCATGCATACTAGACAAGCACTCTACCACTAAATTACATTCCCATTAAGCCACATTCCCGGATCTCAAAGGTATTTTCCCCAAATATTTGCACTTTTGCTTTCATAATGTGTTTACCAGATTATGTAAAAAAACAATTTTATTGCCTAATAGTTACATTATATTTATTCTAGTTCCATTAGCTTTTCTTTTTTAAAGCAACCCCTTCATAGGAAGTTGAATGGTGACATCCCAACAACATATGCCCATATCCCAGTCACTGAAACCTAAGGATAAAAACATGAAAAAGGACCTTCTGGATTTTCTAGTCAGCCCTTTGTACAAGGACAAATTTCCGTATGAAATAAGGATCAAGGGAAAGTTGAGGGAGAAAAAAAAAGGAAAGATACAGATCAGGAAAGAAGGCAATATGAACATGCAACTAGATACTAAAGTCATTAAATAAACATCCATACTGTCAACAACATATACTATTGGTACACCCAAAATCTTGAAGGATCATGGAATAAGTTTTTGACAGCACACACAGAATAAACCAAACCTGTCAGAATATTTTGATCAGACTTATGGTTTCCAGAACTGTGAGAAGACAAATGTCTGTTCAAATCATCCAGTTGACAATAATTTGTTGGGGGCAACTTTATGGAGTTAATCACATCTTTGTTTGCTATTTTGGTAAACACACTGTGGATTCCATCAATCTCTATTTATCGGCTGAAATTAGAGCTCTCAAGAATGCTGAATGGGGAGAAAAGAGGTAAGATCAGCACCCAGAGCTTAGTACTGTGTATTTACTGAGAAATGTCTGTATTATATAAGGACATTAACTGGTAGTTTTGGGTAAAAGAATGTAAGTGCAGAATTACTATGGTAAAAACCATACGGTTATATTTTTCCCACATAAAACCTATCCTCTCTCTACATGAAACCTCCCTTGTGTAATAGTTTAAAGAAATCTATTAAAAGTCCATTAAGTGATTAATGGATTAATTTATGACCCTAATTTTGAGATTAAACTTCAACCCATGCTGCCATTTATATATTTTTCAAGCATAATTGAACTATGATGGACAAAAATTGTATAAATGTATAATGGACAATGTTATTCACTAAAAATAATATGAATATATTGTGAAATGGATTACCATGATCAAATTAATTTATCTCTCACTTCCCATAGTAACCTGTTGGTGTGGTTGGTGAGAAGTCTTAATCTACTCTTAAAAATGGCACTGTGGCTCAAGTGGTAGAGTGCTTGCCTTGAGCTGAAGAGCTGAGGGACAGTGTCCAGACTCAGAGTTCAAGCCCCATGACCAACAAAAGAAAAAAATAAAAAAGAATTCTCCATGAAAATCTACTCTTTAAAAATATTTAATCAATTATGGGTGAAACAAAACATAATATTTTTTGAAATCCTGGATTCACCAGATGAATTTTATTGCATTTTATTTAGTGCACTATTCTCCAGACAAATTTAGTAAACACTCATTATAACCAAATTACCAGACAAAGGAATTTCCTTCACTCTTCTACCAAGGCAATAAATTGTGTTATCTTCAGTGTGCCAACAAACGATGTCTACTATTGTCATAGATTTTAACAATTTGTCTGTTCTTGGAGTGTAGCTACCAATGCACATAAAATAGAATGGTTATTACTACTATGCAGGTTTAAAACTGCATGCCAGCATATCTTTTCTATTTTGTTCTATGAAGATAAGAAGGCACAGATGGTTTCACAGATATTTCATGTTAGATTTCTAAAGCAATTTTCACGACAAATTATTATTAACAGTCTTCTGTTCTGTATACTGGATTTGGTTTTAATGCTAGTAATTTATTTTAAAAGGGTATTCTCTATAAAATTACCTTTTAAATCAATATCCAAATTCCAATATTTTTAAAAACTATGACAATTTGATATAAAACCAGTCTTGCATGTGATGGAGACTCTACTTTTCTAAAAACACATAGGAGAGATGCTTTCAGTAACCTTTAAATGTAAAGACATAGATTATACCTAGGCATTATATACTCAAATACTTGAATGTATTTCAGTAACATTCCCACAACTAGATCAAAATAATTAATAACTGTATTTGAACTCTAACCAGGGTTAGTGAAGATGCCAGAACACTGGATATATGAAGATGAAATAAATGGAAATTTCCCTTTAAAATGATAAGAAAGACAGGGGGCATGATTCATTGTTAGAGCACCAGCCTAGCAAATGCAAGACCCCGAGTTCAATTCTTGTGGAATGTCTTCTCTTTTCAACTTTTCTATTATTTTTTTAATGTGTTTGACACGATGCATACATACATGAAGTAGAAAGAAGTAATATTCTTGAAGAGCACTTTAACTTTGGTATCACAATCCATACATGCCCTAAGTATATGCTTAACTCTTCAAGCTACTTCCATACAATAGATTTTGCTAGGGATTATTTTTTCTTTAAACCAGATCAGTTGAGAAATTTTTTTCCTCCTCAAACAAAACAAGTATTAAATAAAAATTGAGAACCTTCCTTTCTAAATAAAATAAATGTTCAAAATTTTAATTTTACAATGGGAAATCTGATGTACAGCAGTTGTTATGAAAACAGAAATAGTAATAGATAAGCAAAAGTTACTTTTTACTGTCTACAGAGATTGGCTATCAATTCAGATGATTACATGGGAAGGAATTGCTTGTTACAATAAGTTTCTTAATCAGTATTTTTTTTAATTTTATATTATTTGTGAACATACTGTACAGAGGGGTTACAATTGCATGGGCAGGATAATGCGTACATTTCTTGCCAAGCATTGCAGCCTCCTCCTTTGTTTACCCTTCCCATCCCTTCCCAGCCTCCCCCCTCCCCCCCATCCCAATCCTTCTCCTTACCCCCTCCCCCTCACCCCCTACCCCCCATCCCCCCCACCCCGCACCGACGTTGTAAAGCTCGTTTTGGACATGACAACTTGTACTTCTCATTGTTGCATCAGATCCACCTGTATCCTTAAACAACGGGTTTTTCCCCATCTCCTCCAGAAGTTATACTGACATCAAATATAGCTTAATCAGTATTTTTGAGAACACACACACACATATATCAAGTATATATATGTATATATATATATCATATATATATATATCAAGTATATATCAGTTAGTGAGACCGATGCATCTAGGTTAATAAAATGCTCCTGACCTGTTTATATTTTAGTAAAATATAATACACAAACACACCTATGATTTAAATATATGTGTGTGCATTTAATTTAAGAACATTGCAAGCATTAACAGAGAAGAAAACCTTTGGAAATATTGAATGTAAGTTTGGCAGATGCCTCATTATCATGCCCACAATCCTGGGATCATGTGATTTCAGTAAGCTAGAACTCAGTCATAACTTTCTGTCTGAACCTGCTTTCCACGGCTCCTTTTTTACTTGAAGAAAAGAAAGGGTACATATTTCCCATGGCTAGCAGACACAACAAATAATCCTCAGTTAATAGCTAGGGAATGTATATAGACCCCAGGGATTTCCTTGCAGATGGAAAAAATGCAGAGATGTGTGTTTTACCCTACGCCCAAGTGTTTATTAGGTCCAGGATATTCTTGGACAATGCAGCCATTATTGTTCTTTCTAGGACCTTCTACCCATTTTGCTACAAGTTTCTGTTTTCAAATAAATTATTGAGCTTAAGCCCTTTCTCAGGGACTGCTTTTGGGGTATATTGGGTCATTCAAATATTTACAAGTAATTAATACAAATAAGCTAATAGTTTGAACACCTATCAGCCAGATGCCAAACAAATCCTCTGGAGGAGAAGTAACCCCTGTGATGCTAAAGTCTTGAGGTAATAAGACTCCTATATGTGGTGAAACAGGATGAAATACAGATTGTAGAAGCACCAGATTATGCAAAATCTTCAGTATTTGAAAGCTGTCACAGTACTAGGAAGTCTATGGATTGGAGTTGGTTTGTTGGTCTCAATGAAGATAATACCCTGAAGGAGAAGAGGACATTCGGTTCATATGAAAGCCACAAGACCTCCCTCACAAAATTTAGCAAGAATCTTGTCTCCTGAACCCAGAGCACAGATTTGTTGAAAATCTGGCGGGGATCCAAGCTAGAGAGTAGAAATACAAAGAAAAGTCAAATAGAATCCTCTAAAGTTGCTTCAGGTAAACAATACACTAACCAAAATGTAAAATTATGTACTATTTACAATATACATTAATGCCATACTACAAAACCCAAATTGAATATATGACACATAGTGCACTATGAAAACCTTCCTCAGAGGGCAGTCACAATTGCATCACGTGAAGGCAGTAATATGAAAATGCATGGTGGCTTAAGTGAGTTGAATAGCATCACTTGCCAAAAGACATAGGTAACTCAACATCCTTTGGGATCTGTGAACGTGCTTCATTGCCTCGTTTGGAAATTAACTCTTTGTAGATGCAGCTAAGGTAAGATTTGGGATGAAATCATACTTACAATGGGCCTTCAAGCCAATGGGAATCATTTTATAAGAGAAAGAGAAGGAATCACAGAGACACAGGAAAATAGTCTCAAGAAGGTAGAGACAGATTCCAGTTATGCTGACAAAAAGATTGACTGGAAGCCTGCTGAAGCAAGGAGGTCTTCTTTGCCACCTTCAAAGGACAGGTGGGGCTGCTGATGCTTTCACTTTTGATTGCTGGTCTCTAGAAATATGAGAGAATAAATTGTTATTCTTTTAAGCAGAGGCAGAGAGTTTAAGTCTCTCTAAATAAAAGTATAAAGCTCTGAATGATAAAATAGCTGTCGCCAACTTTACTGATATCCCACCTGACTCTTTGGAATGTTTGAAGGAAACCAGTGCAAATGTTCAGGTTTTGAAGATGAGTGTGCATAATGGTAGCAGGAACACAGTACCCATTCTAATGTGAGATTACAACTTGGATTGAAAACTTGGATTTTATAGACACCGAAAATTAGAATTCGCTGAATTTTTTATGTTTAAATTTAGCTTTAGAACTTAGTTGTGATATTGTTATTACAGACTAGTTATATGTAAAGGGAAATAACTCACCTTTCTTAAGCCTGAGTTTCTTTATATACAAAGCAAGAGACTTTAAAAAGCAAGAAATACTCTTTGCTCTGAAATAATCTTTCTAATTTCCAAACTTTATACATAAAAATTAAATTAAAATTGAGTTGATAACTAAAAGTACACATATAGGGTCAATCAATTCTATTTAATTAATGCCATGGAGATTCATTAGTAAGTTCTGTATTTTAATTGCCTGCATTGTATTCTATCTACTCATCATTTTTCTTTTGTGAGGTCCTAGTAAGGTGATTCTAACATCAATTTCGTTAGTATTAGCAAAATTGTATGTTGATTTGATGCTTTTCTACTCAGTGGTTTGACTAGATTAAGTTCAATACCATTGATTCCATGACCTAATTTACATATTCATTTATGATATTAACTACTAATAAGCTTTGCAGTTTTCAAGACTGAGATGAGAAAGTTGTTTTGACTAATTAAAGCTTTATTGAAGACCATTAAAAATCTCATTGATTTTTTCCCTTATTTTAATGAAGTGAAAACACTTGTATTTGAATACCAAATTTGGAAAATGCTCAATAAATTGAGGCCATCTCAATTGGAAATCAAGTGATTGAAAATACATAAGCTGCATTAATTTTTTCAGTGATTAAAGAAATCGTTGCAATCCCATTTTGGGCATTTACCCAAACGACCACAAACAAGACCATACTAAGGCTACCAACACAACTATGTTTATAGCAGCATTATTTACTATAGCTGAAATATGGAACCAACCTAGATACCCCCAAATAGATGAATGGATCGAGAAAATGTGGCATATATATACATATATTTCTGTAAATATATGTATATATATATATATATATATATATACACACACACACAATGGAATTCTATGTCTCCATAGAATGACATTGCCCCATTTGTTAGGAAATGGAAAGACTTGGAAAAAATTATATTAAGTGAAGTAAGCCAAGCCCAAAGAAACATAGGTCCCATGGTTTCCCTTATTTGCAATAACTAGTGCATGTGTAGGACAAGCAGAAATGACCAAAAGCTATGTACATATGACCATATAAGATTATGTTAAGGGAAATTAACCCCAAGATAGGGACACAAATATCTTTTTTCTTTCTTGTTATTGTTTCTAATGTATTTATAACGTACCATGTGATTTTTTGTTGTTGCTTTTTATGTTCCTCCCTCACAGTATAACCCCTATTTCCACTGTATTTGAGTTCAGTGCCCTGATTCTTGCATATACACTTCTCTAATTTGGGGAGGGGAAGGGGAAAACAAAACGCTGAAATAAGGATACAGGTTAACCCATTGTAAAATTGAGATGTACAAAACACTATGTTGAAAACGAACTTTATAACTTTGGTATGGGAGGGTAGTTGTGGAGGTGGGAGGGAAGGGATGGTAGGGGGAAAACAAATGAGGAGATAACCATGCTCAATAGGAAATGTCCTCATTACCTTGCTCATGTAACTGTAACCCCTCTGTACTGCATTTTTACAATAAAAAAGTACAAAAAAATCTATAAAAAAATAAATTGCTGCCCATTTCTTACAAAGGAAGCATCTCCAAATGTCTCTTAGCATTCCTTCTTTTTTCTAACTCACTAAAGTGCTTGTTAGTCACTGCATATGTAATTAGAAAGATTTTTGTCTAAGAATTTTAAGTTTTAGTATATAAATTTGTTATACAGACTATATATAACTATATATAACACAAAATATACTTAAATATATATCTAGTATGTAGTATATTTAACTATATACCATATTATATATAACGTATACTTAGTATTATACTAAATATATTTATATTATGTATTATGTATAACACACAAAATATGTTTATATTATGTAATGTATTATACAATGTTGAATGGTATGTACCAAATACAGAGCAGAATGTAAAATTTAGAGTGTAGAAAAGAGGGATATTATCCCAGTAACTCGAAGTTGATTGTATGATAAAATTTTAATATTTGGGAGTGGAGTCCATGGGATTCTTTAAATACAAGATCATGTCATCTGCAAAGAAGGAGAGTTTTACTTCTTCTTTCCCTATTTGGATCCCCTTTATGTTTGCATCTTGTCTTATTGCTGTAGCTAGGCATTCTAATACTAAATTGAAGAGAAGTGGAGAGAGTGGACACCCTTGTCTTGTTCCTGAGTTAAGAGGAATTGGCTTTAAGTTTTCACCATTAAGTATAATGCTGGCTGTAGGTTTGTCATATACAGTCTTTATTGTATTGAGGAATGTTCCATGGATTCCTAATTTTTCCAGAACCTTCATCATAAAGGGGTGTTGGATCTTATCAAATGTTTTTTCTGCATCTATTGAGATAACCATGTGGTTCTTATCCTTGCTCTTGTTGATGTGATGAGTTACATTAATTGATTTGTGTATGTTGATCCAGCTTTGCATCCCTGAAATAAATCCTGTTTGATAATGGTGTATGATTTTTTTGGATGAATTGTTGAAGTCGATCGACCAAAATTTTGACCAAAATTTTGTTGAGAAGTTTTGCATCAATGTTCATCAAAAAAATTGGTCTATAGTTCTCTTTCTTTGATGAGTCCCTGCCTGGTTTTGGGATGAGGGTTATGATGGCTTCATAGAATGTGTTTGGTAGTGAACTTTCTCTTTCAATTTCATTGAAGAGTTGGAGGAGTATTGGTGTGAGCTCTGCTTTGAAGGTCTTGTAGAATTCCACTGTAAATACGTCTGGTCCTGGGCTTTTCTTAGCTGGGAGGTCTCTTATTGCTGTTTCTATTTCAATGCTTGATATGGGCCTGTTAAGTTGGTTTAACTCATCTTGGTTTAGTTTTGGCATGGTGATATTTACTAGGAAAAAGGTCAATTTCTGCCAGAAGAGGAAAGAAGGATGGCCAATAGACACATGAAGAAATGCTCAATCTCCCTAAGCCATAAAAGAAATGCAAATCAAAACAACATTGAGATACCACCTCACCCCAGTTAGAATGGCTATAATCAAGAACTCTAGTAACAACAGATGTTGGAGGGGATGTGGCCAAAGGGAACTCTACTGCCTTGTTGGTGGGAGTGTAAACTTGTTCAACCACTTTGGAAAGTAGTATGGAGGTTCCTCCAAAGACTTCACATAGAGCTGCCCTATGACTCAGCAATCCCACTTTTGGGCATTTACCTGAATGATCACAAAAAAAAAAAACCATACTAAAGTTACCAGCACAACTATGTTTATTGCAGCATTATTTACCATAGCTAAGATATGGAACCAACCCAGATGCCCTCAATAGATGAATGGATCAAGAAAATATGGTATATATACACAATGGAATTCTATGCTTCTGTCAGAAAGAATTACATGCCCCATTTGTTAGTAAGTGAAGTAAGCCAGGCCCAAAGAAACATAGGTCCCATGGTTTCCCTTATTTGCAATAACTAGTATATGTCTGAGATGAAAAGAAACAGGTCAGACAAGTTGATGTTAGGTAAAATTAACCCCAAGGTAAGGACTCAAATGGTTTTCTT
This sequence comes from Dipodomys ordii, assembly GCF_000151885.1. NCBI lineage: Eukaryota > Metazoa > Chordata > Mammalia > Rodentia > Heteromyidae > Dipodomys > Dipodomys ordii. The sequence continues at coordinate 7,727,672 of NW_012267232.1, read as the reverse complement.
TCTTGCTTTTGTTTCTAACATATTTATAAGATGATTTCTTTGTTGAGTCGTATGTCCCTTCCCCACCATATAATCCCTGTTTTCACGGTATTTGATGTTGTTATAATTTGTGGAGGGGAAAGGAAAAAACAAATTGTTTAAATAGGGATACAGGTGGACACATTGCAACAATGAGATGTACAAGCCGTTATGTTGAAAAATGAACTTTGCAACTTTGGCCAGAGGGAAAGGGGGTGGGAGGAGCAGGGGGGCCAGGCAGGGGATGGGAGGGCAGGGATGGTAAGGGGAAACAAAGGAGGAAGCAACAATGCTTGATAAGAAATGTACTCATTTCCTCATGTAATTGTCACACCTCTGTACGGTATTTTCACAATAAAAAAAACTTATTAATAAAAAATTTTGATATTTGTTCTCTATAAACTTAAAATACAGTATTATACTAATTTTATTTATTTTTATGCTTTTCTTTAAAATGTGAAGCAGGAAATATACATTTGTATGCTCACATGTATAGTTCATGTTTGTACGTCATGTGATTTTTCTGTTGATGATTGTATCTAATTAGTAAAGGTCCTACAGTACTTTAAGCTTGCTTATAAGGAAAGAAAAGGCTAACACTTACTTAGCACCTATTTGTACAGTGCTGTATCCTAAAACTTGTAAAAATGAGACTTCTCTTCTAATTGAAACAATTTTATTGTTAATATTTCTAAAGTTTGGAATTCTAAAACTAAAATTTGAAGATCATTTGTCCAAGGCGTGCAGAGCCCTTAGATTTAAATAAATCTAACAGAAAATTTCAACACTGATTGTCCTTCCCAGCATTTGTTTTGCTCTTCATCATAGCATATTCACCCACTTGCAACTATATGTACCATAAGACTAAGAGCTTGACATAAAATCAAGCTGCAAGAAATCTTCCTCAAAAGGAAATTAATGTGAGTCCTTTGCTTTTTCCCCTTGTCCCTTTTGCCTTGAATCAGAGTATGATGTTTGAGCTGCGGTAGAATGTAGCATATCTTGGGGGGTAAACCTACTCCTATGAAAATAGTTATAGTTAAGGTGAGTCAGGCTGACTTGAAGTCCCAGAGATTTCATGGAGGAGAATAAGCATAAAAATCTCCACAACAGCTAACTTTAGATTTTAACATATGAGAAAAATAGAGGCAAATATAGTTTAAGCCATTACTATGTTTGGTCTTTTATTATTTTTAGCTAAACTCAGTTACACGCTATACCAATAGTAATTAAATAACTTTTAAAGGAGAAAGAAAACCCACTTGTGAAAGGTTTCAAATTTGGAAATAAGAAGAGCCTTAAAAATAATGAAAATATGAGATCAAGAAATAAGAATAATACCCCTAAGGTATTTGTCAGGCTTTCTGCTATGATAAGAATGAGAAGGGGTAGAAAAAAGGATGAAAGACTGCAAGAAAATATAAATGACAAGCAGTAAGATTCAGGCTGACACATTTTCTTTATGATTGTACATGAAACCCTTTTCTCTATATCTCAGAGATACCTTTCAATTGTATCTTAACAGATGTTAACTGATGCTCAATTTTCTATTCCAGCCTCATCTTAAGATCAGAGATGGCATAAATGTGCCTATAAGCAGTGGATATAGTCTCTAGACAAGGACATAACTGGACTAGATGCTTTATTAACCTGAAACTATCAAAAGGAAAAATATGGGCAGACAAAAATCCTTAGACATGCGCTGTTTCAATTATGCAATCAAGGGCAATCCACAAAGTATATGAAATAAACTTTTCATTACACACCATAGCTCTTTGTGAGTCAGGATCTGAGCACCGGTATAGTGATCTACAATGATGGTGAGCCAGGTGCAAAGTGGGAACAAAATGGAGACGTTGTTGGTTTGATTTTGCTACAGGATTAAGACTTGTTTTCGCTTTGCCACTTTCACATGTCATTTTATCATTGAAGATTTTCATTAAACTTTCAGCTAATAGGCAAGTGATAATATCCAACATGGAATTAGTTCGTGCGTAATAGAACCATTGTAACAATGAGTCCTATGTTGAAAACGAACTTTACAACTTTGCAGCAGGGCGCGGGGGAGGGGGAGGAGGGAAGGAGTTGGGGAGGGGGGGAGGGAAGGGATAATAGGGGAGAAACAAAGGAGGGGTTAACAATGCTCCATAGGAAATGTACTCATTACCTTACTAATATAACTTGTAATCCCTCTGTACAGTATCTTTACAATAAAAAAAAAAGAAAAAAAGAAATAATTACTTTAGAGTCTCCGCATTTCTAAGGCAGAATGGTATTGAGAAAAAGTTCTGTCACAGGGCATGTGTAGAGCTGGGAGCAGACTGCAGATTATGAACTCTCCCCTGGAACTTTCACATAAACCCAAGACCTTCCATTCAACACATTCATTTATTTAAGCCATCTGATCCTCTTCAGACTCAAATTGAGAAAACATAGACAAGCATAGAAACGGACCACCTGCAGAGGCTTTGTTTGAAATACCAAATTGCTAAATCTTAAGTTTACCAAATCTATTTAGTGTTTTTAGTTATTAAATTACCACAATCCTTGCTTGCTAAAATAGTTTCCCTCATTTTTACTAAGTAAAACTGCTCCTTAAAAAAAAAAAGTATCAAAATCAATAATAGATAAATGTAAAAAACTTCCTTGGATAGTATTTTCCTCTCACAAAATAATGTATTTAAAGACATATTTAAGAAGTGGAAACTTTATTTTGTTTTTTTGGGTCTGGTCATGGGGCCTGAACTCTGGGGTTGGGCACTGTCCCTCAGCTCTTCAGCTCAAGGCTAGCACTCTACCACTTGAGCCACAATACCACTTCCGGCTTTCTTTTTCTTTTTGCTTATGTGGTGCTGAGGAGTCGAACCCAGGGCCTCAGGTATGCAAGGCAAGTGCTCTATCACTGAGCCACCTTCCCAGCCCAGAAACTTTCCTTTAAAAGAGTAAATTAAGCAAAAACTCAAGGGAGGAAGGTAAAACTGGGTTAAAAATTTAAAACTAAGGAACAAATGAAATAAATGATTAAAAATAAATAAGAATAGGGTTGGGAAGGTGGCTCAGTGGTAGAGCACTTGCCTTGCATGCTCGAGGCCCTAGGTTCAATTCCTCAGCACCACATAAGCAGAAAAAAAAAAAAAAGCCAGAAGTGGCTCTGTGACTCAAGTGGTAGAGTGCTAGCCTTGAACTGAAGAGCTGAGGGACAGCGCCCAGGCCCAGAGTTCAGGCCCCACGACCGGACCCAGAAAAAAAATAAGAATAAATAAATAAGAAGAGATGTAAACTGTTTTATCACAATTATCTTCTTAACTGTATTTATTTATTTTTGCTCTTTTTTTTGTACTGGGGATGGAACTGAAAAGATTCTACTTGTGCAGGCAAGCACCACCCAGTCCTCAATTATCTTAATCAATGTTATGTGTGTATTGTTTCAACATAGAAGTAACCACTGAAAAACTCCAGTCTGCTTAAGGATGGAAAATCATGGTCTAATTTCAACATTCCTGGTATGTAGTTAAACTTACCATAGAAACTATAAATATTTCTCACATGACTTTGAATATAGGAAGTGACTGTAATCTAATGAAAATTGAATGGGGGCCAGAGTTTTCTCCCAAAGCCTAATGTTTGGAATTTTAATCTACCATATTCAGTCAGCCCTAATTAGAGGACTTCAGCACTACGCAGACATCTATCACCATGATATGACTCTGGAGAGGCATGTGTGTAATTAATCACTATGAATGCCTGCCTCTCTCTCTTTTCCCTTGTGGAGATTGGAGGGGAGAAAGATGAGTAGTCACACATTGTGTAAACAACTTGGCATCCTCTCTGTTTACTTACAAAAGCCTTATTTTTTAATGTTTTGATGTGTGTGTGTGTGTGTGTGTGTGTCTACATTTGTGAGTATTCTGATCTTCTCACATGGAAATAGCAGAGCTGCCTCATTGAGATCAGGAGACTAAACTATCTTGTTAGGAAAAGTGTAGTGTTTTTACTCAAAGAGCAGAAGGCTCCATGTGACTCCCCAGTGCCCATCTATGAAACACCTGGCTTTTCTTTAGAGATTTCCAACCAGTGTACTGAGAGTCTCTGACCTTTCCCAACTCATGATATAATGACAAGAATGCTAAACATGTGTTGTCTCATAGTGGTTTTTACAGATATGAGCCATAAGCTATGAATAAATACTAGGAAAAAGGTCATTAAAATATAAAAGAACAAAATGCCTTACTTCTGGAAATTGATGGATTTAGAGTTTCTGGGGTCCCTATGGTGCAAGACAGAAATACATACATAAATAAACTACGTGTTAAGGAAATTTTTCTTTCTGACTTATCAATGCTTTGCATATGAATGGAAGCTTCTTCATAGCAAAGTATATTTTTCTATTGAAGGATAGTAGTAGGCTCAGGGATGAAGCCATCTATCAGTGAAAAATATCAAAGGAAAGAAGAATAACAAAGTTGATTCATTGCATGCCCCTCATCCAGAATTATTTACAAATGTAATTGTGCCTCATTAAATACTTTTAATTCAAAAAAATTCCCACCAGAAAATCAGGATAGGAAGAAACGACATGAATCACTGGACTTCTTTTACAAACCTTAGGAAGTATTAGTGTTAAGCAACTAACGCGTTGGAACAAAATTTGCTTTGGTGGTAATTCTTTGTAAAGGAATGCACCTTGAAGAAATGATGTTTAAGGTTTTAGCCCTATAGCCAGAAGGCAAAGCAAGGGCTTCTGAGGACTCTAAGAAGCAGTTGGTCAATGAAAGAGCTTATATCTGCAAGCTGAAGCATAAAGACCTCCAATTACAAAGTCCCAATGAGTATGTAACAAGAGGAAATGTAAATCAGAAATTGTCCAAGGTTGAAAGTGATGGACCACTGAGCGATGGAGCAATGAGAATATCAGTTGTCTATTAGCATTTGCACTCAATTAAGCACAGGCAGGACAGAGTAAACCTTTTTCATGCAAAGAAAGAAAACCAAACCCTCAAAACAGGACTTACAACAAGACCATTTTTCTTGGTCATATTCTGTCTTTTCATATTTGATGCTAGCTTAATTTCTGAGTTGCTTAATCAAAAGAGAGACTTGACATTTGATTTTGACAATTTAGGATCCAAGAAAAAAATCTAAAAGAAAAGAAGTGTCCAACCCATGATATCTTTGCAAGTTATATTTAAATATGTAACTCTGACCCTTATCAGAAAAACAGAATGCAACTTATCCAAAGTTGCCTCGGATAGGAAAATTGTGATGAATATATATATATATATATATA
>NW_012267232.1:7703241-7722317 GCF_000151885.1 Dipodomys ordii | reverse complement strand
ATATATATATAATATATATATATATAATATATATATATATATATTATATATATATATATATATATATATTGGTGGTAGGGCCTGGGCGCTGTCCCTCAGCTCTTCAGCTCAAGGCTAGCGCTCTACTATTTGAGCCACAGCACCACTTCTGTAGTTTTCTGCTTATGTGGTGCTGAGGAATCGAACCCAGGGCCTCATGTATGTGAGGAAAGCACTCTATCACTGAGCCACCTTCCCAGCCCCTATATCCATTATTATATGTTCTAAATATTTTCTGATATATTTTTCCTTTCATTACAATTTTTCCATAGTGATACTCATTACATAATGACCAGGGGAAATATTACAATAATAAAGTCTGTATTTTGGAAGTATTTATCTCCTTTAGGTTTTGAAGTTATGTTCCTAAAATTATTTTATACCCTCTATGGTACCAATTTTCTTCCTACTATATTAATTCTCAAAGACATCATAGTAGATGAACAATTTTTCCTAAGAACCAATGATACATTTTTCATTGGAGTAGTTTTTAACCAAATCAAAGAGAGAAAATACAGTTTAATTCACCAAATGACCAAAAATAAAAAGTTCTTCTAGGTTAAAAACAAAGGGAAGGAAACAAAACCAAAGCCAAATAAATGCCCTCAAAATGGATAACTAAACTAGGTTAAATATATTAAGTTAATCATCATACTTTCTTTTTCAAATTTACAAATAAAGGAGATTACTCACTGTATAGTTAAAAACCTTAACATCAGACAAAAATTAAATTTGATTGACCACAAAGCCATTAGCCAACTTATTCATCATTATAACACACATGTGGAAAGCATTGTGTGAGTTGCATATTTCCCAATATAACTAGTACATTTTTGGTATTAAAGCAGAGATCAGGAGTAACATTGCCTTTGAGTTAGTAGGTTATATGAGTTTACACCCCAGTACAATCAAGAAGTCACATCAAGTAATCATCAAGCAATCAGCACAATAGGCCTAGCATCTTAGGTTTATACTTACTGTACAATTATAATAGAATGTTTTTTATTACATTAGCAAGAAAAGATTGTAAAACATGTCAGAACTTTGCTTTCTAGAACAGGCAAAATAGGAATATTAATATTGTGTAGTATAGAAGCATGATAAATTATAGAAACCATTAAAACATATCAATGTTTGTAATTGAATAATTTTAAGTTAAATTATTATTAACTAATAGACAGATACTTTTACATATTAATTAACTATATTACACAATATTAAATAATTACATATAATTGCATGTAATTATATAAAATTAATTGTATATTAATTATATATTAGATTACTGAGGAAATGTGATATTTTGGTATATATACATATTATGTAACATTTAAATCAGATTAAACATATCTGTCTTTTCAAATGTTTACACTTCGTTCATTACAAAAATTAAGAAAAAATCCTTTATGGCTGCATTTTGAAAGGTATAGATTTCTAGTCAGATTTCTTTTTCTAATACCCCCCAAATCAACTTGTGAACAAAAAGTTTAATTTTGATTCTTGTTTTAGAGGCTTCACTTCATGATCCATTGGCCCTATATCTTTGGGTCAATGGTAGTACACCATTGCTCAAATGTCCTGGCCAGAAAATTAAAAACATAAAGAGAAAGGAGGTGGTATTATCCTTTCCAAACATACACAGCAGTGGTCTGAGGCCTTCACTGATGTTCTAAAGTTCTCCTCATAAATATCCCACAGTCTCCAATAGCATGACAGTAGAGTGGCGCTTATTCTCTGCCTGACGTTTTTCACTGAGCTTTATTTTCTCCAGTTCACCCAGGATGCTGCAAATGAGGGGATTAAATTACATTAATGTCTAAACAGTATTCTATCAGTTGATTATCGTGAATAGAGCTGAGATGACCATGGAGTACAGGTGTGTGTCCCACTGACTGACCTCATTCCCTTTGGATGTGTATCTTGTAGTGGGACTATGGTAGTTCTATTTATTAATATTTTGAAGAATGTCTATTTTGTTTTGCTAATGCCTGTCCTCATTCATATTCCTACCAGGAATGTATATGGGTTCCCTTTTGTTGTTGTTGTTTACTAAACTTAAAATTAATTTTCCTCCAGAATGGAAAGGATCTAGAAAGGTCTCAAATCCAAGAGATTTTTGTTTGGGTGTGAAACATTAATAACAAAGGAATTAAATAATTATGATAATCAAACTATTCTCAGAATGAGAAAACATTAGATGGAAATTTCCTTGCAAATAAAGCACGAAAACATGCCTGGTAGTTGTTAGTTTTTTCCTTTCAAACAACAGAAAGGTAGAATTGACCCTCTTCTTTATAAAAAATAATCTGCTTATGACTTCCCAGTAAAAGCAGCAAAAGGAAAATAGCAAGTATGATACAAATAGTGCTAAGGTAGCATTTTAGGAAGTGAGGTGAAGCAGAGACAGTACCTGATAAGCCAGTACACTACAAAAGTATCAAAAAAGAGAATGAATTATCTTAGCTGAAAGCATTCTTTCCCTTTGTGGAGCATTTGTGTTTTAGGTCACCCTTTCATCTTGGTGCTGATTCATCAGCTTGAAGAAAAAATTAAGTTCAATATCAGTAGTAGTGTCATGCTCTGTGTTGGAGCTCAGTAAACATTAATCAAAGGAGCTGATGAGAATTTACAAAGCAGCAAAGAGTGTCACCCACATATTGATGATACAAAAAAGAAAGTATGGTAACTGGCAATGTAACTACAGTTGAAATGGTTACTATAACATGTGACTGACTGCCTTATTTGACAACACTGTATCTAGTGCAACTTTATCCTCTGACAACTTCCTATCTATCCTAAATTTCTAAGGACAAAACCCAAAAATGTTAAAAAAAAAAGAAAGAAAAAAAGGAAAGTACATATAATCCAGCAATGTATCTATTCAAATACAAACACCTAACCTAACAATGCATACAAATGTATACACTTAATCTAGCAATGTATCTATTCAACTATATAACATCTTCTTAGTAATAAGAATAATATTGATCCCTATCAATTTACAAGTTATAACTATTAATCTGATCATTTAGCTTGTTTGTAGCTATATATTTTATTACATAACAATGAATTTTGACAAAAGGAGTTAGGCCACACTAAGTCTAATAGCACAACCATTTTCCTTTTTTTGGTGTTTGTTTTTTAATAAGTTTTTTATTGTGAAAATATTGTACAGAGGGGTTACAATCACATGAGCAAGGTAATGAGTATATTTTTTATCAAGCATTGTTACCTCCTCCTTTGTTTTTCCCCTCCCATCCCTTCCCTCCCTTCTCCACAACTACTCCCCCCCTCCCCCGCCTAAATTGTAAAGTTCGTTTTTCGACATAGCAGCTTGTACATCTCATTGTTGCAATGGGTCCTCCTGTATCCCTATTTAAACAATTTGTTTTTTCCCTTCTGCTCCACAAATTTTACCAACATCAAATACAGTGAAAACAGGGGTTACAACACTGTTTATCATAGCCAAGATATATAATCAGCCCAGATACCCCTCAATAGAAAAATGGAATTTTATGTTTCCACCAGAAAGGTGGAATGATATTGTACCATTTGTAAAGGAAATGATAAGACTTAGGAAAAAGTTATATTAAGCAAAGTAAGCTAGACCCAAAGAAATATAAGTTGTATAATTTCCCTCATTTGTTATAAACAATGTGTCTATAAATCTACAAGGAAACATACTGGATGGCAAAAGACAAAAAAAATGCAGTCGAACATGACAAATTCTACAGGACTCTAGACAGTCACACTGTGAGACCAAAGGAGGCCATATTCAGGAAAGAATCACAAAGGCTCAATAGCCTTTATTAAAATGAGCTCTAAGAAATTGAAGCAAAAGGTCGTTATTTTGTTTTGTTTTTTTTCTCCTTTGTTACTGTTTTTGTTTTCTGTACCTTTTGTCTTCTATGTAAGTTTATTTGTTTGGAGGAGGGTAACATGAGAGCTCAGAAATGGTGGGACAAAGGGCAGACCAATGCAGCAGTGATGCTCACTATGTGGAAAATAAACTATACAACTTGTAGGGGTGATCGGGAGGAAAAATGAGAGAAAGAGGGAGAAGGGGCAACATTGTTCAAAAACACAAGTACTCATTTCCTGACTTATATAACTGTAACCCCTCTGTCCATCACCTTTACAATAACAATTTTTAAAACATTAATAAAAAAGAGTAGACACAAGTGAAAATTAAATAAATAGATTTCAAGAAACAGTTTTGCTGAGGATTATGAATACTCTAATGTTGCAAGAGACATGATATAGTTTCACATTTAAGGAAAGCTTCTTATGATCACACAGACATGTACAGAGTAAAAGTGGTGTCACATTTGAAGCTGGTCTTAGGGAAATGTTTTGCAGATAGTAGAATCCAATATTTTTGTTTCTTTATCAAAGCTCCTAACACTAAAAGATTATACATGTGGCTAGCTAGCTATTAAATCCTTGATGTCTGCTTATTCCCTTGTTGATGTAGCTCACCTTCATTGAGGTATAACAAAGTCATATTTTCACATTGCAACTCATATCATGACAAATAATTTGGATTTTCATTTGATTTAACAGATTACTGAGTTTAAGAAAGAACATTTGAGACAGGTGCCAGTGCCTCACACCTATAATCCGAGGTACTCAGGAGGCTGAGATCTGAGGATTGTCGTTCAAATCCAGCCCAGGCAGAAAAGTTCATCAGACTCTTATCTCCAATAAATCACCAGAAAATCCATAAGTGGGGCTGTGGTTCAAGTGGTAGAGCGCTAGCCTTGAGCTGAAGAACTGAGGGACAGCACCCAGGCCCAGAGTTCAAGCCCCACAATAGACAGAAAAAGCAAGAAAGCAATCAAGATAGGAAGGAAGGAAGGAAAGAACATTTGACATATTTTAGTTTTCTGCTAAATATTATTCTAAATAGTAGCATTTGGATTTTCACAGTGTTTATGAGCTTAACATATGTCAAGCTCTGAAATACAGACAATGTTTAAAATGTGCCCATAAATTAGTCAGTGAATATTTGTCTTTAATAGATTCTGGACACAGAAGTGCATTGAGACAAATGTTGTATTGTAGTATGCAGGGACCAGTTTGGATGGCCAGAATACCTCTTCAGTTTATATACTTTTCTGATAAAAATATATTTATTCTTATCACCTACAAACAATAATGGAACATCAGCCAACTCATATTTTTTCATCAGAAGAAGAAGAAAACAATCGAATCAAAGGTACATGGAAAATTTAAGTTGTTTTTGATATCTGGTATTACCTGTTCGTTCTTCTAAGGGAGATATTATATATCTAGTTAGGGCATGATAAAATGGAAATTAGGAAATGCATAGAAATAAACCTTGTAGTTATTTTTAATGTCTAGTTATTACAGTGATTGAATGATGGATTAATGAAATACTAAACAATATGAAAATCATGTTATTCCAGAAAATTTTAACTAATGATACTGTATACAAACATATAAGCCAAAATAACAACTAGGATATATCTAGGATATTCTTAGCAGAGGATCACAATAACTCAATAGCTATGTACATATAACCATATAAAATAATGCTAATCAAAATGAACTCCAAGATATGGAAAGAAGAGATTTTTCTAGTTGTAAGAAATAAGAGGTGAGGGATAGCAACCAATATGAGCTCAAGACTTTCCAAGCACATATGCAGGCAGCAGCCATGGACGGATGTAGGCTGAATTTAAACAAAATTTTAGGGTGCAGTAACATGGGTCACAAGGGTCACATTACATAGACCATGGGAATTTGGGGGTAGGGTCAGTTCTGAGAAGAGGTGTTATGAAGGTATTACATGGACTACAGGAATTGCGGGGGGAGAGTCACATTCCTAGAAGGAGTGTAATAAGATTGTTGCAACTGGGGCAAGAATTTGTATGTCACACTGGAAAAATAGTATTGGGAAATTGTAACATATTTTTGTAAATAGGTGAACACAGGACACACTTAATCATCGGCAAGCTGACTCCCAGACCTTAGACTAGTGTACTGTTTGCAGTTATTTCTTTTTTCTTTCTTTCTCCCCCCTGCCCGCATTTTTCTCCCTGTTGTCACTGTTTTTTATTTCTGTAGACTTGGTCTTGTATGCAAGTTTATCTGATTTGGGGAAAGGAAGAGGATTCACAGAAAGGTGGAACAAAAGGAAACCAATGCAACAGCCATGCTCACTGGACACTGTTGGACATGAACTTTACAACTTGGGAGGAAAGGGGATGCAGGGAGGTGGTGGTAGGGTCGGGGGCGGGGGGGAGGAAAGCAGGAGAAAACGAGGGAGGGGGCAACACTGTTCAAAAAGAAATACACTTATTTTCCTTATGTAACTGTGACCCCTCTGTACATCACCTTCACAATAAAAGAAGTAAGTGTATAGATTAACATCTCCTTGTTATGATTTTGATGTAGGATATCTCCCCAAAAGTTTATGCAGTTGAAGCTTGGTCCTCAGTTTGACATGTGATGATCTATTTTAGAGGGAGAGTTTAATGGACATAGAATCATGGCGGGCTCTGCCTTCTAATGATGATTCTATTAATTCTAACGTCATTTCTCAGTTTTTATAAAAGGTCAGTACTGACACCTTGCTGCCCTCTGGCTTCCTGTCTGATTTTTCCTATATGCATTCCTGTCATGGTGATGACTATTACTAGTAGTAATTCTCCCCACCCCATGAAATACCAAACCACAGGGGCTCATCAAACTTGTACTTCAAACTTCTAAAACTATGAACTAAATATATCTATCTGTTTTGCCTACTATTTCAGTAGCTTCCATTGTCATTGTTTCCAATGGGAAATGGATAAATGCTCTCCTTGATTTGTTTAGCAAATGATCTAGAACCTCCCCCTACTACTCTTGGGAGGGCATTTAGACCAAACTTTTCTTTTTAGATTTATTTTGTTGTAAAGGTAGTGTTCTGAAGGGTTACAGTTGCATAAATAAGGTAATAAGTATGTTTCTTTATGAATAATGTTACCCTCTCCCTCCTATGCTCTGACTTTCTCTCCCCCCACTCCCCTCCCTGAGCTCCCCTCCTCCCCAAGTTGTGAAGTTCATTTCCAACATAGTGTCCAGCTGTATTGTTCACCCTTTGTCTCACCATTTATGTGATTCTCATTCCATTCCCCAAATAAGATTAAATAAATTATACAACACAAAGGTTGCCAAAATCAGAAACAATTAGCATGGGGAATAAACCATGGCAGAAAAAAAGAGAGATAAAAGAAATAACTGCTAACAATACACTAAAAAAAAAGAGAGAAAAATCACTTTTTCTATATCATGGATATAATTTCAATTAGAATCATTGCTTGTGGTCATGTATACAAACTTTTCTTTAAATGCTGTTAGCTTAAAGCATATGGGTATATGTGTGCTTGTGTATTTTCTCAACTACGATGTGACCTTTAACACATAAAATAGATTTTTCATATTTCAAAGGAATCAGTTACATTTTAACATATCCTGTCATGTATTCAATACAGTACTGGTAAGTGAAAGGTATATCACACAGGAGGAACCAGTGAATTTCTGTCCAATGCAATTGTTAAAATCCCTAATGACCTTTATGCCATGTTTTTGGAGAATTTTTCTGATCAAGCTAATGGTAACATTAATATCTTTCCACAATTGAGTAAATAGTGATGAATAATACTATTAATTATGAAATTCTTCTCATACACACAAGCATTCCTTAAGTTTAAATATCATTTTAGTGTTGTAAATATAAAAATTTTACTGTCACTATTCTAAAAAACTTCAAGTGTTACAAAAATTGGAACCAAAACAATTTTAACTTTCCTTAACTCAATTTTAACATTTATGGGGTGGGGGGAATCCCCTAAGAAATAACTTAAAAATATAAATATAAATTTCTAGGTGATGTTAGGGAAATGAACCCTAAGATATGTATTCAAATGTTTTTTTTTTCTTTCATGTGATTGTTTCTAACACATTTATAAGATTATTTCTTTGTTGCTTTGTATGTCCCTCCCCCACAGTATAACCCCTGCTTTCACTGTATTTGATATCGGTATAATTTGGGGAAGGGAAGGAGAAAAACAAATCATTTAAATAGGGATACAGGTGGACCCATTGTAATAATGAGATGTACAAGTTGTTATGTCAAAAAATGAACTTTACAACTTTGGTGGGGGGGGTAAGTGGGGAGGATTGGGTGGAGGAGCTGGGGGAGCCTGGGAAGGGATGGGAAGGGGAAACAAAGGAGGAGGCTACAATGCTTGATAAGAAATGTACTCATTATCTTGCCCATGTAATTGTAACCCCTCTGTACAGTATTTTCACAATAAAAAAATAAAAATTAAAAATATATAAATTTCTATAAACTATATAAAAATATGCTTCTCCATAAATTTATAAGTAAAACAAAAATGGACTAAACATTTTAAAGTTTGGTTACTATTATTGTATTTTTGTTTTTAGAAATTGTGGCTGTATAGGCAGTTTATGTACCATTTTTCTAAATCAAAACTAATGTAATTTCCTCCAAAATTCTCATAATGGCTTTATACTCATTTACTAAAGCTTTTTAAAGTTTATTATTTAAATTCTTTCATAACATAATGTCTGGGATGTGTTTCTTGCTTTGGGTATAGCTTTTTTATTAGATAAAGATTCTTACTATATTCAAAATTTTATAAAATTTATCTCTAACATAAAACCTTTATTGAAATAGCAACATGGCTGAGACTTTTACACTAAGAAAATAATAGAATTTTTCAATGGAGTTTGAATAATGACTCTGTGAATGGCAAAAGATTTGTGTACTCCATTTAGCTTTCTATGGTTACTTTGGTTACAAATGACAAGAGAATTCAATCTAGCCATAAGCACAGGAGAAAAACAATATTGTCTCAAAGGATGCACTATCTTTAAGGCATGACTGAAGGATTTCAGAGGCATGAGAGCTCAGTATCTTTTTAACCCTATCTCCATTCTGTTTGACTTCACTCCAAGATTAGTGGTGTGTAAGTAAAGCAACAAGTTTCTCAGGTAACTCTTCTTTGGTTGAAATGCCATAGATCAATATTAAAAGCATGCATATTTTTTTCTGATAGCTTGAGCAAAAGTACCAGTGAACAGTCTTAATATCCTAGCTTTGTTCATACACTAATTTACAGGCTGAATTACTTATCCATAAAATGGAGATCTGATGAATCTGATGCATAGATGCCTACCATCAGGGATTGAACAACAATGTTGGATCCCACTTGAGAAAAAGTCATAAATAACAATAGAAAATATTAAAATAGATACCTGAAAATCAAGATCCCTAGCAGAGCAAAAATGAAGTTCCTTTCTTATTCCTGAGCCTAAATCTGCATATTAACTAATTTAAGAAATTAATTTCGGGCTGGAAAGGTGGCTCAGTGGTAGAGTGCTTGCCTCTCACGCATGAGGCCCCTGGGTTCAACTCCTCAGCATCACATAAGCAGAAAAAGCCCAAAGTGGTACTGTGGGTCAAAAAATAGAGCGCTAACTTTGAGCTGAAGAGCGGAGGGACAGCACCTAGGCCCCACGACTGAATAAAAAAAAAAGATATAATCATCACAATTTTCCTATCTCATGTTAAAACATGCAACCAAATGCCAGTAATTTCTCCTGCTTTAGTCATTAATAGGTAAGGCAAAACATATGTGAGGATATTTAACCTACCATAATAAATAAAATATAGTGATCTTTACATTTACTAGCTTGACATGCCATGTAGGTAATGATAATTTTAAGCAGTGTTTCAAAAATCTGTTCAAGATTGTGTTGGAAAAATCAGAATTCAGTGCCAATTGCAATCTCTTTGTTTCTCCTTCCCTTGTCATTTTTTTTAATTTTTATTTTTATTTTTTGTGAACATATTGTACAGAGGGGTTACAATTACATAGGCAAGATAATGAGTATATTTCTTATCAAGCATTGCAGCCTCCTCCTTTGTTTCCCCTTCACATCCCCCTGTCATTTATTAAATATCACTCTACTCTAGATTGCTACAAATTTTATGTCCGTACTATGACAGATAATTAGTCAAGGAGCCAAGAGCTTCTGTGTTGAGGTCAGGGTCAATGGAAATTTGTAAGTGCAAGATCAGACATGCGCTTCAAGCATTCTTGTTCTATACTAGTCTATGATCAGAATTTTTCCTCCTCTCCTAATTACTGCCATGTTAGTTTTTCTTTGAGTTCTTTTTTGGCTTTCTTCTCTACTCATCATACTCTCTCTGAGTTCTCTTAAAAATATTACCGTTCTACATTCATTAAGAAATACTAAAATCTTGGGGCTGGGAAGTTGGCTCAGTAGTAGGACGCTTGCCTTGTATGCCTGAGGCCCTGGGTTTGATTCCTCAGCACCACATAGGCAAAAAGAAAAAAGCCGGAAGTGGTGCTGTGGCTCAAGTGGTAGAGTGCTAGCCTTGAGCTGAAGAGCTGAGGGACAGGGGCCAGGCCCAGAGTTCAGGCCCCACGACCGGACCCCCCCAAAAAAAAGAAATACTAAAATCTTTGTAGCTTCATATTAGGTGTGGACATTTGATTTGATTTCAGAGAAGGTATGTAATCTACCATTCTAATTTTCAATTTGATTCAGGCAGCAGTTTACTCCCTAGTCCTGTTCCCTGCCTTCTATGTTCAAATGGAAATCTTGAAAGCCATTCATTCATTTATGACCTCCAGAGAATGAGACAATCACTCGAGGCACAGTCAAAGGTGGACAAAAGAAGTTTCTTTACACTATTTATACCAGAAAGGGGTCGTGATACTACCTTGTCCTAGGCTAGACACCCAGAACCCAAAGCAGACTCAACCACCAAACCTCCAAGCCTCCATTAGGCAGTCCTGACCCCCTGACCTTTATTAGTTGGTCTGCAAACCTCCAAACCTCAGACCTCCAAAGCTCCACACGTCCAAAGGGGAAGGCTTTTCCTTTCTTCCCTTCCTCCTTCTCCACTCTGCACAGGCCTGCCCTGCTCTGCTCTGGGAGGTGCGTCACCACAGGCCTCTCTACAGGAAAAGACATGAAAGTAGAAGGGTTGGTACCAGGAAAGAGGAGAAATGAGGGCAAGCAAGGAAAGGGTGAATATAATGCAGTTCAATATGATATACACATGAATAAAATGTGACATTGAAACCCAGTGACTTGTACAATTAATAAGGACTAATGCTCTTCTTTCTTAATCCCTTCTCTCATCCAGTTCTTCAGAAGTGTTAGACAATAAGATACAACTGGATTAGCTAAAGATTGATCGGGTTTATCTAAATTTTATGGCTATCATTCACTGAATGACAGCTTCATCCTTATCATCATGTCAGTCTCCTAAAACAATACTTACCAAGAATCCACTATGCTCAAAGATGCTAGGGGAATTGAAACAGCCAAGGAACAATACAACACCTCAACTCAATTCACTTACATTTTGTAAAAATAAGCTAAGTGAAATTAGCTGCATATATTCAAAAGCACATGTTCAAAACTTTAAGAAAGGTCATGTAAGTGAAAATAGAGAAGAATGGTGCCGACAAGGGCAGAAAAGGAATAGAAATGAGAAGAAAGTCAAAGTATTAACAAATCTAGTGATCTAAGATGTGCATCTTAAAAGCTGCAACTAATAACATTGTCATATACTGAAAATAGGCAAAAATAGGTTTTAGATGCTTTTGTAATGGTGGGGTAGAATTGTGTACAGTGATAAACATGTAAATTTGCCTGACTATAGTAATTAGTAACTTTTTGTCAGGTATAAATATACAATCATTTTGTATACTCTCTATACAAAAATTAACTTAAGGGAAATGACTAATCAACCCACAAAAGCATGTAGAGCAACTTTAAATACTACACACAGCTAAGTAAAAGAAGACAATAAAGAGAGTACGCACTATTCTATATAATAGAAAGTATTCTTACATGAGCACACACCATTTTGAGAAAGGTAAAAGAATGAGATTACAAAGAGCCGTGGATTCCTATTACCTGTGCAGGCATAGGGAGGGAGGACTAGATGGAGCACAGGGATTTTAGGTCCATGAATCTCATCAGTAAAATACTATCATTGTATTTGATCCATGAAATTTAGTTAAGTGTCACAAACAGTGCAACAGCTCATCACAACTAATGAATACTGAACTGAGGCTTCAGTTTATGCATTACCATTGTAACATATATATCGAATACAAAACATTAATAGCAGGGAATACTATTAAGAATAAGAGAAAGAGGGAGAGGAGCAAGACAGTTCTGTACTACTAGCTCAGTTATCTAAATATCTGAAGCTGTATAGAATAAATTATTTTAATCTAAAAGTCCTGATTTTTTTAAGGCAAGCTGAGGATCTGTTCTTTGTTTAGTAAATACAAATGTGGTTTTCCTTTCTTTAGATCTTCTCATTTATCTGTCTGGACAGTGGTTTTGCCATATGTCCATCTATCTCTATGAACCAAAGTGTATTTCCATGTATCTGAAGAAAGCAAAAAAGATTGGATTACATAAAAGCTTGCAGCTTTTATGAGCCTTTCTGAAACTATTGCAAAAAATAAAACATTAAAGCCATTGAGAAATAATGCACCCTAAATCCCAGGGCATCATGTGGTCACACAAATTGTTCTCAGGAGTAAATGCATTGTATTAGGGGCACAGCTGTGGAACCAGCACACAAAATTGATCCTTTCAGCAGCACTTCTATATAACCTTGGTTGGGTATGGCTGTGAGGGGCATCAGATAGTGCTCCTTAAACAAACTAGAATAAGTGAAAACAGAACCTCTTTTGCAAGAACTATTTGATAAAGCAGAGCTGTCAGGCAGCCTTTGGGATTCCTTGCCCATGTGCAGATATTTTGCTTTCCTTAATGCATAATCAGATCTGTCATTAGCACCCTGAGTCTTCTATACTTGAGCAGAAAACAGAGTGTTTTCTGCTAATGGGGAAGATCTAAGTGCTTTGCTATGCCACAGTCAAAAATAAAATGGAAATTATTTTCAGGATCTCATTGAGACTATACAATCTAGTGTGCAAATATAGATTCCATTTCATGTGATAACTTGATTTTTCAATTCATCTGAATATACTTCTGTCTTGAAAGTGGAGGTCTAATTATCCAGGCAATAGATCTATCTTCACTCGTGTTCACTTATGCCATTTGTTTTCACTGCTGTACCCTGGACCAACTAACTATATGAAAGCCACTGCTTCGTTGGATGATTTCCTTCAAAGTTAAAAGAAAATGAGAAAAGTAATCTCCAAGACCTGTTGACTCTTCAGGCTTGGTGTGATTTTAAATTGTAGAGATGGATTGACTAACTAACTAATGGATGGGAGAATTAAAATTTCTGTTTCCCTCAAGAACAGAGATAATGCTAGTCATGAACAGCCTAGGAACATTTGGCTGTAGAACAGTCACTTCAGTTGCGTGACTAGGGAATATAGTGATAAAGATGACAATTATTACATCCTGACTGCCCTAAGAATGGTTATGAGTATTTTGTGTACATACCTCCACTAGACCACACTCCAGAATTCTGTGCTCCTTGTCCTGTTAGGTATATCCAAGTAATTTTCTTTGGTTCATGAACTGTAGGCAGAGGTTATGTATATCACCATTTAGGTAGAAGTGTGAGGAAATGATGCATGATTACTTATATCTTCCCTATCAGCTGTTATGATAACCTTGAAAGAATGAGATGGAGCTAACTGAAATCTAACAGAACCTCCCAACCAATAACATCAAACATAAGACATGAGCAAAAAAAAATAAAATGTGTTATTTATAGTCACTGAGGTTTGGAGATTGTTATAAATATGTAATGCAACTATCCTGGATTATCTGAGGTGGGATACAAATTAATTTAACAAAATAAGTTGGTGTTAATACCAGGAATGGAATCTGAAGCCTGTTCTAAGCAAACAGGTATCATTAGCAAAGTTACAAAGAGATTTCAGATACCATTGGGAGAGAAAGTACACACAATAATGACTCATTTAATAAAACCAGCACTGAAATATAATGAGAGTAGATGTTTAGGCACATTGAAGAAAATAAATAGAAGGATGTATGTTTAAGGAAATAAGATATGAGGAAAATGTTTGGCATATATTAGAACAAACTCAAGCATACTTCCAAAGCAAATATATTTCCATAAAGTCTTCTTTTTGTAACCCTCCCCATTTCTTCCCATAAGACCTGTGTCCTTTACAATCCAGGAAGAATATTCAAACCCAGGTTTGACCTCTTAAAAAGTCTGCAGAGTAAAATTTCATTGTGTATATAGAGCACATTTTATTTTTTTGTTACATTGTATAGTTGTTGCACAGAACAGTTACAGTTACATTAGTAAGGTAATTAGTAGATTTCTTTTCAAACAGTGTTACCCCATCCCTCATTTTATCCCACTTTTCTTCCTTCCCACTCACCTCCCTCCCAGTTCATTTCCAACATAGTGTCTTATGAGTATCACTGTGCTTTAGTTCACCCTCTGTCCCACCATTTCCATGATTCCCTCCCCTTATCCAAATCAGATAGAATTATATATAAGACAAAGGGTAGTGAAATCAGAATCAGTGGCCACAGAGAATAAACCACAGGGGAAAAATTTAAAGAAAAAAGAAATAAGTGTAAAGATTACACTGAAAGAAAAGAAAAAGAGAAAGAAGAAATAACCCTCCTATTTTCATATCATGGAGTTCATTTCAATTAGCATCATTTTATATAGTCTCATGGATATAGCTATTGGGCTATTATGATCCTCTGCTAAGACTATCCTATGCTTATACTAATTATTACAATTGAGGGAAACCATGGAGTCTATGTTTTTTATATACATTTTTATTGTAAAAATACTGTACAGAGGGGTTACAGTTACATGAGTAAGGTAATGAGTACATTCCATATCAAGCATTGTTGCCTCCTCCTTTGTTTTTCCCCTACCATCCCTTCCTTCCCCACCTCCCCAACTACTCTCCCCCTCCCCTCACCCCTCTATATAGGATTTTTCTTTATCTGTCCTGTCAACATTTATGATCTTTATTTTTCACATGAAAATTCTCGATCATTATACCACACTTCTTCCTGTTACCTCTTTTCTGACTTGAGATTTGAAAACATTATCTATAATTTTCATCTATACTTTCATTATTAAATTACCCAGTTTGTGTTTGAGGAAGGTTTCTGTAATTCACTATAACTGGAACTTGTTTGTTGACCAGAACTAAAATTTTTGAAATAAGTCATGTACAATTTGGAATGTCCAATAAGGACTGTACAAATTCTTTAGTGTGATAATCTCTGTGTCATTTATCATGCTTACCCTTTTGTCTGGTTGTCTTGTATATCTCATTGTTACAATGGGTATACCTGTATCGCTGTTTAAGCATCTTGTTTTTTTCCCTTTCCCTCCCCAAATTATAAAAGTGAAGTGTATATACAAGATGCAGGGCACCAGAATTAAATACAGTGAAAATGAATTATACCATGGGGGAGGAACATACAAAAGAAACAAACCCAGAAAAAACCCATAGTACATTATAAGTACATCAAGAAGAACAACGACAAAGATAAAACTACTTGTGTCCCTGTCTTGGGTTTCATTTCACTTAACATCAACTTATATGGTCAAATGTACAAAGGTTTTGACCTTTTCTGCTTGTCCTAGACATATACTAGTTATTGCAAATAAGGGAAACCATGGGACCTATGTTTCTTTGTGCCTGGCTTACTTCACTTAATATAATTTTTTCCAAGTCTTTCCATTTCCTAACAAATGGGGCAATGTCATTCTTTCTGATGGAGGCATAGAATTCCATTGTATATATACATACCTCATTTTCTTGATCCATTCATCTACTGAGGGGCATCTGGGTTGGTTCCATATCTTAGCTATGGTAAATAATGCTGAGATACACATAGTTGTGCTGGTGGCTTTAGTACAGCTTTGTTTGTGATTGTTTGGGTAAATATCCCAAAGTGGGATTGCTGGGTCATAGGGGAGCTCTATGTGGAGTCTTTTGAGAAACCTCCATACTGCTTTCCCGAGTGGTTGAACAAGTTTACATTCCGACCAACAATTCAGTAGGGTTCCATTTTGGCCATATCCCTACCAGTATCTGTGATTATTTGATTTATTGGTAATAGCCATTCTAATTGGAGTGAGGGGGAATCTCAAATGCAGTTCTATTTTCACTCCTTTTATGGTCAGAGATGTTGAACATTATTTCATGTGTTATTGGTTATTTTTGTTTTCTCTCTAGAGAAGTCTCTTTTTAATTCTTTAGCCCACTTATTAATGAGGTGGTTGTTTCTTTGAAGACTTGTTTTTTGGGGTTTAATTTTTTGAGCTCTAAGCATATTTTTTATATGAGGCCCTTGTCTGTTATATATATAGTGAAGATCTTCTCCCAATGTCTGAGCTTTCTATGTATCTTTCTGGCTATGTCCTGTGACATGCAGAAGCTCTGAAGTTTAATGCAATCCCATTTATCCAGCCTTTCTTTGATTTGTTGTGTTTCTGGATCATTATTTAGGAAGTTTTGACCTGTGACAAGGAGTTCTCTGCCAATATTGTGCTCTTGTTGGTTTTCTATGTATAGAACATCTTTGAATATTTTCTGTAATGTTGGTTTGATGGAGATACATTGTTTCAATTTTTCCTTACAGTGAAAGGTTTTTATTTTTTCCCTCTATTATGAATGAGAGTTTAGTTGGGTACATTATTTTTGATTGGTAGTCGTTTGTCTTTAAGATGTGCTATACTTCCTTCCAGGCTCTCCTTGCTTCCATGGTCTCTGCTGAGAAATCTGTGGATATTTTGATTGGTTTTCCTTTATAGGTAATTCATCTCTTCTCCCTGCTGGCTTTAATATCCTTTTCTTCATCTCTATTGATCCTGTGGGGATCACAATATGACTATGGGATGTCCTGTTCTTGTCTGATCTGTTTGAGGTTCTGAAGGCTTCTTCTATCTGAATGGGCCTATTGATTTGGAATTGCAGGAAGTTCTCTGCTAGGATTTTGTTAAATATGTTTTCTATCCCTTTAACTTCTTTCTCTTGAACTACCTCAGTACTTATTAGCCTTTAAGTCGATCTTTTCATTGTGTCTTGCAGCTCTTTTTAGGGATCTACCTTGTTTTTTGGATTTGTTTGGAACATTTGTTCTTTCTCTATAATTCCAGAGATTCTAACTTCTGCATTGTCTAATCTGCTATCAAGACTTTCATCTTTGTTTTCAATTCTTCCTTCTAATTGATCATTTTCGATGGTGTCAATTTCTTTATTGAAGCTTTGTTTTACATCTGGTATGAACTTCTTCCTTAATTTGATTTTCAGTGTTTTCTCTCAAATCCTGTCACTGAGTGGCTATATTTTCATTGGAACTACCTTTCCTTCTGTTGTAATTCATTAAGCTCTCTGTTTGTGGGTTCCATGAACTCCTCTATTAATCTTTGGCTAGCCTCATCCCACTCATGCATAGCCAGGTACAGGCTTTCAATCTTTTCATTCAGGATATTTCCCAGTATTGTTTGAAGAGCATTTTGAGAACTATCTCTAGATTTTTCATTGACTGACCTGTTGCCTGTTTATTTTGCATGGGATTTTAGGTTCATTGACTTGCCATTTTTCTTGTTTCTATGGTTTCTTCTGCCCATTTGGAAACAATAGGAAGTACAATACCACAACAGAACCCCAGCCATGTAAATGCACAGACTTTAGAAGTTCAAAAATCATAAATAAGTATTCTCTATCTGTCCTTTTCTTTGTTTGGGGAGAGAAGTATTATGGTTCAGGAATGGATATTATATATATATTATTATTATATATTATATATATATGTGGGATCAATAAATAAGTCTGTTGTGAGCATTAAAGCAATCTGAGGTGAAAGAATACCACAATGAGCCACTTTAACACATACAAAATGGTTACAAATATAGTCTAGCTCAAGACAAACAACTAGAAATCAACAGACTAAAGAAAATGAAGAAGGAGCAAAGGATTGAAAATAAAGGAAAATGTGTTAAGGTGCAATTAAAAGAAAGATTAAGATATATAATGAGAGAGAGAAGCAGAGGAACATAAAAGTAGAGGAATATAGAAAAGAAATGAATGGATGGAAGAGAACTAAGACCTAAATTCAGAAAAAATAAAAAATATATGCATAAAACAAGAATACTAAAATTGAAAAGACTAAGATTTAGAAATAGAAAATTGAGTAATCAAAATACAGCCTGAATTAAGTATACACATAATTAAGAAGGAAACCTAGTAATCACTTTAGGCTGTGTATCAAGGAATAAAAAGAACATGAATGAAGAAGAAAAAAATGAAAAGAAATTAAAAAAAAATACAAGTAAATTCTTCAATCTATCTGGGGGACCTGTGTCCTCCCCAATGTCAGCTATCCAGTCTCTTGATGGAGCCTTTGTTTTCCTTGCAGTGGTCAGATTTCCTATGGCTTAGTTGGCTTTGCAAACCAAATTGTGTGGGCAAAAAGTTCTGCCTTTCAAACTTGGAGTCTTTCTGTCCCCCCTTCCAGTCAGTGGAAGAGGGGATTTGCTTTGTGTGTGACTCAGGAAGTCGGTACCTGGTTTCTGTAGCTTGGAGTCTGCAAGTGAACTTGAGTTCGGGTGGGATTGTGGCATGTCTGGAATCAGTGTCACTTCCCAGAGTGGCTAGCTCCTGAGACTCTCTTTTAGCCCTGCCTGGATCTGCTCTTGCTTTTTATGGCCTATCAAGTTTTGTTTTTTTCAATTCCTACAGCTGGCTGAGCTATAAGTTGAGCTGTTACATGACTGGAATTTCTGTGTTCGCTGCAGAGGAGCAGGTCCACCTCGAGCTGTGACTGCCCTGGGTAAAGCTGACCTCCTCCTTGGTGGGGCTACCTTCCCTGGGTGGAGCTATCTGTCATTGATCAAATTCCTTTGCTCTGTTAAAAAATGGTGCTATAGAAAGAATGGCATTGCCCATTTCTTAGAATATGGAAAGACTTGGAAAAAATTGTATTAAGTGAAGTAAGCCAGGCCCAAA
>NW_012267232.1:7671801-7703191 GCF_000151885.1 Dipodomys ordii | reverse complement strand
CAGGCCCAAAGAAACATAGGTCCCATGGTTTCCCTTATTTGCAATAACTAGTATATGTCTGAGTCAAGCAGAAAAGGTCAGATAAGTTGATGTTAGGGGAATGAACCCCAAGATAAGTATTCAAATGGTTTTTTTTGTTTTTTTTTCCTTTCATGCAATTGTTTCTAACATATTTATAAGATGATTTCTTTGTCGCTTTGTATGTCCCTCCCCCACGGTATAACCCCTGCTTTCACTGTATTTGATGTTGGTATAATTTGTGACAGGGAAGGGAAAAAACAAATTTTATAAATAGGGATACAGGTGGACCCATTACAACAATGAGACGTACAAGTCGTTATGTTGAAAAAGGAACTTAACAACTTGAGAGGGTGGGGGGAGGATAGAATGGGGGAAGGGGGAGAGTATGGGAAGGGATGGGAAGGGGAAACAAAGAGGAGGCAACAATGCTTGATAAGAAATGTGCTCGTTATCTTACATATGCAATTGTAACCCCTCTGTACGGTATTCTCACAATAAAAAGAAAAAGAAAAAGAAAAATTTTAGAGTGAGCCTTGAAATGTATGCCTAAAAAATAAAAAATAAAAATGGTGCTATAGTCACTGCTTCTCCAGCTTGGGTTATCTGCGAGCTGCTTGGGCCAGCTGTATGGCAATATCAAAGATGGTGTTTTTCTGGGGTAGGAGGAAGGCTTCCTTCCGGGAGCTGTTCGCTGGGAGGGAGAGAGGGTGGCTTTTGTTGGGTACTCATGCACTCTCTTGGAGTTTTGGATCATCTGCAATGTGAGGAGTTTTCTTTGCATCTGCCTTGGTTGGCTTGGATGTGGATTCTTATTCCTAGCTCATCAAGTTTGCTCTGGAGGTGAGTGGAAATCATGTTCACTCTGACTGATGCCTTTGTCCTGGCTGTCTCTGACTGCCTCTGTAATCGTGGCCATCACCACTGGCATGTGCTCAGATCTGTCTTCTTAAGCAGGCTGCTTATAATTTTCCTCTCTGACAATAATCTATCTACGACTATGGCTTACTTGGTGTGACTCTCTAGAGCAGGACTATTTGGTAGGGCCCTAAGGCTCTGGTTTCTCAGAGATCACTGTATAGGCCCCCTGTTGACACTCCCCCATCATCCTCCCCCTCATAACATATTTTCTTGATCCATTAGTCCATTGAGGGGCATTTGGGCTGATTCCATACCTTGGCTATGGTGAATAGTGCTTCAATGAACATGGCTATGCTGGATGTCCTTATTTGTCCTGGTTTGTATACTTCTAGATAAAGCCTGGAGTAGAATGATTGGATCATAAGGTAGAACCATATTTAGTTTTTGTTAAGAAACTTCCATACTGCTTTTCAGATTGGTTGAATAAGTTTTCATTTCCACCAACAGTGTGTTAGGCTTCCCTTTTGGCCACATTTTCACCAGCATTTGTTACTGTTTCTCTTCTTGATAATGGCAATTCTAACTGGGGTGAGGTGGAATCTCAATATTGTTTGAATTTGCATTTATTTTATGGCCAGAGTTGTTGAGCATTTCTTCATATATCAGTTGGCCATTTTACTTCTTCTGAGAAGTCTCTATTTAGCTAATTAGCATATTCATTAATTAGATTGCTGAATCTTTGAGAGCTTAGTTTTTTAGCTTTTTGTATGTTCTGGATATTTCATTTAATGAAATTTTAGAGTTATTGTTTACATATTTGCTTATAAAGTATATGTATATGTGTATATATAGAGAGATTTGGATATACATGTATGTATATATGTATCTACTTATAAATATGCATCTAATGTGTGTGGGGGGTTGTGTGTAGTGGGAGGTAGGGACTAGAGCTTAAAGTCAGGGACTGGGAACTGTCTCTGAGAGCTTCTTTTGCTCAAGGCTAGCACCCTACCATTTAAGCCACAGTTCTACTTCTGGCTTTGCTCTTGTGATAATTTAGTGGAAATACATCTCATACACTTTTTTTTCCCTGGCCTAGTTTCAAATCTTGAGTAGCCAGTATTACAGGTATGAGTCACCGGTACATAGCAGAAGCTCTATATTTTATGTTTCCTTAATAATCCTATATTATACTTTTTTGTCTTTTTTTTGTACTGGGGATCAAATCTGGGACATTGCACTTGCTAGGCAAGTGCTTTGCCATTGATCTACACCCCACCCTGATCCTATATAAAAATAAATTGTGTTTTTAGCAATTAAATATTGGTTCTTAAATTGCTAATTAGACTTTAATATTCATTAAAATCATACATATTTATTCCTTTAGCATCATTACCCCCTGTTTCCCCCAAAAGTATCAATAGCTCATTTATATATCTGAACAAATCCATCAACATATAATAAAGATATCATTTCATATGTGTTAGTCACAAAATTATTCACAATAGCTTAGCTGTACACTCAGTCAAGGTACCAACAGCAGATGAATGGATAGAAAAAAGTGAATATATAAATACATTAGATTATATTTAGTCATAAAAAGAATGAAATTGTCTTAGTGATGGGAAAACAAATGAAACTAGAAATTAATATGTTAAGTAAAACATTTTAGACTCAGAAAGACAAGTATAGAATCTAGATTTCTTAAAAAAATGAAGAAGAAAGATACTACTAAGGAAGTAGGAGAAAATTCTAGGTATGATCAAAGTAGCTTATAAATGTATATATATGAAAATGTCATATCAAAACCAATTAAAATATTACTTCAAAGAAAACATCATGTTTTTCTTAGGTTAATGAATAAGTAAATTTAAACAAAAAGTCTAAAATAATTCATTTACCAACCTTCAGCTAATAGTCAAATTTTATTGACAGATTACTCTCTGATTATATGAAAATAAACATACTAGAAATAATCAGGTTTGCTGAATATAATTCCCAGGTTGTCAGTCGTAGCTTCTTATAAATTCTTTTATTTTTTGTATTTGCATTAGTCATAAAAGATGCAGAAGTGTTCCCATATCACTTTTAAGCAGCTGAACATTTCTGTATATGCATATTCCCTGTGGATATTGGAAGTAGAAATAAAAAAAGTACCAGATTGTCTAGAAGCATAAACATAAGGAGTCAAATTTACCTTTGGCTATGCTAATGCAAATTGGTCATGGTTATAAATACATAATTTTTATTCTTCTGGATCTAAGATTTACCATATCAGAAATAGAACTTCAGTTTATTTCTTCCTGTGGATGTAACACATTACATATACACTAGTGAACACATATTTTTGACCTTTATTCTGGTATTAAAAAATGCTAGTGGTAGCTCATTCTCATAGAGACTGTGAATTCTCTCTGGCTGTCATGTAGTTATTCCATGAAAAGATTATTTTTCCAATGTAAAGTAGAGAAGTGCTTGAATCTACTAGGCCTGGCAGCTTTCCATTCCAGCGTTATCAGATCAAGCAAATTTCCAGGATTGATCAAGGAACTCAGCAAAGCACTAGTCCATGAAGCAAACTCTTCTTTCCAAGAAACTTACGAGCTGCCTTTTAGTCATGATGAAATTGCAGAGTGATTTTAATATTGGATTGGCAAATCCAAGTATTTTCAACTCAATTCTTTGACCATATTTCCTATTCCTATGTGTTAGAATATGTAGTGGAGGGTAAGCTTGTATCTGGGTTGGAAGATTACAATTCTCTTTAAACAAGTTATTTTTAATATCTTATTTTGCAAAGCAGTTTCAATACAACATGTCAATTTATGAGTAAAATTCATCTTGATCAGTATCACTTCTTCCATCTCTCCCCTTTATCTATCTCAATCTTACCCATCCCGTCAAGTTACCCAATTCCATTTTTACATATGTACATTAATCATTATGACTGTATTCATCCACTATCCCTCTCCCAAAGTATTTGTCCCTTCCCCATATCAACTGCATGCATTTCAAACAAAACATGTTTCATTTTCCTGGCATTCCTTTGATTAAATGATCCATTAATT
Source organism: Dipodomys ordii (assembly GCF_000151885.1). Taxonomy (NCBI): domain Eukaryota; kingdom Metazoa; phylum Chordata; class Mammalia; order Rodentia; family Heteromyidae; genus Dipodomys; species Dipodomys ordii. The sequence continues at coordinate 7,699,244 of NW_012267232.1, read as the reverse complement.
ATTCAAAGGAGTTACACTATGGGAATTCTGCATATCCTATGATTTAATCAGTTCAGTTGATGCATGGCTCTGTGTATGTTTTTATTTATGTTTACATGTTGGATCTAATTTCCCATAAATTTCCCTTTATCTCTACTTCACTGAGTTTGTGTTGAATGTAGTAAATCTGACTTATTTCACTCAGCAAAAATTTTTCTAGGTCCATTCATTCCTCTGCTTGTGACATGATTTTATTAATGTTAATGGTTGAGTAAAATTCCATTGCATAGTTATACCATATTTTATTGGCCCGTTTGTCCATTGTAGGGGATCTGGACTGTTTCCATAATTTGACCATGATGAACAGCATAACAATGAACATAAGTGTACAATTTTTTTATTGTTTCCTGATTTGCAATACTTTATAAATGCCCAAGAGTTGTACCACTAGATCATGGAGAAATTTCTACTGTTAGTATTTTAGACATCTCTTTCTGCATTCCATAGTGGTTACAGTAATTCACATACCCATCAACACTGTAAGAGGGTTCTTTTTCCCTACACATCTTCACAAGCATTTGTTGTTGTTCATAGCCTTAATGATGGCCCTCCTCACTCGAATGAGAAGGAATCCCAAGGTTGATTTGATTTTTATTGGCTTCAAATGAGAAATGTATTTATTGGTTCTTTTTCTTCTTCCTTTGTAAGGTTATCTATTAGCTCCTGGGCCCACTTATTAGGGTAATTGGTTATTTGGGAGCTTAGTTATTTGTGCTCTTTGTATATACTGATTATCAGACATTTGTCAGAGACATAGCTAAAAAGATCCTTTACCATTGTGTAGGCTTACTTTTCATCTTAGTAATTATAAACTTCACTATCTAGATCTTTTTATCTTGATGAAGTTCTGTTTTTCAATTTCCTTTCCTATTTGTTGAGCCCAAAAATTCTACTAGGACCTTTATACCTATGCCAATATATGTTATTATTCTTCCCAACCCTTTCCTATAGTAGTTTTGAAGTTTCAGGTTTTAAATCGATGTATTTGAATCACTTTGGACTGATATTATTATAAGATGACAGACAGGGATCTAATTTCAGTCTTCTGCATATAGATGTCCATTTTCAAAACCTAATTTTTGAAGAGATTCTCTTCTTTTCAGCATATATTTTTGGCCTCTTGTTCCAACACACAAATATAACTGATGCTTAGATGGTCAGGCAAATCAAAGTCCTTTATATGAAATTCTCTCTTAATCATTTCTTCAGCCCCTGAGACATGTGACTATTATTATCTTTTGCACAAGAGGCAAGTCAGCTTGGCATGTCATTACTTTTAACTGTAGCTTGTATTCCTAAACAGCATCCCATAACAATTTGGGAATTTTTTTTTCAGTGTGAGCTTTTCTTAAATTGCAAGGCTGTGTTTATTTAATTGCCAATGTAAAATTCAAACAAAGCTTATATTCTCTCTTTAGCATAAGCCATGCATAAGGGATATGACTATGTTGTCAGTAGAGTGTCTCTGTCTACAAGAATCAATGCTCATAAGGTGAATCCATACTAAGAAGCTAAAGCCAGAAACTGTGGAGAGATATTGAAGGGGAACTAACAACATTTATGGCTATGTTTGAATCATAAGGGAATAGAGTCTTTCAAGAACTAGAGCTAATAGGTCACTCTATTTTTCTTTACATAAAGTGCTCATTCTTTTTGGTTATAAATTAATGCAATCATACTAAATATCATGCACTGTGTATAGAGTTGGGTAATGATCTCCATCAAATAATGAGTGCAGAGGGTACACTTCACTCCAAGTGCCTTCTGTTCCAGCTGTTTCTACTTATCTTAATTTTCCTAATTGGGTTGCAATTAGGCTGTGAATGAGATGCTATCATGGGAATTGGAGCTTTTCAACAAAAGGGTTTACTTCCTTTATTGTTTTGTGGTTCTTAACTTTCAGAGGCCTGTTTGTTGCTATGTTAATTAAAAAATATTACAAAGTATTTAAAATGAGCTTATAGCACACAAAGAATAAACTATTTCTCATCTCCATAGACTTGACAACTTGGTTGCAAGAAAAATACTGCTTGGTGTTTATTTAAAATCTAGTGTAATGCCTTATATTTGTTCCTGGTTTCATTTCCAGTTGTGACTTTATTTACTAATGTGAAAAAGCTGTCATTTAGCCCAGCTGCAAATTGGATTGGTGACACCTTTGTCCCAACTATTTAAATGTCCTTGCTAAGGACTGCTGTTTCAAGTACGCTCCTTGAATCTTGAGCAGTAGCAGCAGCAGTCACTGGTAGCCTTTTGGAATGGGAGGATCTCAGGCTCTTTTTCAATGCATATAATCGGAATCTGCATTTCAGCAAGATTCCCTAGTGAACTGTTGGGCATATTAAAGCTTGAGATGTCCTACTAGAATTTAATTGTATCAACATAGGCAATTCTAAAAAATGTATTTTATCACAAATTCTGAAAGATACATAAAAAGTTTCACCTGGCTAAAATATCAATTAAAAACAAGACTGCTTCAGAGTTTTTAAAGAGGTTAAATGATTTTAAATAGCATTATATAAGAAAATCAGTCACGGTTCTTTTGGGGAGGGTTATTAAGCTTGGCTTTCAGCTCTCCTTGAAGGAAGTTAGACATTCCAATTTCCTTCTCTGCTGTGGCTGAGTGGTGTTGTAAGCTTCAGGACTGAAATGAAAAGCATTTCAATCCATGCATAATTTACTTAAACTTCATTGAAATCATAGTGCTTTTATTTATTATTTAACCTCACTTTACCCAACTAAGTCCATTTTATTATTTTAAAAATTATAATGATAACAATTTCTTTTCAAAAATCCTATTCCAGAGTAGTGATTTCTGATGAATATTGCCCACCTATTTGAGTGTCATTCATGTAAAGATGACTAGCTGTGAGTTTTGCATTGTTCTATGAGAAGCATTTCCTTCTATGAAATTCCTCCTCCTACTAATTACCCTTTTCTTCTCTTGCATCTCTTTATAGGATTTTTCTTTATCTGTCCTGTCAACATTTATGATCTTTATTTTTCACATGAAAATTCTTTTCTTTTCTTTTTTTTATTGTGAAAATACTGTACAGAGGGGTTACAATTACATGGGCAAGATAGTGAGTACATTTCTTATCAAGCATTGTAGCCTCCTCCTTAATCATTATACCACACTTCTTCCTGTTACCTCTTTTCTGACTTGAGATTTGAAAACATTATCTATAATTTTCACCTATACTTTCATTATTAAATTACCCAGTTTGGGTTTGAGGAAGGTTTCTGTAATTCACTATAACTGGAAATGGTTTGTTGGCCAGAACTAAAATTTTTGAAATAAGTCATGTACAATTTGGAATGTCCAATAAGGACTGTACAAATTCTCTACCGTGATAATCTCTTGTGTCATTTATCATGCTTACCCTTTTGTCTGGTTTATAATCAACATTCAGAATATTTGTGTATCCTGGCAGGTTATTTTCTACTTCACTCTCCTCATGAAGTACCCTCTCTTCTAAGCCTCTACGGATGCAGAGACTGGCTTCTTGGAATCAACATAATTGATAGAATGTCTGAACATGTCTGCTCATCTTTAGTTTTATCTTGTAACAGCAAACACATTTCCATCCTGTGCATTCTGCTCACTGACTGCCTGTCGATCTGGTCAAAAAGTCACTGCCTATATTTATTGACATGTATTATATCCCTCCGTATTGCAGCATGGTCCCTTTATGGGAAATTCGTGTGTTCTTAATGAATCCAATCCCCTTGCACACATACAATTCTTCCTTTGGGACTCTGGAGCCATTTTTTTTATTTGCTATATAATACTGACTTTTTCAAAGAGGATTTCCTTTATGTTTGCAATTCATCCTATCATTCGAGAGTGTGTTTGCTTTTGCACACATTTCCCCCATGAAGAATATTCTTTGCATGGATTTCCTATGTAGCAAATTAAATGCTGAACAATATGAAACCCTTTGCTAGCATATCCCCTCCCTGATAGTCTTTTTCTTCTCATTGGAGGAACTCTGCACAAACAGGAAAAGCATCTTTCTGGATGAAATGTTCCTACAGATTGATAGATTTTTTTTTTACACACTCAGAATTACTTTGCTGTCTTTGCTTCTTGTTCCTAGCACCAGTCTACAAATGTGTCTTCATATTATTTGCTGTTACTTTTTAGCAATCATTCCTAAATAATATAGTTATGCAACTACAGTATTGTCTCTAATTCTTTATTTCCTTGAAGAATTTTACAAAATGTGGTGGAATTTTTTTTAAGATTTATGATGTCTATGTAGAGAGTATGTTGATGCTTGGCATGTTTTTTTTCTTTTAAACTCATTATTTAAATTATTTCATAATAGTGTTTCAGAAGATAACTTTCTTCTAAAATTATTTTAAGGATGAAGGTTTTATGCAAATGCAAAATTCTTATGAAAACTTTGTGAAGCTTTTATGACCTCTTATTGCTGATTTGGCTGAGAAAAGTGAGACCTAGTACAAGTCAGTTACCACAGGAGGCAAAAATCATCTGGCCTCAAATACACCAGACATCTACTGTGTCACTACTGACTACAGAGCTCTGTTTTTCTGAGAGTCACTTTTCTGTAAGTTAGCTGAAACAAATTAGGATTCTTTCTCTAAGATATACTCAACACTCAGAAAACATAGTAAAAACTGTGACTTACTAACCCTCTGCAGTGATAAGAATTAACAACAAAATTGGGAAGCAAAGGATATATAGTAAGCACTCAAACTGTTTCATTGATGATCACAAAGTGAACTCTAAACTCCAGATTGAGAAGCAAAGAATGAGGTAATCAGAACAATACTAAATATCTGCCTTGGAATTCCATCTCTCTGATTCTTCTTCATTAGAATGCATCTTTTATACAAGGACTTGAGGAAGATGGCATATCCTAAATGAAATAGCAAAAAAAAAATCTGATCTCCAAAGGTGCCTTCAATTAAAAGTGATTCTCCTTCATACCAGTGATTCCAACTTCTGTTAAAATCTCACAGTGAGAGACATATCATTCTACGTGATGACCCAGAGAAAATTTGAATGGCCCTACCAGTACAGTGCCATTATATAGTAATAAATATTTCCTGAATGTAGAAAAGATATTTTAATTGAACTAAGAAGCAAAGGTGGGAAAGTGAAAGATGACTTTCACATTACCAGTAACATTCTTCTAATCTTAGAAAAAAGTGTTTTTTGTTCTTTTTAGTTTCTGCCCTGCTGAAGGAACATGATGGACTCCCAGTGACCCACAAAACCTCCCGCAGTAATGCATTTCTTTTGCTCTGAAGTAGAGATCGAGAGCAAACAAGACTCCAATTTTCAAAGACAAGGAACAAACGGCTTTGTGTGAGAAGAACATGGTGATATATGGCATAAAGCAATGAAAAAATAAAGCATAAATACAGAGATAGGACTTGGAAAGATGTATTCTCAACCAAGTTTACATAATTTCTATAGAAGTATGCTTTTGATTATCGAAATATTTTATTTTTGTGATAGAATGATTTAGGTATCGCTTTTTTTTTATCATTTTTAAAAATCAATAGCAATGAGTTTTTATATGTGTTGATCACCCAACATCCACAGGTTGTCTCTTTTGTTAAATTGCTACATACACTTTATACACTCTGCCTTCTTCGGCTATATGCTGCACAAAATTGGTTACTATTGTAAAGTCTATTTACTATTGGCAATCCTTTCTATGTTTTTGATCTTTCATGTTTTTGATCATTTCATATTCCATTTTTAGTTAGTTATTTCTTGTGTTTATAAGATTGTTTCTCCTTTTTACATGGACAGTTTCAGAGGAATTGAGAATGCCAAATTTTGTATTGAATATTTATATATTTTCATAAATAAGATTATTGGTCTCAGTACCTGAGAAAATAATCTCACACACATGTATGTATGTATGTATGAATGTGTATATTTGAGTACATATATAATATTTGTATAAATACACATATAAATTAATAAATGAAATGGTGTTAAGATTATCAAGTGTGATATCTCCCAGATACAATATAAAAGCAAAAAGGCCCTTGATCATTTCCAAATATTTACCACACTGGCAACAAGAAACTAGAATGTATGATTACTTAATTTTAGCCAAATGTAAACTATCACACATTTATTTCCCTAATAGAGGAAGTGATTTGTAAGAAGATTCAAACCTAGATGTTAATTGATGGATTCTAGTTCTTGCTCTTAACAATTAGAAATCCACATCAGAGCTGAATCATCATTTCCGTTAGCCACCAGAAATATCTCTAGCCCCAGATTTCAGAATACAAAGAAGCTTGAACATCAATTTTTTCAGTTTTCACTATCTTCTCACCTTTAAAATTTTTATTCACTGAGATAACTTGAGTGAAACACCTGAATTACTTATCTTGCATTTTCCCTTTGTAAAAAACACTGTCATCTCCCATATTCTGCGATACTACTATAATATTCCCACACTACTATTCACCTATGGTTCTTCATGTATGTCCAACTAAACCATATTTAAAGAAAGTTAAACATATTTTTTAAAAGCAAATTTCCTAAAAATTACAATCCGATGAAAATTTGTCTTTGTCATCATGTCCTGCTAAGAAAATAATTTATATGTCTTCCATGAATGAATATCTTTTAGTTTGACTGTGTGTTTCAGTGTAAAGAGCATTTACAAAATTTCTCTCTAAGATCATATTTTATTAGGATTAGGTGCTGACTGATGAATGTACCCAATGAGAACAAATTGATATATAATAGTGTCTCTAAAATGATGATTTCTAATGAGACACAATCATGCATTTGGGGAAGAGGGGAAGAATGTAGTCAAGAATTCAATGTGTATCTTACAAAGTTAAGAAAAGTAAGGGGAGGGGTGGAGGGGTGGGTTGAGAGGGACGGGTGAGAATATCAAAAAAGTATATTGATCAAGATGTACTGCATTCATAAACTGATGTGCTTAATGGTAACTCCTTTATACAATTACTTAAAGATAAAATAAAAAATGAAAATTTTATTGCAATCAATATAGTAGTTACAAACTCAAAGGAAATGTGTAGGCACTGGTGGGAAACATCAGATATTGGAAACCATAAATGAAGAAACAAAGAATAATGGTACCTTTTTCACCTAATCAGAAGAGCAATGGAGAAATGCAAGCTCTAATGGAGCCCATGAGATTTTAATGTGAAAAACAAACCGGCAGAATAAGAAGCTAATACTATCTCAACTATACAAAGATTAAAAGTAAAATGGCATATATCATAGTATAAATATCTGAGGTTACCATTCCCTGTGAAATGAGGAATGTAAGGTCTGTTCCTGGATGGCACACAGACTCCACCCTCCTCACAGCCAAGTCTCCACCCAGTACCTGCATTACCTAGGCAACTGGCACACCTGGAAGAGGTCAACTCTGCATCAGCTGTGACATCTGAATTCCATGTGGCCCCACCCTACCCTAGATAAGGCCTAGCCCAGGGCCAGATGCTCTCTTTCCCAGCCACATGGAGTGCTACCAAGGCCAGGTGCCAGCTGAAACAATGAATAAACCTACCCCTTATCTGAATACCACGTGGGTGGTGTGGTTTGTACATCTCAATGGTTTTGTGTAGCTTTGAGCAATATACAAAATGTTCTCCCTTCCTTGAAGTCACTGACTTGTGTTGGCACAAATATATTAAAGAGAATAGATGATTTCATTGTTTAAAAATTGCTAACATCAACATTTCCCTATAAGGAGAGGACAAATCACAGAGATGTTATGTCTTTTTAAACAAACAAAAACAAAGCACCTAAAACTAAGGATGTGTGTTGTTATAATCTATCTCTCTCCCTCTCTTATCCCCCCAACCCACATATATCACAAAAACAGTGGGCAAGTCATAACAGTGGGGAAGTGATCATTGCATGTATATAGAACAGAAGTATTTAAACTCATTTAGTATTTAAAAATAAAAAAAATGATGAAAAAGTTTGCTTTTGAAATGCCTACAAACAAATACGTAAAAAATTACTGAAGTGAGGAAACTGACTGACAGCCATCCAGGAGCCTGGCCTAATGCTGGGAGCTGTTGTTTACACAACCATCCTGGTGCTTAGCCAAGAGGCGGGGTGGTCTGTCCACCCAGCTCCAAGGCCTAAGACAAGCCATCCTTTGAATTGCAGATGCCTGGCTCAATGGGTAGAACCAGGAGGGCCTTGATTTGTGAACTATATGGATTTATTCATTGTGCTGTTTAGCCCCAGCAGAGCCCTGTTCCTTGTGTGGTGTTTATGTATAATACTTTGCTGAGGCTTGGTTACCATCCACCATGTTGATTGGCCACCTGCAGACTGCTTGCTATCCAATAAAGACTCCAAAATTGGACCTCTCAAAAAGTGTCTTCTCTATTTTTCTCAGGACTGGATTTATATCTGACTTAAGGTATAATCACCGCACAACATTACCAAGTTTCTCATAGCTGTTTATGATGTACAGAATTCATATTAAATATATTAATAGTAGTGAATCAGACCATGTGTATGGCCAGTCACAGGAAAACATATGCTGTATTTAGTTCTTTCCTCAATTATGATAATGAGATTATTACTAAAAACAAAACAAAACTTAGTAATGTCTGGGTCAATCCATTAAAATAATCAAAGCCTAAAGTTTTCCTTAATATAGCACTTTTGTGACCAAAAGAATTATGGTATGTAAAGAATAACTAAAAATTATATTTGCTGCTTTAGTGTTATCAGAATAAAAGTAACACAAGAAGCAAGCAAAAATTAAAATAAAAAAACCATACTAAAGATATACAAAGAATTCAATCTGTGCCATGCATTTATTTCTACTGTTCTATGTGTGTATTTAGTCTGTTTTTAGAAACAATTATTAGTTCATTTATTAGAAAAATGAGAATATTAAATAACAAATACAAAGTAACTTTCTAGGGTATCTACCTAAAGTGTAAATATGTCAGAACTAAAAACCAAGTATAATGCTTTTAGAAAGTTACCAAACTACTCTTACCTTTCTGTGAAAGTAATGAATTTTAAATATACAGGATAATTTCTGATATTTTTTGCAGTTCTTTTGATTAACAAATGGTTGACAGTAGTTTAAAACAAATTTATTTTCTTGTTCGTGCAAGTTAAAAGTTTGAAATGATCTCTGGGAAAAGTCCAAGGGTCTAGCAGGGCTGCCTTTCTTCTAGAGGCTTCTTCTGGGCTGAGGAGGTAGCTCAGTGCCAGAATTCTTATGTATCAGGCCCTGTGTTTCTCCCTAACACCTCTAGAAATGGTGTAAGGCTAGTGAAGAATCCATTTTCTGGCCTTTACAATTTCTGGAGATGCCCTCAGCCCCTGGCATCTTCATAGTCAAAAGACCAGTAAGTGGCCATGAGGCCCATCTTTACCACAATGGCTTCCCTCAAGCTCTGACTACTCTACTTACCTCTGACTCACATTCATAAATAATTTGGTCTACCAACTAATCAGGGATCACTAAATTCATCTGTAACCTTATTTTTCCTCGTCATATTTGCCATATTCAGTTCCAGAGGTTAGGATGTGTGTGTATGTGATTGTGTACCCTCATTGAGTAGTTAGAATGTGTATTTTGTGTTACATATGTGTAGAACATTAGTTTTAAATATCAGGGTTTTTTTCAGTGAATAATATATGCTTTGGAAAAAATTTTAATGATCTTTTGGTAGCTGTACAAAGGGGCACTTTGAAAGAATGACTTTCTATTTCTGATCATTTCCTTTCTCCCATGGAGTTTTAATGCCACCTATTTATTATATATTTGTTTGTGTAAGGGGTACCTTTAGAAGAACACAAATATTAGGAACTTAGATGCTAACATTGGAAGAAGTAATTCGCAAACTTTTTCCCCCCAAAATACTATTCAGTGCTGATTTCCTATCTTCTTTGTATGTGCAACTATTGCTGATGGAAACACATAGCATCAGAGGGAGTGTGATATCAAATTATATATAATTGTTAGGCTCTTAAAGTTTTATAATAGCCTGATACTTTGCTATGCCCACAATGTAACAAGATTGGATCATTTAAAAACCAAATATTACACTTATGAAAATATGTAGTAGAAAAAGTCATTTAGACATGAATTCAGCCACACAGACTTAAAAACTCGCAATTGAAAGCAAAGCTTGTTTAAAGGTCAACTGCTTGCCTCCTCTCAGTATTTCGAGTCAGAGCTTGTTTAACAAAATAAGGAGTTCACAGCTGTCAGATGCTGGCATTTTGAAGGGTAAAAGACATCTTTATGAGATAGTAAAAACACAATTCTCTGCATGCAAAATAACATATTAAATATCATCGGGAAAAGTGTTAGTATTTTCTTTCTCACTATTTATGAAAAACTACCAACTAACCTACAGTGAAAGCATATACCTCTCCAAAGTAAGTGAAAACAAGTCACAATCAGAAAGCAAACTGCAATTTTGCAATGAGAATATTTTTTGTATACCTGACCTAAGTAATCACAAAAGATGAATAGATTATTTTGTTTAGAACAATAGACAACATACTATTAAAAATAGGCCTTTTTTGTTTTTTTTTTTTTTTGGTCATAGAGAGAAATATTGTCTGGCAGGCATAAACATATACATTCCTATTTGGGAGCCCAAGACCACTAACTTTTAAAAAGAGAGATTCTGTTATTGTAAATTGCTTCTCTCTGCATGCTTTACTTTCATTTTCTGTGAAGCAAGGGACAAAGCCCAGGGCACAGCTCATGAGAAGTAAGCACTCCATCTCTGGTTTTGCTTGCAGCATGTTCCTAAAATTATAGGAATATGTGTTGTGAAGTGGCCCAAATAATGTGAATCTTCCAGGGATTTGTATATTTCAAATAGGTGATGATATGTACATGCATTTGTTTACTGTTGCCAGTAATACAATGCCACAGAATGGCTAAGATGTAAAGAAAAGAGGTTTACTTTGGTCTAAGGGTTTAATTTGGTCTAGGGTTTATTTCAACACTAGGAGTATAGGGTTAAAGGCCTTCATCTGGTGTTGGCCTTCATGCTGGCAGAGGCTTAAGGCAGTATAGGTACGTGGTAAGTTAAAAGGAACATGTGTCTGTATAAGTGTCTTCCAGTTTCTCTCTCTTCTTGAATGAAAGCCACCAGCATTCAATCACTGTAGCTCCTTATCTAATCTCAGTCACCTCCCCAAAGTCTTACTTCTAAACACCAGGAGTGGAATAAGAATTCTATCTTCTATATAGTAACAGTGGAAACGAAACTTCAACACAGTGGGCTAGAGGCAAAATGACAGATTAGAAGCATCCACTGTTGACTCTTGTAATAAATAGCTAACTCGGGAAAGACAGTATTCTGAAGAAAGAAATGGAGGAAGAGCTTTAAGAACCATTAGAGTGCCTGGCACCAGTGGATTACACCTGTAAATCCTAGCTACTCAGAGGGCTGAGAATTGAGGATTATGGTTGGAAGCCAGCTAGAAAAGGACAATCCATGGGATTCTTATCCCCGATTAACTACCAAAAAACTGGAAGTGGAGCTGTGGCTCAAAGTGGTAGAGTGCTAGCCTCTAGTGCAAAAGCTCTCTTCAGCAAATCTGCTCAATAATCATAGGAGCAGGAAGCTTTGGGGCAGCCTTACTCATTGAGTGATTAACTCAGTACTTAAAGACACACATCAGGCAAGGAAGTGCAGACCTTGCATTTGGTTTGTTTGGTTCAATGTTTCCATAACCACCAAGCCATCCCCAACTCCTCCAACAAAACAGAAAAAATCCAATGGAGACTCAGCATGGACCCGCAAATCAATGCGTATTTAAACTGCTGTACAGATGCTTGAACGCTGGGGAAGAGTACAGGCGTTGTTGCATATGACAGAAGTCCTGATTGGTAGACTAGGGAACAAAAGACAAACTTCCTTTAGGCAGAGTCAGTTACACAGGAGACTTCCGCCACCATCTCTTGGATAGCAAAGATTACAGACCCAAATGAAAGAACAGAAGCAAGTGCCCAGGATCACAACAGGAAGTCACATCTCCCCCACCTATTGATGCTATGTAATCCATCGATGGAACTAGAAGTTCCACCCAGTGGAAAAGCTACCATACTACCAAGCACTAGGGTGGAAGGCATAAGCACAAAGTTTGTCTTCATAAGCATCTATCCAGCACCTTCATAAGCATCTATCTTCTGGTCCCACCCGAAGAATTGTGGAACTGGGAAATTCTACCTGCTCCTATTCTTGAAGGAGTTATGTGTGTGACAAGTCATGTCCACATAGCACTCCAGTTTCCTGAAGCTCTGCACTTCTAAAAAGTGTTACCTTAGTATCCACAGTGACCCACCTTGGCAGGCTGCACTTCAGAGGATTTGTTGCAAATCACTGCTGATAGGAAAATATTTTAACAATAGGGCTCAAAATATATGTTAAAGAATAGATGAATTCATCAATGAATGTTTGGCATATTTGTACCACCTGTAGCATTTAGCATCACCTTAGTAAGTGTTCTTTTTTATTTTTTATTTTTTATTGTGAAATTACTGTACAGAGTGGTTACAATTAGACGGGCAAGATAATGCGTACATTTCTAATCAAGCATTGCAGCCTCCTCCTTTGTTTACCCTTCATATCCCTTCCCAGCCTCTCCTCCCCCCTCGCCCCCCCACCAAAGTTGTAAAGTTCGTTTTTGACATGACAACTTCTACTTCTCATTGTTGCAACGGGTCCACCTGTATCCTTATTTAAACTTGTTTTTCCCCTTCCCCTCCACAAATTATACCGACATCAAATACAGTGAAAGCAGGGGTTATACTGTAGGGGAGGGACATACAAAGCAACTAAGAAATAATATTATAAATGAGTTAGAAACAAATGCATGAAAGACAAAAAACATTTGAATACATATCTTAGGGTTCATTTTCCTAACATCACATTATCTGACCTTTTCTGCTTGACTCATACATATTCTAGATATTGCAAATAAGGGAAACCATGGGACCTATGTTTCTTTGGGCTTGGCTTACTTCACTTAATATAATTTTTTCCAAGTCTTTCCATTTCCTAACAAATGGGGCAATGTCATTCTTTCTGATGGAGGCATAGAATTCCATTGTGTATATATACCACATTTTCTTGATCCATTCATCTACTGAGGGGCATCTGGGTTGGTTCCATATTTTAGCTATAGTAAATAATGCTGCAATAAACATTGCTTTGCTGGTAGCTTTAGTGTGGTCTTGTTGGTAAACATTTGGGTAATGCCCAAAAGTGGGATTGCTGGGTCATAGGGGAGCTCTATGTGGAGTCTTTTGAGGAACCTCCATACTGCTTTCCAAAGTGGTTGGACAAGTTTACACTCCCACCAACAATGCAGTAAGGTTCCCTTCTGTCCACATCCCCTCCAACATCTGTTGTTATTAGAGTTCTTGATTTTTGCCATTTTAACTGAGGTGAGGTGGTATCTCAGTGTTGTTTTGATTTGCATTTCTTTTATGGCTAGGGAGGTTGAGCATTTCTTCATGTGTCTATTGGCCATCCTTCTTTCTTCTTCAGAGAAGTTTCTCTTTAAGTCTTTCGCCCACTTATTTATTGGGCAGTTGTTTCTTTGAGGATTTGTTGTTGGGGGAATTTTAGATATGAGACCCTTGTCCGTTGTATGGCTAGTGAAGATCTCCCAATCCGTGTACTTTCTATTGATCTTTAGCAAGTGTTCTTAATTCTTAAATTATGATACTACAGAATGCATTTTCAGATTTATGCCCAGCAGACTCTCTTTTGTAAAAAAAAAACTCAGAATGGAATGTAGATATTTGTATTACACTGATAATTATTAATATGAATTATTGAACACAGTTCTATAATAAAGAAAATTGGGGTCTGTCTATAATCCTTGGTCTTTTGAAATGAGTGATTTAGCCATCATAAATTATGTTATTCTTATTTGGTGTTATTCTATCAGGATGAACTAATCTCAGGCAGTTTCTCTCCACTCTGACTTAAAAACACAAATTAAAATAAACTTCACATTTTTATGCAAGTTCTTCATTTTAAAATTTTCATTTGCAATAAAACTTCCATGAATTTACGGGGAACAATGGGATTCTCCCAATGTGATCATTAATTAAATAAAAGAGAATTGCTGAGTAGGTAAAGAAAAAGGGATGTGACAGATTTACAGAGATTATAATTGCAATTGTTACAGAGTTACAGAGATTGTCATCAGAATACAATATAAGTATGAATGGAATATCACAAGAAACCTTTAGTTGTACAATTAATACATACTAATAAATATTCAGAATCCTAGATACTCAGAAGGAAGGCGCTAAAGGATTGTGGCTTGAAACCAAGTAGATAATCCAAAATAATCTATCTCCAATTAAGTAACAAAATTCTGGAGTTGAAGGCATGGCTCACATGGTTGAACATGTGTAAGCAAGCGAAGGAGAGCATGAGTCCCTGAGTTCAAGCACTGATACTGACATACTAAGGTGAATTTGAGAAAACAAAAACAGTTATTTAGTAAAATCTGTTTACATTTTTGAAGCAAAATTTGAATATTTTTTTCTTATTATTTATTTCTACCAGTGTTTTTTATTGGATTCTTTCTGGGAATTAAAAGCAGAACTACTTATTCAATCAAATTAATAGTAAAATATTTAGAACATTCTTTTAAGCACTAATTAAATGATATTTTTATTTATTTAATCTTGTCAATTTAAATATTTTCAATATACTGGACATCAAACATTTATGTTCCTTTTGGTACAACTCTTTCTTGTTTGCAATTCTGTTTGCTCCTTAAGTTAGTGTAAAAATGTCTACCAATTATTCTTACAAAAACACAATCTTGATCAAAGCCAATAATGGTATGCTACTTATTTACATGAATTACATAAGGTATATTACTTAAAAAATATAAGGAATATACCTTTCTTCTTCATATGAGCATGCAATAATTAAATATACTTAAGAATAAAAGTATATTTGTAGATATAATATAAATGCTATAATATTGACAGTATGGTTTTTAAAATTCCTCATTTGAAATTTAAGAATAATAGAAGAATATAGGTGCTGATTAACTAGATATATATCATTGATATATATTATTTAAATTAAACTCAACATCCTAAAACTACATACTATGGTACAAACTCTGACCTACAATCCTCAGCTTTTCCATTTAAATACTTTGGTTCAGAATATGAAAGTTTTATAGAGGTTTAGAATATTTCCATTCCTTTTAAACTGGGGCACTCTTCCTTTTTTGGAATAAGTCAATATTAATATTTAATTTAAGTCAGCACTTCAGTGAATATGCCTTTGCCCTTGATAAATTACTGACTTGGGAGGGAAAAACAGAGTACACAAACTTCACTTTCTATTTAGAGAAATGCTGTAGTGAGCAGGTTGTGACACACTTCTATCGGCTGACTTTTGAAGACACTGTGTGGAAGTTTTGAACAAAGGAAAAATGTCAAATTAAATTGTTATAAGCTCTGAATAAGCAAAGCAAATGGAAGCAAAAATAAACATTATGAGCTAATATAAATATGAGAAATGATTAAACAAACCTTTATTATTGTTATTTCAAAACTGATCTACATGATTATATATCTTTCATAAAATTTGGCTCAGATCATTAAAAAGGTAATTCATTTTAATCATTCTACATGATAAAGATTCATTAGCTTGTTAATTTAGCTTCTTTTTACTCCTATCATTCCATATCACAATCAAGTTTGATAGAATAGCTAATGCTTTTCCCAATGACTGAGATTATTTTCTTAATACACCAAGTTTATAATAAAGTCTGCACTAATGGAAAGAGGAATGTAATAAAATAGAAAAGCTTGTAAAAGGATTTGGAAATTGTAAACTCTTACAACAGCTACTATTTGTGACAGTTATGAACATCAGCACACAGGTTAGCATTCCTTACTTTCTTACAACTTTGCAGGGAAGGGGAGTTGGGGTGGAGGAAAGGAGAGAAAATGAGGGAGAGGGTAACACTTCAAAAAAAGAAATGTATTCATTACCTTACTTATATGACTGTAATCCCTCTAGACATCACCTTGACGATAAAATTTATTTAAAAAAAAACTGCAAGTTGGGCTAATTTTCTATCTTGTGCATGGACTTGTTGCCACTTTTAGATCCTATAGCTCTCCAAAGTGCTGGGCGAGCCTTTGTCTATCTACTCTGATCTAAAATATGGGTTCCTATTCCTGGCTTTAGACAGTGATATGAATTCATTACATTAATCATGTAACTATAACCCCTCTGTGCAGCATCTTTATAATAAAATAAAATTGTTAAAAAAAACAACAAGAGTAGTCAATGCCTGTGGATCTTCTCTGCTTCATGACTAGATGGAGAAAGTGAAAGCCAAGGGATTACTTGAATTTATTCCACCACTCCCCAGATTATTATCAAATATTGATAGCTCTTCAATTTTAAAAATGGCAAAGGATTCATTAATTTTTAAAAATAAAATGAAATTGGGCATGAACAGGAAAAAAAGACAGAGTAATTCTTTGTTACCAATGTTTCTCCTGGAAAATGAAACGTCAATTCTGTTTTTAAAACAAAAAACAAACCCATGTAGATTTCCAATTCATGACATCAATGTAATTTGTGAGTAAATATTGTATCTCCAAAAGGAAAAAGATGAGTAAGATGAAAATTCAATGAGCTTCACTGATTTCTCAGAAAATACAGATCATAATAAAAAAGAAATGATGCTCTCCAAATTGGAAAGACTGGAAGGAACAAAGACACAATTTGCTGTATCAGAAACTGACTAGCAGACATCTTTTAGAAATAGATACTTGGGTAGCAAAACCCTTCTGCAATGATATGTCTGGGTGCAAAATTTCAAGGGACTCAGTGTTTGAAAGGCCTGGACTTTGAGTTTTATCTCGATGAGAGCCATAAAAATTGAAATAAAATCCTTCTAGAAGTATAGGAAAAGTGTATGAAGTATGGCAGAACCTTTAATTCTTCTTAAAAATGTTTATGTCAAACTTATTTGTGGAATGAGCAAGGTTGAAAAGAAAATTGTCCTACCTTTTTTCCTCCAGTGGGATATGCAAAGCTGTTGTTTATTGCATCTTTAGTTAAATCTTTAAGTAGTGGTACAAAGCTTAATCCATCAAGTAGTTTATGAGTACAATGTATCTTGATCAGTGTTGATTCATTCATCTTTCCATCTCTTTCAATCCTACTGATCCCCTCAATTTCCTGGTTCCATTTTCACATATATATTTGGAATATTATGGCTATCTTCTCTTCATTTATCCATCTTACTTCCCTTGACTTTCCTCCTTGATAACTCAAATTCCAGTTTCCTGTATTCATTTTACTAGACTGTAAATTCATTGCTCAAAGGAGTGACACCACTTTAAATATTTTACTATGAGAGTATCTCAATAGAAATTTACAAAACTAAAGTACTCAACCTTCACAAAAATAGCATAGAGTGTCCAAGAATTGTGGGTTAACACCAAAAGGGTTTTTTTTTTTACTGTGTATTTATACCAGAACCAGCCAATCTCAAACACACAAATGCACAAACACACACACACACACACACACACACACACACACACACACACACCATTTACATTAACTGTGGGACTGTTGAAAGGATTAGAGAAGGTAGGGAAAATGTAAGAGTGAATAATGTTGAAATACATTGGATCTGTGAGTAAAGAGAGCAAAACTACATTCATTGGAAGCCGTTAAATAATAGGGAGCACTGAGGAATGGGAAATGAGAATAAACAATGGGGTGAATCCGATTAAAGTACTGTATATGGATTGTGAGATACCACTATGAAACTCTGTGAACAATGAACAGGCTTGAAAAGAAAAGGATTGCAAAGCAGGACCTACCTGCTCTCTGGGCACTTGTGGGAAGAGGGAGGGAAACAGAAAGGGTAAGGAAGGGTAGATGTGGTCAAAATACATGTGTAAATTGAAACAATGAAGCTGGTTGATATTAATATCTAAAGTAGGGAGGTTGGATGAAGGAGACTGATGGAGAGGTTGAGTCATATTAACATGAAATGCATAACATATGCATATTCAGACAGGTCAATGTTGAACTCAATGTGAAAACTGCTGCTGGTTAAAATATGAAGGACAAGAATGAAGGAGAAAAAAATGTGATCAACTTAATTCACAAAGAAAAGTCACTTGATAAAGTTAGGCATCAATTCTTAAAAAAGAAGGATTGTATCTCAACAAAAGAAAATTTATATTTGATGGACTCATGGCCAACATCATACTAGGTGGTTAAAAGCCATAAGATTCCCTTCTAATACTATTATTATTTCTAGCACTTTTATTAAAAATAGTGCTCACAAAGTCCAAGCTAGAATTATCAGACAAGAGAAAAAAACATCTAAACTGGGTCTCTAGTTTGGATATCTAATTTGTGTAAAGTCATTCTTTAGAGAAAAAGTGGTCTTACAGAGTCATTTACTGAAAATAAATATTTGCCCATTGTTTCAGCATGCCATTCTTCCTAACTCACTGTGCTCACCAGTATATTTTGGAGGATTATGTTTTCTTTCATTCGTTGATTTATCTTGATCTTTATTAATGAACTTTCTTCTTTGCTGCACTTTATTTTATTCATTCTTATAAAGTAGGTTATCATACTAATACCCTTTAAGCTTCTATTGTCAATAGGATTTAGTTATTAATTTAGTTATTTATGAGTCTTGTGAAGTCAATGATAAAATTCTGTTTAATCAAATGACTTTATATCAATTTTTTAAAATGTTATGCTTGTTCTACATGTCATTATCATTGCATTTATCTTTACTTTTTATTTCTTTTATTTGAAAATGCTAAAAACAGAGGGGCTACCATTACACAAGTCAAGCAAAGAGTACATTTCCTTTTGGATAATTCACCCCTTCCCTTGTTCTTTCCCAGCCCTTCCCATTCATCCTACCCACAAGTTGTTTAGTTCATTTTCAGCTTATCTTTATTAATCTCTTTCTATTTTTTCTTAGTTTAACTTTCTTTAACATTTATTTATTAGATATGTCTTTGATTTTTAGCCTTTCCTTATTTTTACATGTAGTTAAGATTATTATTCATTTAAATAATATTTCTGTTTCATTTTAATTTTCTAATTGCTGTTTTCATTATCATTTAATTTTTTCCAACTACTATATCTCTGCCCAAAGATTATTCAGAAATATGTCTTAAATTTCATCAAAAGTAAAGAATTTACTCACTTTCCAGCTTATTTCTAAAGTAATTTGTTCTAATTATATATATATATATACTATATGTTTTAAGTCTTTTGAATTTATTAAGAATTGATACTTAGCAATTTAAAATTGTGCATCTCCCTGATAGGTACGTCACCTCATCATTATTTTTAAATGCCCCTCTGTTGTGTAATGGTGATTTTTAAATTAAATTACAATTTTATCTGGCATCAGCACAGCTATATCTTCTCTTTCTCTTTGAATATGATCCATCTTTCTTTCTTTCCTAATATACCTTCCTAACATTTCATTAAATATTAACCGTAGAGTTTCTCTTCTTTCCTATACTACTCTGGTGGTTACAATAAATTTTTGCCTTAATTTTGATATAATTTACAAATCAGTGGATTTACTAATTCTCAAGGTGGCTTTATAGTGCACTTATTTCTTAAAACAGGTATTATTTATTTACTTCTTTAAGTTTGCCTGGCTTTTCCAGCATCATGAGTTGGTTCTAAAACCCATAAACTCCTACAAAAAATAGGCATATTTTATGTTAATTATCAAAAAGAAGCTCATCTCTCCAATTAAAAAAATTTGAGTAAAGAAAGTATCATAACAAAGTTTGAAATGGGCTAACATTTTACAGGTAATGTCATAGAAACTAAGTGGCCAGTCTTTAAAAATCATAGATGCCTCGATTTTTAAAGTATTTGAAGTCAGATTTTCTGATTATATATTCAGCTTTTTATTTTACCATTGAGAGCCATTTGACTCAAATTATCCAAATTACAAAATATTTTCTGTGTTTCATGATCAATTGTGAAACTTTTCTTTTGTACTCAGGAAATTATGGCACTGTATCTTGAATAATAATTACAAAAGACATTATTTCAAATGTCTTACACATATTTATGACAGTATAATATTTCAGCAGGTTGCTTACTGATATGTAATTAAAGAAGTCCCTTTTCAATAATATTGACTTCTCAATTTTTCTTTTCTTACCTGCTGAATGTATGCAGATTAGACAAATTGTTAAAATTCTCATATAAAACTATCAGACTGATTTGGAACAAAATTTACAAATAGAGTTAAATATAAACACACATTAGAAAATTCTTATTTTTTTCTTTTTTTTATTGTTTATATATCTCTCTCCTTCCCTTCTCTTTTCTCCCTTCCTCTTTACCTCCTCTTTCTATGTGTTCTCCCCTCCTCCTCCTTGCTCCTCCTTTTCCTCCTCTCTTTTTTTTGGGGGGGAGGGGTGCGTTCATGGGGCTTGAACTCTGGGCCTGGGCACTGTCCCTCAGCTCTTCAGATCAAGGTTAGCACTCTACCACTTGAGCCACAGCGCCACTTCCAGCTTTTTTTCTTTTTGCTTCTTCCTTTCTTTGATAGGATTTTATTATATTGCCAAAGGTGACTTGGGATTTATGATTCTTCTGTCTCTGTATCTTAGATTCTAGGATTTTAGGTGTGTGCTAACCTGCCTGACAGAGTAAATGGACCTTTACAATCAAAAAGACAAATCAGTAATCCACATAATAATGATTAATGAATATCAATAGCTACTATTAAATGATTACTTATTTGTATTCCTTTTGTAATTATCTTACTATAATATTATTTTTAAATACCTAGTATTTAAATAGCTTTCTTTGTGTTGTTATTATCATTTTAAATTGATTACCTAGAAAAATTTATGATCAGATTGGTTTAGAACTCATCATGTGCTATATGTAATATACCAATATTAAAACTATATTTCTTTTCTTCTTTACATTTCCATGTTATAAAAAGTATTCCTACATTGTGTTCTCAGTATATTAAATGTATAGTGAATCATTTTAATACACAACTAGTATTTGATGAATACAGAATAAAAATTATGGAAGTGGCTCTGTAGCTCAAGTGGTAGAGTGCTCGCCTTGAGCTGAAGAGCTGAGGGACAGCGCCCAAGCCCAGAGTTCAAGCCCCATGACTGACCAAAAAAAAAAAAATGCAAAATAAAAATTATTTTAAATGGTTGAAAAAGGCAAATTAGATAATCAGTTTTCAGTGAAGTCATCAGTTTTATAGTACTACAAAGGCACGGACATATATGATACTACCTTGATTACGTTTTATATACTTGGTTCCCTAAATGATACCTAATTACAGGATGATCTGAGAAAATTTCTTCAATTAGATTTTCTGGTTAAAGTTCCTTGATTAATTTCCTTAATACATAAGAATATTAATTTTAAAATTTAAAGGTAATGCATCTATTTATGGTCTCTTTAATGTTTATACACATGATATTTATAAAATAATTTCTCAATAAGATTCACTACTAGTAGCAAATAACTGTGTTTGTAATTTAATTTAGCATTTTTTGAATGCCTAAGGGAAACTATTCATACAAGGAATATTTCTACAACTTAAGCAATGTAAGAAAGTGTGTATACTTAGATTAAACTCTTCCCTAGTGAGACTGTAAAGTACAGATGGAAATCTAACTGATGTCTAAATCTCAAAACAAATACTGGTAATGAAGCAAATTTTTATTTTTATTTTTAGAATGAAAGAAGACAGCATCATAAAGGAATTCATGATAAGGCATCTGGCAGGATGATAGAAACAGGTAAGTTCCAGATGTGGATCTTAGTTTGGTCTCACATTCAAGAGTAGTGAATGTGCTCTTTATCTACTTACAGATCTGCCAGAAATTTGGTGCATCTCAAATAAACTTACCTACCGGACACTTGATTAACCTTGTGTACCATTCCACCCCCTGTCCACAAAGCAAGTATCAAGTGGACCTGATACACTGGTTTCATATATTGACCATTATTATTAGACCAACTGCAACTGATGAGATGCTTCTCAAAGAGTAACTAAGTCAAAGAAAAGCTTAAAAAAACAGAGGAAAAATGCAGGTAAGTTGAAATGGCATTTTATGTAATCCAAAACAACAACAACCAAACAACAAAAATACCAGGGGCAAACTTCCATATATAATTTCTAAAAGAATCAAAGAATGGAATTTCAGATACATAATGCTGATTTTCAGCCATATATTTTACTAATTTATTGATTTATTCCACAG
Organism: Dipodomys ordii; assembly: GCF_000151885.1. Lineage (NCBI taxonomy): Eukaryota > Metazoa > Chordata > Mammalia > Rodentia > Heteromyidae > Dipodomys > Dipodomys ordii. The sequence goes on along the minus strand of NW_012267232.1, from coordinate 7,676,898 downwards.
TATTTCTGCTTATAACTTGGTTTTAAAACAATATTTTATGAGAGAATTTTATGTGAGGAAAAAGAAATACTCAATTTTTTAAGAAAAGCTATGCATTTTATAGAAAATTGCATCAATTTAGTTTTCTTTTTTGTTTTGTTTTGTTTTTGTCGGTTGTGGGGCTTGAACTCTGGGCTTGGGCACTGTCCCTCAGTTCTTCAGCTCAAGGCTAAACATTCTACCACTTGATCCACAACGCCACTTCCTCAGTTTAGATTTTTATTTCTTATATACAGTGAATAGAAAATTGTTAGGTAACCACAAAAAAATAAGTAGAGTTAAAAGAGAAATATTAAGAAAAACTTAATTGTTCATTTTTTCATATTCAAAGTTTTATGTCTGAAGGAACTATTCTCATTGCTATTAAACCTAATGAAAAGCAACTCTAGAGGGAAAAAAAAGAAACATTGTATGTTTATTATAGATTTAACATAGCCATAGACTGGATGAACTTATTTCCTTTCTTCCTTTTACTTCCTTCCTTCCTTCCCTCTCTCCTCCCTCCCTCCCTCCCTCCCTTCCTCCCTCCCTTCTTCCTTCCTTCCTTCCTTCCTTCCTTCCTTCCTTCCTTCCTCTCTTCATTTCTTTCCTCTCTCTTTCTGTATTTTCTCTTTCTCTCTTTTTATTTTTTACAGTATTACAATTTGAACTCAGAAACTAATGAGGCTAAATTTGCTAGGCAGATGTGAGTCATGCTGCCAGTTCTTGCTTTATTTAGTTTGTGTTTAGTTTATTTAGTCTTACGTTATTGCTTAAGACCAGCCTCAAACTTGTAGGTTTTTCTGCTATGGCCATGGGTGAACAGTCATCTACCATCCATTATGTATGGTTTAAGTTGAAAAAGGGTCTTGCTAACATTTTGGTAAGGCTGGCCTCAAAACTGCAATCTACCCAAATTTTGTTACCCCAATAGTTGGGATTATAGACATAAAGTATTGTACTTGGTCTGGCTATTTGTATAGCCAGGGCATAAGACCAGGAAGAATGATACAGGAGACCTTCTACATGCTAAGGCTTTGAATTCAAAAAGTCACCAGAATACAAAAAAATGTAGAGAAGAGATATACTTATAAATCCAATATTACTTGATAGTAGTATTTGGAGCAGTATGCTGTGTGCCATGAGAGAAATAGAATAGTGAAAAAAGTCATTTTGACTTACATTTTCTTAAAAAAATAAAGATTCTCTGCTTTCCCATTAATAGAGAAGACTGGACCCATGAGTGGAGTAAGTTCATGTGGTAGGTAGTATAACATCTTTAAACTACTAATGATTTATGACTGAAATTGTCACATTTGTCCTCCATCCTCAGTTAATTTGGTGAATTAAGCAGATATAGTATCACTGCCTCAGGGTAATGGATGTGAACTGGACAGAAAACTGAGAATGTGTCTATCAACTTGTGTTTAGAACAGCTGAAGCTTGTAATATTTCCAAAGAACTCCTGAAATAATTTTAATGTTTTGGAAAGTGAAATTTGAGAATTATGTTCCCTTTCTGCAGGACAGTGCTCCTCGTTTGAATGTGATTTTGCTCCCTTCCTGGGAACTTTTGACAAAATTTGGAGCTATTGTTTTGGCCATGAAGTAGGAATGAAGAAATGAAAGTAGTGTCTTGTGAATAGAGATCAGGGCGAACATTTTAGAATTAACAGACTCTCCCTTCAATCAATAAAAAGGAATACACTGGGACTCAGTTTTCAGTTAGGCAGATGCCAGGAAGAGGCATTTTAGTAAAGAATCAGATGACAGGATTAAGACCAAGGCCAGGAAATGCACTTTAATTCACCAATTCTACTATTCTGTTGTCAATTGAAATGGATCCAGAAAACTGAGGTATCAAAGAAGAAAGCTTATGGTAAAACTGAAGATGGTGCTGTTCCACGGAAGTTGAAATGAGTCAAAAGAAGTTAAATCAAGTCCCTCAGAATATTTTCTTACCAAGAAAACCTTTCAAGTCAGGTGCTAGTGGCTGACACCTGTTATCCTACTACTCTGGAGGCTGAGATCTAAGTATCACAGTTCAAAGCCAGCCAAGACAGGAAAGTCAGTGACATTCCTTACCTGTAATTTTAATTACCCACCAGAAAACTGGAAGTGGTGCTATGGCTCAAAGTACTAGCACTCTATCCTTAAGCAAAAAGAGCTCAGAGACAGTGCCCAGACCCTGAGTTCAAACTCTATGACCTACCAAAAAAAAAAAAAAAAAGAAAGAAAGAAAGGAAAAAAGAAAGAAAGAAAGTAAAAAAGAAAGAAAGGAAAAAAACACATAAAACCAATTTTAAAGAGTTACACATGAGCAGGAGCTATTTTCTTACATGCTAACTGCTAAAATTTCTAAAGCTACACTTAAATATACAATAGATGTGAGAGTCGAGAAAGGCTTTATTTTTCCCAGGCACATAATTTATTTTTAATTAGGCTATTAAAGAATGAAAGTTGAGATGAGATTCGTTGCTTTGCTTTGTTGTATTTTGTTGTTGTTCAGTTTAGGTTTTGTTTCTTTACTTAGAAATTCTAACTCAAGTAGTTGGGATTGTAAAACCACAAGGAATAACATAGCACAGATTTGCATTTGTTCAATATCATCCTGCCTCCCAAAGGTTTCTGGCAGAACACAGAGAGGGAGAACAAACAAATAGAAAATTTTCATCTGATGCACTTGACATCTTTATAGTTTATATAATGGCTTTACATGATATTGCCAGGAAGTACACTATGTAATTTCTTAAATATCAAAAGTGAACAGGCATGTCTTTATTGCCTAACAACTAAGTTAACAAAGCATTTGATAGAGTTAGCCATTGTTCTAGAACTGTAAATTTGGTATGTCACATCATTCTGACAACAATACTATAAGGTTACTCCTGCAAATATTTCTATTTTAAATATGGAAAAGCTGACACAGAAAGATTTCAGGTAACTTAAACAAAATCACAATGATTGATATAGAGACATCAGCATTCACGCATAAGCAATCTGATTTCAGGAATGTACAGAGGATGAAAGGTTTCCAGGAATTGTTAAATGACACTTCTTTTCACGTTATATCACCTGACTAGATGTAATACTAGCTGTATGGAATCTAGCAAATGAAAGCTTTTCTCCTTGGAACTACATACCAGACTACATATCTAATGGTGGAAAAGGAAAACTCCAGTTTATGAGATAACTAGAGTTCTCTGCCTTTGGATCATTAAGACAAAAATTTATTTTATCCCTGTATATAATAATCTCTCTCTTAACCTCATAGTTAAAGCATCAAAATGGATTTAGTTGAATGAATCAAATTCACGCCAGATTTTTATTTGGTAATCACATAACTTCTCTATAAAAATTATTTTAAACATATATAGATAAAACTAAATTTTATCACCCCAAATTGACCTCTATTTGTTCTTCAAAGATAGCTCTACAGAAATGACTGGCCTCTATTTCCATGTAAATATAAAAGTCACACATTTTGGGCAAAATTCTACTATTGGTGAAATTAATCACTAAAATTCTATGCATAAAATACTGTGCATAATCCAGGTAAATATTTGCTTTATTATATAAAACCTACAATATTTTGTGACCTTTTTTTTTGTTTGGTGCCAGTACTGAGGCTTGAACTCAAGGCCTCACAATCTTACTCAGCTTTTTCACTTAAGACTGGTACTCTGCACCTTAAGGTAGAACTTGACTATCAGCTTTTGCTGGAAAATTGGAGATTTCTGCCCAGACTAGCTTTGAACTGTCATCTTCAGATTTCAATCTCCTGAGTAGGTAGGATTGCAGGTGTGCACTATCTGTACCAGAATATTTTGTGATTTTTCAAGGATTGTCTAATTTCAACTCAGGATGGCTTGTGTCAGAGCTTACTGCTGCTATGTGGGAGAGCTACTTCAATAAACCATTAATATTTTAATTAGGTTCTATTAGTTATACAGGGAGAGGTGATTTCATTGTTACATCTCCACATATCAAACAATTAATTTGGACTCACATTATTTTTGTAGGCTCTCTCTCCCTTCATTTCTCCTTATTTCTTTCCTTCCCTCCATCCTACCCTCTGTCTTTTTCTCCAACTTTTTCCTTTTTTTCCTTATTATCACTTGCTCTTGGGAATGTGACCAAGATAAAAGAGTGAAAAGTTGTAACTTACTTTCCATATATGCAAAGGCTAATTTCTTTTCTTTTCTCATTGCATTTTTATAAAAAGGATACTTGTGAATGTTAAGTGAGAGAGGTATTATTTCCTGGTTTTGATTTTAGTTAGATTGAATCAAAGATTTTTACCATTAAGATTGTATAGCTTAGGTACTGTAAATAATCAAAATTAATAATAAACTAGGTCTGATGTACAGAACTGCAATCTCAGGAGGGTTGCGGCAGGAGCATTGTGACTTTGAGGACAACCTGGGCTCTATTGCCAGAACTTTTCAAACATAGAAATATCCTAAAATTAATAATAAAAATGTATTCTCTAAGGGAGAAATTTCAAGTTAGGAACAATGTGATAATATAATGCATATTTTGATAAATTTGTTTAGAAAATAAAATAGTAAGAGTTTACGAAAGAGTTTGTCAGCAGAAGGCTTGTTGTGAATACTCAAGGAAATAAGTCTAACCCACTTTTGGGCATTTACCCAAATGTTTACCAACAAGACCACACTAAAGCTACCAGCACAACTATGTTTATTGCAGCATTATTTACCACAGATAAGATATGGAACCAACCCAGATGCCCCTCAGTAGATGAATGGATCAAGAAAATGTGGTATATTGCTGGGTCATAGGGGAGCTCTATGTGGAGTCTTTTGAGGAACCTCCATACTGCTTTCCAAAGTGGTTGAACAAATTTACAGTCCCACCAACAATGAAGTAAGGTTCCCTTCTGTCCACGTCCCCTTCAGCATCTGTTGTTATTAGAGTTCTTGATTTTTGCCATTCTAACTGGGGTGAGGTGGTATATTAATGTTGTTTTGATTTGCATTTCTTTTATGGCTAGGGGGGTTGAGCATTTCTTCATGTGTCTATTGGCCATCCTTCTTTCTTCTTCAGAGAAGTTTCTCTT
>NW_012267232.1:7616905-7670660 GCF_000151885.1 Dipodomys ordii | reverse complement strand
AAGATATGTATTCAAATGTTTTTTTCTTTCATGCGATTGTTTCTAACACATTTATAAGATTATTTCTTTGTCACAATGGAATTTAAGTGCCTATTTTCTTGTATTCCTTTTTGAAGATTGTATCACATATTCTTATTAGTATGTTTACAATGCCATCATCATGGTAATATTGAGCATAGTTGAACTTAAATAAAGGTATATAATTTACAATCTGTGTAGAACTGATTATCCTAATCCTCCAAAATGATTTCTATATTTAGAAATAGGTTGCATGATTAAATCAATATGATATCCCCAATGTATATGGAGCTAAAATTAATATACTTACCAAAACTTATTTTGTTTATTTATTATTATTTAAATTTTGATAGTACTAGATATCAAATCCAGGGCTTCATACATTTTAGGCAAAGGCTTTGCCATTTATATTTTTCTTCTACATAGATTATTAGCAAATCTGTTACTCTCAAATGCTTGTTTTAATTATGAATGTCATTTTAATTATTCTAAAATTGAAACCAAACATTATACTTTTATATCTGAATAACTGAGTGAATGCCTGAGTTAGGACAGACTGAATTATGGCTTACTTTTCAGCATAGGAGACATGCCAGAGCTAGTGCCTGCTTTGCAAGCTTGCTACCACTGAGCAACACCTGCAGCTGACAATGTATTCTATTAATCTTTCTCCAGTGATTTATTCACAATTTCCTGAGAATCCCATGCTTTGCCAATGGACTGTGAGGAAACTGTTGCTTCTCTAACTTTTATAAGATCTCTCTCTTGTTGATCTTTTTCTCTTGGGGAAAATATCCAATGTCTTTCCTTTCCCAAAATTTGTCTCAATTTACTAAGACTGTTTAGCACGTAACTTTCAGTTTCCTATATTTTTGCATCTCTATTGATGTAATTCGGAGTTGAAGACTACACATAGATACTTGGATGAATTATTTGTGAAGTGCCACAGAATGGGAAATATCCTAAAAGCAATTATTTATTCCAACAGAAGGGATAAGAGGAATTTATGATGGCCTCAGGACTGGTTGCCACCACAGCTTTGAGGAACAAGACAGTTCATCAGTAGCTTTTGTGCTGAACCTTTTTATTTTTTGACACTAATACTAATTATTTTGGAATGCTCTTTTATTTCCCTAGAGTTCTCTGGTAAGATTTAGTTCTACAACTTTGAAAATAAAAGAATAGAATTATTAGAAAAAATTCAGTGAAAATTTCAAACATCTGTAAAGTAGAAAATTGAAAAACATTAAACTGAAAAATGACCCAGCTGTGATTGAGTCAGAAATCATCAATAGAAGTCATTATATACTGTCCTTAACAGATGAGAGATGGAAAAAGCATTCTTTAATATGTCAAGTTTCTTTTTTCCTCATGACTGAGTCTTCTGATATGTTAAATATTTGTTTGCTAGAGTTTGTCTTAAAATGAGTGAAGAGTACATTCTCCAACTCACATTCACAGGATAGTTAGATGGATCCCTGTGACCTGTACTTATTCCATACAACACTGATTCCAAATATTTAATGTTTAACATGCTTTAACCTTGCCTTTGATTTCCTCACATTATTTGGGTTAAAAAGCTTACAGATTAATTCTTTAGAAAGTTGTTGCTTTAAACCATAGTTTTAAGGAAAATATACATATGGCAAATAAGCATATGCAAAGATGATCAACCTTATATGTCATGAGGGAATTGCAAATTGAGCGACTGGATCTTGCTATACATAACTAGAATGGGCAACTCCCCCCACCCCCATGCCCAACACTGACAAACAAAATGCTGACAGTGAGGTGGGACCACAGGAATGCTCCCAGTTGAGTGGAATGTGAAAAGAAAAAAATAATCCATTAGTTTCTTTTCAAAGCCAAATAGTCCCTTAGCATGTAATCCAGCAAGTGAGCTTTGATGTGATCTATCTGATTTTAAATTTTTTCATCAGTATGAAAACTGGCACATAAGTGTTTATACTGGCTCTATTTGTAACTGGCAAAAACCTGAAGCAACTAAATTATTCCTTAAATGCTACAAAGATTTTTTTTTTTGAGGGTCCGGTCATGGGGCCTGAACTCTGGGCTTGAGCACTGTCCCTAAGCTCTTCAGCTCAAGGCTAGTGCTCTACCACTTGAGCCACAGTGCCACTTCCGGCTTTTTTCTTTTTGCTTATGTGGTGCTGAGGAATCGAACCCAGGGCCTCGAGCATGCAAGGCAAGCGCTCTACCACTGAGCCACCTTCCCAGCCCTACAAAGATTTTTTTTTTAAAAAAGGTGCATCTATAAATTGCATCCAAAAATAGAATAAAATGAATAAACTCAAAATTTTGAACAAACAGAAGATACTTAAATGTATATTGTTACATGGGGGGGGGGGTTGGAGGGGGAAGTAAACCTGAAAAAGCTACAAGACAAAGCTATGGAGGATGACCTGCCAGGGTTCTCGAAAACAAAGTCCTTTAGGCAACTCAAGGATATCCTGTACAGAACTGTAGTAGCAGACATGAGAAAATATATTTGTCTTAAAATCAAAGAATAAACACAAAAATGAACCCTAGTGTAAATAGTGGAGTGTTTAGAGTAACCCATTATCTTATAAATTGTGACAAATGTATTACACTAACTCAAGATGTTACTGATAGAAGCTCCTCTGTGTGTGTGAGAGAGAGAGACAGAGAGAGACAGAAAGAAAGAAAGAGAGAGAGAGAAAGAGAGAAAAAGAGAGAAAGAAAGAAAGAAAGAAAGAAAGAAAGAAAGAAAGAAAGAAAGAAAGAAAGAAAGAAAGAAAGAGAGAGAGAGAAAGAGAGAGAGTAGAGAGCTACTGGTTGCAAAAGAGTGTGAGAACTCTCTACTTTTCACTCCAGTTATTTGCAAATCTAAAAGTCCTTAAAATAACCTATTAATTAAAAACATACAGTTACTGAATAAATATTGTACTAAACCTGATTATGTCTTCACCCAATACAAGGCATTTTTAATCAGTTTTTTTTCCAGTTGATTGTAGTTAAATTTAACATTTCTTGCTCTCATTTAGTACTATTAAGAGGAAAAACTAATTGCTTGGCTGCCTCTGGCTATAGGCTAATTAAAGAAGAAACTTCTCCAAACGTAATTAAAGAAGAAACTTCTCCAAATGGTGTCTGAACATAAGACCAGAGATCTTTCACCCCAGCAATGACAGCCTCTCGGAGTCATAGCAGAAAAGTAATTTTTATTTAAGGAATATTTTACTTCACATTTAAACAGGTTATAGGAACAAAGGGAAGGGAAATGCTTTTGAGCTTCATCTTTTTCCAGAAAAAAAATAAAATAATCATTCTACATTATATAACCCTCTCAATTTTCTCAAACCATATAGTAACCTGTGTCTGACATTTTTAAATTAGATTAATATAACAGATATGAATCTGAGGGGTCATGAAGGCTATAGGCAATACAGACTAGGGATTAGCAGAGATGTCTAGAAATGATTAACTGGAAAAAATGGAGAGAACAGAAGGTCAGTCTAGCCACTACCCAAGGCATTCAAATGTTTCTGCCTTAAAGAAATTGTCAAAAACTGGTGCTAATAAAAGGAGGAGAGGGAGAACACTAAAATTTCAGTTCCTTGCTTACCTCTTTTATTCCATTTTTAATGCATTATATGATTTTAGTACATGTTGAAAAATGTATAACACTAGGATATGGAATTCTAACTAGTAAGCTAAGTAACTGCTGATAAATGGAAAGTAAAAAATTACATAAGTTCTGGCTGTAACATATATATAACTTTGATTATCAAAAGACCTGATATGGTGCCTTAAGAAACAACATACAAAGGAAACAATTATTTCTGGTACCATCCTAGGTATAAATAGACATGTATTAGCACTATTAATCCAAAAATGCTCAGAATTTGCAAATACTTTTCCAAATTATCTAAGCAATGTTATTCTCTTTTTGTCATCCCATAGAAGTTACTTCAGTGAATTTTTACTTTGAGGAAAGTATGTTCCTTGTATTAGTTGGAAATAAGATGGAATATATATATATATATATATATATATATATATATATATATATATATGTCAATTAAGGGTAAGTGTTATTTCCTTTATCAGTGCTTCTAGTTTTTAAATGTAGCATGCCCACCATTAATTCAGGTTTCTTTAATTTATCTCTGTAAATTTTTATATATTATTATAAAAGTATGTGAACTGCTAAACATTTTAAAACATGCTTCTGAAATCAGCACTAAAACTCACATCCATTGTGTGTAATAGATACATTTTTTTGCAATCTGTATTTAACTAAACCAAAATTATAACAAAATAGACTTTATATTACTTTATTCCATTATAGATTTTATATGTAAAATCACATAGAAATAGTCACAGTTAAAATTATTTAAATTGCCAAAGTCAGGCAAGTTTTCTAATACAAATGAGAATATATATTTTAATAAAAAATCATCTTCCTTATGCTCCCAATAATAGGAGAATATTTAAAATATTTTTTCATTGAGTATAATACTTGCTATTTTTTCAGCTATTATATTAAAAGTTTTGTTTACTATGAAGAAGTATTAACATATTGCCAATTGTTATTTTTATTATCTTAAATAGTAGTGTAAAGGAGTTACCTTTCAACAAATCAGTTTATAAATATAATGTATCTTGATTGATATCACCTCTTTCACCATTCTCCCAGTTTTTACATTTTTTCACATATACTGTAATGACAAAATTACTTTTTGCATAGATTGTTAATGTGGGAAATTATATCTAGAAGAGATAAAGTCACACGTTTATAACTCTCATTATTTTTTCCCTCATTGCTTATGTTTTATATAATTTTCCATTCCAACTTAGGTATAGGAATATGTTCTATACCTCAGCCAAATAAAAAAATCATAAAAGCATTATGTAAAAATTCCTCTCAGGACAACTCCATTAAAAATGTTCCTAGCAAAGCCCAGATTGCTTACTAATCCAAGATTCAGGTATGTCAGATAAATTTCAGCCAGAAACGACAGGAAGTATGTAGCAGAAGTCTACTGCAAGGGGCTGGTCTATCTGATTGTAGTAGTTGCCTTGGCAAGCCTAAAATTCATATGACAGGGTGCCAGCATGGATATACTGATGTTAGATGTGGACTAGAGCTCTGCCCAGAGGCAATTGCTCTGTCACAAGAAAGCTTCAACTGTGCTTTTGTGAATTTTCACCTAATTAAGTCAGGCCAACCAAGATTATCTAAAACAATACACATACAGTCAATTTTTTGTGAACTTAATTATACTAGTAAAACCTAAATTAATGCTTCATTGAGTAACTCAGAACTGTAGTCCAATTATATTAACACTTCAAATTCACCATGATACAAACAACAGCTCAGTTTAAATGAGACCATTAACAAACACTAGATGAGACAAACAATTGTTTACCAAAGATTTCAAAATAGATATCATAAAAACATCAGTTTCACTGCAGACATTTGTTAGGAAATTATGCCATTTGCAGGGAAATGGATTGATCTGCAGAATATCATAGTTAGCCACATGGAGAAAGACAAAGGTCACATATTTTCTCTCACATGTACATACTAGACCTAAAAGATAAATACACATATGTAAACACACATAGAGGAATGCGTGTGTGTGCATACAGTAGGAAAAGAGAATATTAAAGGGTGAAAACTTTCAAAATATATTACATCTACAAATTAAGAAGACAAAGTAAAATTTACTAAACCCTGTTGGCTAATGGAGGTAGTGGGAATGGAAAAGCAAGAATAAGCAAGATGGTCACCCTGATGAAAATACTGTACATACATGTGTGAAATACCACAGTGAAACCCATTTGAACAAGTGCCATACACTAAAAAACAAACAAACAAATAAAAAAACAAATGACAGATAAAGCAAGTGCAGACCAGAGTGGTAGTATTACTGAGAAAAGAGAAGAGAAATAGTGAAGGAGATGGTGAATGTAATCAAAATAGTTTGCTTATGTGTGTGGAAATGAAAAATAATGCTTGATGAAATTGTTTTGGAAAGGTAGAAAAGTGGATGAAGGAGCATGATGGAGGAGGTGAAACTGAGTCACACTAATCAAATCACATTGCCTGTATGTAAAAAAAAAGTCAAAATAAAATTCCATGTAGAGTTAATTGATGGTAATGATTAAGTTAAATTAATTAGGTATAGTAAACTAAAAAATAAAAGTGATTGTATGTGAAGTAAAATGACCCAATATGCTGAAAACACACATGAATTCATTAATAACAGCCCTAAAATGAGGGCAACTGAAAATAGAAAATTAATCAGTTTGGAATTTATAGTACAACTTCCAAACCTGGCCTCAGACAGAATATTTTAATTACACTGTCAGAACATCTAACCACACTAGTTAAAGGTTATAATTAATTCCTTAGGAATGAACATTTTAAAATTAAGTTGAAAAGATTTTATATTGCACATATTAATGTGTGTGGCAATAGTAAATTTTATCAATTTTTTTACTTAAAATAAGGAAGATAAAACAAAGTTCCCAAATTTCTTCCAAGCTTATTTTTTCCTCTTTTTTGTTCTAAACTGAAGCTTTTGAACACCAGGAAGTTGAGATTGATGGTCAGAATGACACAAAACATTGTGAAATCCTCCCACAGGACATTTCATTCATCTCCTTCTGAAACTATAACCTCCAAGCTTGCTAGAGTCACACTTAGCTTCAACTCTTACATGGACGCTCACTATGGATATAACACATTCATTTCTTTTGAAAAATGGCATGGCATAACTCATGTAGCCATATATGAATCTTTTAATAATAGTTATTCTACTAAATGAATTGAGTGAGTTGGAATTACAATCAGCTCCTAGGATAGAACTACAGCATCTGATGCACTTTTCCTACATTGCTTTGATCCAAAATTGAAATACATTGATCCAAAATTGAATGAGATCTGAGTTGGAAATATTCACAGCAGGAGTAGAAGGTGAGGAGGAAAAAGGGAGGAAGGAAAGGAAAAGGGAGAAAAAGGGAGAGACTGTTTATCTTTGTTGTTGTTGGTGGTGGTGGTGGTTATGGGGCTGAACTCTGGTCTGGACACTATTCCCAAGCTCTTTTTGCTTAAGGCTAGTGTTCTACCACTTTGAACCACAGCTCCACTTCTGGTTTTCTGGTGATTAATTGGGAGATAAGAGTCTCACGGAGTTTCCAGCCTGGGCTGCCTTCAAATCAAGATCCTCAGATCTCAGTTTCCTGAGCAGCTAAGATTATAGGCATTACAGGCATGAGTCACTAGCTCCCAGCAAGACTGGTTATTTTATGGCTTAAAATCCACATTAAATTCTTGGAAAAAACAAATCGTTTAAATAGGGATACAGATGGACCCATTGCAACAATGTGATGTACAAATTGTTATGCTGAAAAACGAACTTTACAACTCTTGGGGGGGTAGGGGGGTAACGGGGTGGGGGGGTGGAACGGGAAACAAAGGAGGAGGCAACAATGCTTGATAAGAAATGTACTCATTATCTTGCTCATGTAATTGTAAACCCTCTGTATGGTATTTTCACAATTAAAAAAAAAAGAACATAAAATGGGAAAATGAAAAAATTCCTCCAACAGTATATCAGCTTGAGGACGCATGGCATGGGCACCTCCTTGAGCTTTTTAGCTCAAGTCTTTTGCTCTATCACTTGAGCCACAGCTCTACTTTGAACTTTGCTTGGTGGCTAATTGAATCTCACAGATTCTCCTGCCTGGGATGTCATCAAAATGCAATCCTTGGATCTCAGCTTCATGAGTAGTTCAGATTACAAGTGTGAGTCACTGGTGCTCATCTGACAAAGCATATCTATCTATCTATCTATCTATCTATCTATCTATCTATCTATCTATCTATCTTTCTGTTTTTCTGTCTGTCTTATCAACATATATGACATTATCGTACAAGCCAAATATCTTCTTTCTGAAATTTAAATTTTAAAAACTATTCTAAGTTTTTGCATTTTAAATTTACATCTGTTCCTTATACAATGATATGATTAAATATAGCTTATTCTCAAAATGACTAATGATAATTAGTGCTGGTAAAAATTAGTGTGGGAAAAGGAAACTTTCAACACTGAACACACATTATGTAACTAAAAACATTAAAATACAAATAATATAACAATCCCACTACTGGTGGGATTTAACTTCATAGAAATAAAATCAGAATGTCAAAGACAAAGCTACACTTTATATTTTTTGCAGTTTGTTTAGTATGGATTATATGTGTGAGCCACTGGTCCAAAATGAAGAGTATTTAAAACATGAAATGTCAAAGCATAATAAGATAGAAGGAAAACTTATTTTTGTTTTGGTTGTGAAAAAATATGTCATGCTTGGCTGGGAGCTACAAGTAAGAATAAGAAAAACAAACACAACACAATGTGCTTTTGATGATTCAATTATACAATGAGATTTCAAATTGTATTTATTCCTTGAATAAATATTTGCTAAATTTCTATTGTGTGGCTTGCATGTTGGCTGGCATTGTATACCTCCAATTAAATCACAGTTAAAACAAATGTTCTCTAAATATCAAAAATGCATACTAATAGATCATATTCCAATTCCACTGCCAATAATATATTACAAAAGGGAAAAATGGCAAGCTTCATATTGGGAGTAGATTCAGTCCTTTCTATGAGTTACTAAAGTGACAGAATATCTTTCCTTAATTCAACTAGAAAAGAATTCATATATGATTATTAGATCAAAGTCAATCTTCATATTTATTTTATCTCTGTGCCAGAAAATGGACTACAGTAAAAATAATTCAAACTATCACAACTTGTGATTTTTAAACCTTCCAACTACAAATAAGGTTTTTTTCACTTCTGATTATTACCAAGGGACAAAAATTCTATTGAACTATGATTAGCATATTTTATATTACACTTTCTATAAGAGAAGGGAAATTGGCTTTATAAAGAACTTGATAGTAGAGGCAATGCTCATTAAGTAGTTAGTGATAGATTTTTAAGAGTTTCAGAAGAATTTAAATGCACAAGTGATGCTTTGGAGAAAATAGCATCCAGTTCAAATAATTTAAACTGAGAAAAACAGCAAATAAAAAATGACAAAACTGTTAAATGAAAATGCTTTGGGAGAAAATTTTACACATTGTCTTCTCATGATGACAATAAAGAAGAAATCACAAAGCAGAATAGTAAAACATCACTGGGTAATAAAGTAGAATTAAATGCACACTGTTTTGGAATTTTGCTACATGTGGAATGCTTATATCAAATCATCAACTTATCATGAAAATGGAACTGTACCAGAAATGCCTAAAACTCTATTAAAAATATATCTGAGTTGGGCACCAGTGGTTCATGCCTGTAATCTAGCTATTCCAGAGCCTGAGACCTGAGGATCACAGTTCAAAGCAGCCCGAGCAAGAAGGTCTGTGTGACTTTTATCTCCAATAAACTACCAAAAAGCTAGAAGTGGACTTTTGGTTCCAGTGGCAGAGGGCAGACATGAGCAAAAGCAGTTCAGGGACAATGCCCAGACCCTAAGTTCAAGTACCAGGAGTAGCACAAAAGAAAAAGGAAGAAGGAAAGAAGGAAGGAAGGAAGGAAGGAAGGGAGGGAGGGAGGGAGGAAGGGAGAGAGAGAGAGAGAGAAAGAAAGAAAAAGAAAGAAAGAAAGAAAGAAAGAAAGAAAGAAAGAAAGAAAGAAAGAAAGAAAGAAAGAAAGAAAGAAAGAAAGGAAGGAAGGAAGGAAGGAGGAAGGAAAGGAGGGAGGGAGGGAGGGAGAGAGAGAGAGAGAAAGAAAGAAAGAAAGAAAGAAAAAAAGGAAGGAAGGAAAGAAAGAAAGAAAGAGAGGAAGAGAGAAAGGAAAAAGAAATAAAGAAGAAAGAAAGAAGGAAAAAGAGAAAGAAAAAAGAAAGAAAGGAAAAGGAAGGAAAGGAGAGAGAGAAAGAAGGAAAAAGGAAAGGAAAGGGAAGGAAGGAAGGAAGGAAGGAAAGAGCAAAAGAGAGGGGGGAAAGGATGGAGGGAGGAAGGGGAGGAAAGGAGGGAAGGAGGGAGGGAGGGAGGAAGAGTGAGTAAGGAAGGTAGAGCGAAAGGGATTTTAAAAAGGCAAGAAGAAAGGAAGGAAGGAAGAAAATGTCTGCTGGTGTATATAAATTTCAGCAAATTCTGATATTGTCTGTCTCATATACAAATATAGCTATCAATACTTTATGGTTATTATCTAACCTTTAATTGATTTATTCATTAATAAAAATGAATGATTTAATTTTAAATATTTCTTATCACATGATGAGTCCTTCTAACCAATTCCAACCAATTCAATTGAAACTCATAGTTTACCTGGATTAAAGCTGCCTTATGTCAAGTTAAGAATAAAATATTTCACATAAAAACAGCATAAAATGGGAAAATTATATTAGGTGACCCTGAAAATGATGACATAATATTTATCATATATTTGAATTTGTACAACACTGAAAATGAACTTGATATTGTCCAACTTAAAGTCACTATGCTAAATTATGCTCAAAGTCAACAACTGAAAGAAGAATTAACTCCCAAGTATTCCATAATTACAAATTAAAATGTTCACAGGAAGTATCAGATAAAAAAAACTTATGTGATTAAATGTAGGTATTATAAGACAAGAAGAGGACAGAGTGCCAAACACTTTTACAGATCTTGATACACAGAGAATTCTAATATTTGTAAGCCACTTTGGGGAAAAGGACTGGCGTTTCCAAAGTAGCATGTAAATGCATACCCTACTTCTGTAGCTGGGCAACTGCATGATGTCTGAGCTAATCAATTTCTCAGCAGTATTCTATGCCTAGGACCCCTGGGGAATACCTGTATTACAGCCAAAGAGACCAAGTACAGAGTGCCAAAACTAAAATAGTACCATTCACTACTGAGAAATTTATCAATAGTTTTCAAAACACTGTCTCATTGGTTTCATTTTGATAATGATCTACCAATCTTTAGGTAGCAAAGTTTAGTTAGCTTTATTAATTGACTTGGGAAACTTCCTTATATTCTCCGTGACTTCTATAATATGAGGATAAGTTACAGTCTGAAGATTTGATTAACATGAAACTATATCAAGCTTTTGCAGGGATGTTTTGAAACCCAATTCACTTGCACTAAGGCAATACTTCAATTCCGGTTTTGGCTTAATATACTTATCTAAGTTAAAGTTTTTTCAGCATATTTTGGTTCTATTTATAAATATTTGATGTAAGTATTTGGAGGTATCCCATTAATTACTTCATACCCTACTGTTTGAACAAATGGTCTCTTTTTATGGGTGCATATTCATTATTCAAAAATGAACTTCATCATGACATTGTCAAAGTATAGTCTTATCATACACACTCTTTAAATTCCCCATTTTTTCTCCTACTTTTTCCGTTCTTCTCCCAAATTAGGACATTTTAAATAATCTTAATGTTTGTTGCTTGCATCTCACTTCTTTGTTTTTGAACAATCTTAATAAGGAACTATCAATTGTATTAATGTTTGCAATGATTTTTCTCTACTTTTAATTTCGTAAGTTGAAATATGTAAGTATTGGCCAAGTAATCTAAATTATATCTATTGGACATTCACTTTCTGATGTATATTCAATGTTGATTGACAGAAATTATGAGATCAAAATCAATTAGTGTGCTGTGATATACTAAAGCATATGTCTTTGATCTCATTGGTGATTTTTAGCACAATTTCTCAAATGCTCACAATTTCCATTTATTGTTTTAGCCACCACTTTAACAAAAACTCCTAAGATGCTTGGAACTGCTGGCCTGATGCTTTTTGTATGCTAATCAATGACTGGTAGCTAGGGACTTAAGGATTGCTTCAGGATAAAAGATAGTCACCAGAAAGAATGAGAGTTAAGAAGGAAAATTACTAGCCCATTGGTTCAGGCCAGCTCTGCCATCACTAACCTGCAAAAGGTGGCTACCATCTAGGGGAGGGTCTTGGGTCTTGCCATAACTCCGGCTAGCCCTCCTACAAGCAACCATCCTCTAGCTATGGCCCAGAGGAGGGTCTTGCCTGTTTCAAACGAACCAAACACAATCGGGCAAATTGCCTAAAAGGAAGATGAAAAAGAGACAAGAGTGATACAAAACAGCCAGTCCAGGCCCCAGGAAAGCTGCCAACAGCCTCTGAATCCTATTGCTCATTCTCCTGAATAGCCTTACTTTCTTCTCTTTGTTAAATAAACACTTTCTTATCTTACTATAACTGTGCTTCTTACTCACCACACACATGTATCAGTATTCAGCTCAACATCCTAACTTCTGGGAGGCAAAAGTAACCAGTAATTGATTTAATCACCAATAATTGATTATTATATCATGCTTAAGGAACTTCCACTAAAACTGAGAAGCAGAAATTGGAGACCACCTGCATTCGTGAATATATGAAAGCCTTTGTCCCATGCCTATTTTCCACTGGGTATTTCTGAGTGGTATCCTTTATGATAATAGTATTAGAATTAGATGAATATTTTCATGAGTTCTATTACTGACTCTACCAAATTATCAAACTCAAGGGGAGAATCCTTGGAACTTTGGATTCATAGCCAGGTTATCAGGACTATAGGAGGTTGGGAACAGATTGTTAAGGAGAATTAATCGATGTGGGGATGAGGTAGGGATGAAAAAAGGGTATGAGAATAGTTCAGACTTACTGAAAGCCAACCAGAAAAAAAGGCCTGATCTTGACCTGTATTTCTGCAAGCACTGCAACAATACAAGAGGATGTAGTATCTCACTGACATTTTAATTTTTTGTCCAGATTGAGATTTTCAAAATTTATGGGTCCACATGGCTAACTTAATTTTACGAAGTAAAATTGACTTGTATAAAGTGCCAGAAATTTTTGGTAAAAAATTTAATAACATTCATAGTTAAATTAATAGTCTTTTTGAAAATACCTACTACAAATTATTCTACAGAGTATTTTAGAAATTTACCATTGGTTTTAACATTTAATGACTTCATTGCCAGTCAATTCTAATATTACCATGATCATTTCCTCTTTATATTAAGAAAATTATTATATTTTGTTCATCATTTTGTCTTCTTTCAATCGTTAACCATGGAAGAAATTCTGTGATGTTTATTTGTAATTGATTTCTAGTTATACCCTTATATCACATTTTGACTATAGATTGTTTTATGGATTCTCAATTCTTTTTACTCATAGATACTGAATTTGTGACCAGTTCATAACCTGAATATACATATGTATGTGATGTATGTATATGAGTATATCTATATCAATATATGACATACTTGACTATAAGATGTGATCATCATTTAAGTCATATGTATTAGAGTAATAGCATACATTCTTTTGCAGTGAAAAATTTTTAGTCTTGTTATAATTTAATATTTAAATATATAATTATATAATACAATCACATACTATGATAGATTATGTTTACTTTATCTGTATTAATTTTTCATAAACCACAGTAAAAATGAACCATAATTTTGAATGTACCAATTTACACCAATTTATATCTTTCTTTTTTTATTCCATATTACTGTGAACTAGACAATGATTATGGATGTAACTTCTTTGTTAAGCTTTCAGTTTGGCATTGATACTTATTTTAATATTTTGCTCTTCAAATATGTCTTTCTAGTATTAATGCTGCCATTCTGAATTTCCTCCATGGTGATTTTTCTATTTCAGCACCATAAGGTAACTAAAGGAATACTTTAACTATGTTGAAGAAAAGTGAAACACCTATAAACTTAAGTTTATAAATCAATAATCTCTTTCAAACCATGTGTAGGATATTTTATGTATTTATCTATCATCTATCCATCATTTGACATCTATCTATCTGTCTGTCTATCTATCTATCTATCTATCTATCTATCTATCTATCTGTCTGTCTGTCTGTCTGTCTGTCTGTCTATCTATCCATCTATCTATCTAACCAAGCTTGAGCCACCAACTTCTGTGCCCTAGCAGCATCAAAATTTAAATTCCTATTACCCTTCTCATATTTTAGGGTTTGACTCACATTCTATTTAGCGCTCATTTTTTACTTTATTTTTGACTGGTCATTTTTCCATAAGAGTTTGAGCTATATTATTTGGAAGCTGCATTTTATGCACTCAGTCTAAACTTATAGCTGTATTATATGCAATTAACATATATAAAGTTTAAGTGTTAATTGATAACAGTTATAGTCTAGTTCTTTCATTTTTTTTGTCAGTCCTGAAGCTTGAAGTCAGGGCCTGGGCACTATCCCTGAGGTTCTCTGTGCTCAAGGCTAGCATTCTACCACTTGAACCACAGCTCCACTTTTGGCTCTTTCTGTTTATGTGATATTAATTAAACCCAGGGCTTCATGCATGCTAGACAAGCACTCTATCACTAAGCACCTTCCCAGTCCTGTATTCTAGTTCTTTCTTAAACTTTTAAAAATTTCGCAAGGGGAATATAATATTTAATTGGGTGATAAAAAGCCATGATGAATACTATTGCACATTTCAGTGGAATTTTACTCCCATGTTTTTTGAATTATGTTCATTCTGATTGTCTTTTGGAACAATGCAAGTTCAAATAATCATTGGTATAGTACATTGGTTGAAGCCCTGAATGTTTTTGTTTCTCCTGAAATATTTGTTTTTGTTATGATTTTTGTTATTACAGCATGAGAAGCTTGAACTTGGGCAAACTTAATGTATACACCATACTATGAGATGCTGAGAAAAAAAAAATCCAAGTTATTTTCAGAGTTCTTCCATCTTACTGGAATTCACTCATCTTCTAACTCTGACCCTATCAGAGATCTTAACAGTGTGCAGGATAGCTTTGTTAGTGAGGGTCAGCAGTCAGCATGATTTATTTTTATAAAGTTCACATGATTTGATATGAACAGGATTTTGGGGTTGTTATTGAGGTGTCATCAAAATTTCCCCATTGTACATACTCAGATGTCCAGTGACCTCCAGTAAAACTCACATTTACTTTATCTGTTCTTCTACCTCTAAAATGACTGGTCTCTATTAAGCCAACCAAAACTCACACTAATAACTGCAGCTATCCTCAGTTCTCTTAAATTCTAGTGTTTTGTCCTAAGGATTCTAGCAGATTCAGATAATCTGGAGAATGAGATAATTCAACATACCCAAGAGATTCATAAGTCCCATTCTTAAATATTTCTCCTAGAAACATATGCACTCACAACACATAAGAATAACGGAAGTATTGTTGGTTAGTAAGGCATTGGAAACTTTCTAGTTGCTTTTTACTTGGAGATTGAATAAACAAAATGTGGAAGGAGCATAACACAAAACACTACGAATGAAGAAGGAAGTACAAGCCAATTTATATATATATATATATATATCCAACTATATATTCATATATATAGGTATATGTATATACACATATATGCCTATACACACATACATATATATACATATACACATATATAGATATATCTTTTAAAATAAGCCAAAACAAGGTAGTTGCTTTATGGTCAGAGTCTCAGCAGGTAAAGACTATAAAGGGCAATTCCAGATGGTAACTATTTAGTTTCTGTGTGTTTGTGGACTGAAGAGTTCATTTGAAAGTTAAGCCAAACTCACAGTCTGTTTCATACTAATATAAACCCTTCAAAGGAGTGTTTTTCAAAACAAAATATTTCACTTATTTATGTTACATAGTCAAGCAGGTTGAAAAATAATGTTGATTACTTAAAAGGAAGAATATTGAACAAATAGTGCTAACGACTACTAATACACCTTTGGGTTCCCTATGTATGTTTACTTCACTTGGCATGGTTCATTTAGTACATTTACTTCCTTCTATGAATAGGTTCATAATTGAGTACCATGAGGTAAATGGAAGTAAAAAAATACATATTTGAACAGAATTTTTTCTATATTGGAATGAGCTCTGCAATTCCTCAGTTGGGTTTATAAAAAAGAGATTCATTGGTCCACATGTAAATTTTCTAAAATGGAATAACTTCTGCTTTTACCCCAGAGTTTTAGTTTATCATAATTTTTATAATATTTTGTCAACGACAATCAGTGTTCACAGTGGCCTCTGCACTTGAATCTCTGGAACTTGGCCTCTTCTAGAAGGTCTGAGTCATAATGGCTATCTTTTAAGAATATGAAAACAATTCAACAAAGTATGTAATTGCTTGCTCCATAAGATGCAAGATGTATCTTTAGATTCAGATTTGTGGCTGAAATAATTGAGACTATTTTAAGATTTCATAGTAATCTTCACACATGATATGAAGAATCTCACGAAAAGAAATTAATGTTACTATTTGTTGAATGGGATAGATGAAGGCAGAAACCTAATAGTCTGATTATAAATTAGAAAAGTGCGCAAGAAATCCTTTGTGACCAATCAATACCACCCTGTAGAGACCCTTTTACAATTCAGGACCAAAAGTGACTGTCGTAAATGAGCAATCCTCTAACAATTAGCTCACAAAGATTACAATTAAGTGAGAGAAAAAACAACAACATTATCTCCAAATAGAAAAATAAATTATATGCTATGATAGCTTTTAAAAAATGAATGAATGAATGATCGAATAAATAAATAAATAAGTACTGAGTGTCAGTGGCTCACACCTACTGTCCTAGCTATCAGGAGACAAAGGATTAAAATTCACAGGCAGTCCCAGCAAAAAAGTCTAAAAGAGGACATCTCCAGTTAACCAGCAAAATGCTGGATTGGAAGTACAGCTTAAGAAGTAGACTCCTCCAGCCTTGAGGGAGAAAAATAGAGTTTTAAACTAATGTCACTTTACCTACTGTGAATTACCTGTTTTTGCTTAAGGGCAATGCTTCCCTACTTCTGCATAAATCACAGAAATCCATTCTTTTGCTTTGCTTTCCATAGGGCCTAAAAAGTTTTGCACTGGCATATTTCAAACTTCATTCTTTCTATTTCCCTCATAGCTGGAATTACAGGCATAAACAATTGTGCCTGCTTTGTTCTTTAGGGAAGAGTTTTAATAATTTCTTGGCCTATGCTGTCCTTGAAATACAGCCTCCTAATATCAGACTCCCAATTAGATGAGATTATCCAGTTAGATGAGATCAACCATATTAGACTATTTTTGTTCATACTTTTGAAGATACATGGTTGCAAAGCTCTTTCATGCTGTGTGGGAGACTAGTTACATGTTAATGTTATAAAATTAATTAACATAGATTAATGCTATACATTCTTCCCTGAATTGATAGAATTCAGGCGAGTCTCATAACAATTAAACAAGAGAAACAGTTTATATTCAGATCCCTATTCAACTTATTTTGATGTAATCTTGTCAAATTCCTATCAATAATTCTAGGAAAGGTAAAATATTCTCCTTGCCTGAGTAAAGAATTGGAATATATTTAATATTTACTGTGTATGTGTGTAGTGTGTGTATGTTTATGTGTATGCATGTGATATGCTAATAGAGTCAATGATTTTTATTTAATTTTAAGTATAAAGCTTTATCAAATCATGTCTTACTCTGACAGCCAAACAGATGGCCACACATTCTTTATTCCACTTCTTCTTCCTTGTTTTGCATTCAATGTCTCAAACATGATTTATCCTCCCAGGAGCAAGCAGGCAGCTATGCTTGCCTTGCTCATTCTTTAATAGCAAACTCACTCCCTATAGTATCTCATCTTTTATTTTAGAAGAAATAAAACTGCTGGCATGTTGACTTTGCTATTCCTTTCTGTGTGCTTCTACTCTTTGTTAGAAGAAAATCAGAAGTAAGCTTCTTTAGGTTCAGAAGGAATGACATCTCATAGCAGAGCTTTAATATCAATTAGTCAAAACCACAAATCAATTAGTCAAAATAATAGATGTATAATACATATACTTACACATACATATTTGCATAACTCCTCTGTAATGTTTCTGGTATCAATCTGTTACAATTGGGCTATGGAATAGATAAAAATATGTGCATAATGAGGATTAAATTATGGCAAATTTAAGTGTAAATATTTCTATATAAGCTAAAAAGATCCTTACTTTTAGAAGCAAAACATTAGAGCTTATAGAAACTTGAAATACATTGACAAATGGACACAATTTGGTGTTCAAATTAGTAACAGTTTTTATAGTTTTCTCTTTAATAATTTAGTCCCTTTATGGAAGAACAAATAATGTTTTCCTTTGTGAAAGTGATATAATTAGTGTGGTTTTTTTTGCCAGAAATGACTTTGCATATTATATTCAATTGTAGTGAATGAGCATATAACATGTCACCTACAAGGCTATGTGAGTATGATTTTTATATAACTAAAACATGGCTAAAGGAACAAAACTGTGGTTGTGACTATGATTGTACCCTGTTGTAACCAACTATCTAAAATATTAAGCTAAACCCCTCTTAAACAGAAAATGTACTTAAGTAACAAAGAGCTTCTGTCTACTAGCCTTGATAATTAAATCATGAATTAATATAGGAGCCATTAATGCTGCACACTACAGATGAATGCTTTTGTGATTTTAAGTATGCAATAAACACATTCTAAGAATAAGATCACAATTAAAATGAGTCATTTGAAAATTGTTGATTTAGATATGCTTAAGTTTTGTTTTATCAAATATAAATCCACAGCCTTGAAGGATCATCAGACTGTGCACTCTTGTGACTTATTGTCCTGAAGATGGAAATATGTACCCAGGAGGGATTACCAAGTCATTAATCCATTAATCATGTCACAAAATAGCCCTATCAGAAACCCATCTAAGTATTCTTGGTTTTTCATTTTTCTATCATATGCAACCATTTCTGCCCTTAGGAGGTTTACTTGTCAAGAAATTCAGGATGGTGTTTTATTACTTTGTATTAGTGCCTACAAGTATTGTTTTATCATTCATGCCTCACACATTTAGTTTGGTATGGATGATGGAATTTGGTAAAGAAAACACTGGAAAGTAACTTAATTCATTCGTAAACTACTTTAGAAGGGTGGGAGAAATAAATATGAATCTTCTGTTTTCCCTCTGGCATGATTTTACCCCCTGGACACTAGAAAATAGAGTAGAATATCTTTACAACTCTCATTATTGCAGAATAGTTGTTTCCAGAGCATATTTGAGAGAATGGCTTTGCCTATAGATCTCAGAATTAAGCTTTGAGCAATAGCCTGGAGCTGACTCCAATTGCTGTTAATGAATACGGAGCTATTGAAGGATGGACAGGAATACCCAGGACAGCAATTCTGTTTCTAAGGTCTCCAGCTTTCCTCTGGCTTCCCAATGTCATAGTGACTGCATTCTTATGGTTTTAGTGATCCCTGTGACTCATGGCAAAAAGATATTCCTTTTCTTTACTGACATAAAATCATTAAAAAAATCTTTATGTATGTAATGTGTTTGTGACATGTGATCTTCAAGTATTTCAGTTTATAATGCACTCATAATAAATGAGGGACACATTTAGAAACATATTTATATCTAGAAGGACCTTTAGCTCCAAGTAGGTATTTATTTTGCAGTCTAAAGAAGATAAATATTTGATAATGCATGCTTTTTATAAATGAGTTTGCATAGTATGTTTTCATTTATTTCTAAGAATGGTACATTTATGGAATATTTCCTAGTAGTTCACTCTCTAATCCAGGAGTCTCAGAAATTATCTAAAATGCAGAATGAAAGTCTTTGATGGAGATTAAATTGAAACTAATCTTGTATTCTTGTATTAAATATTGATGAAAGTCAGATTACAATTTCCCTGAGAACTTGTAAGTCTCCTCCTCAACCTTTGAATGCATTCACTTCTTTGAGTTTTGTCTGTTACATTTTCGATGGCCAATTTCTCAACTCTTTCACCACTGACTGTTTACCTAGGCATTTACCTGCTCTATGATCTGATCTGGAGCTCTTTCCACAAAGAATGGCTTTTTGTTTGCTTTTTCCCTCACATAGTACGCACTTGTTAGTGCCAGGTTCCCAAGCTCTACCATGCCAGTTCCGTGTGATTTGGCAACACTACTTCCTCCAGAAACTTTAGGCACTGTGGTCACCCACCAATCATCACTTGTCCAGCTTTCAGTCTGTCTAAATGTAGAATGTTGCATTGTTTCCAGCTGTTTTCCCTTTCCGTCATGTACTACATGATACTGCAAATTCCTTGCACTTTGACAATTTTATATGTCTCTTTAGTTTAGCTTGCCATTCCTACTTGCCCATATATATGACTTCTAATTAGAATGCCTAATAAGAACAGAGAAATCAACTGATCAATATTTGGAAATTTAAGTTCACAAATGTCATTGCGACTTTCTGGGTGCAATGCATACCTTCAAATGCAGTCAGAAATCAAAATTATACCTTATGATTTCTGGCCAAATGTTCCTTCTAGTGTATTCCTTTGACTATCTTACAGAAGTTGCTATGGTAGAGATATTGGCATCTCCACAAAATTCATGTTGGATGTAATACTCTGTGTGTGTATGTGTGTGTGCATATGCACAATAATATATGTACATATATATATATATTTATATATATATTCACCTGTATGGGGGAAGATGTATTCCAGCTTAATAAAAAGTGAAGAATGAATCAGCAATCCCTGTACTTTTTTTCTCAATGGATTACACAATGTTCACATATAATTTTTGAGGGCAGATCTTTCGAAATGTGATTTAAATTCTATTCTATTCTAGAAACATAGGTCTCAAAATAATGTTTTCCCAAATATCCAGATTTTTCTTAAACCAGTAAAGTTGACAATTAAAATTATTTATCAGAAAGTTACCTACATCTCTACTACACAAAAAAAGAAAATTTAATATTTGCAGTTACACATATTCATCTCTTCATTTAATTTTTATATGTATGTTTTTTTCTTACTTAAAATATGTCTCCAAGCGAAAAATATTTATTGTATGTTTTTTCTTTATGCATATGAGCTTAAAATGCATTACCAATTTAGTGAACATTCCTTGGTAATTAAATCAAATATAACTAGCATTAAAAATCCACATCTCTTAGCATTAAAAATCCAAATCTCTTGCATCATTGTTTATTATTTTTCAACTAGTCAAGTGCTTAAGTAATGTATTAACATATTTTTCTTAGATAGCTCATATATATAACTACATTTCCAAAATCTTTAGAACTGTTGTTTTATTACCAATAACATTACTTTAATACTAAGAATATCAAAGGATTATTGCTGTATCTATCTATCCTATAAGACCTAAGAATGGAGAAAAGAAATATATGTCAATTTTCAGGATAAACTAAAACAACATATCATCATAAACTAAAACAACATATCATCATAGCATAATTTAAGTGTTTCTATATGAATATAGTACTTACTTAGAAAATCAAGATGTGAACTTCTGGCAAGCCCTTAAATTAATTTTCAGGTACAAATGAGAGAGCAAAAATGTATACAATCAAAAGAATATGAAACTTACATGTGCAAATAGAAAATAAAATGTGAAAAAATATGTTTCATAGAATTCCTTGGAAATAAGTTAATCATTCTAGTTATATTTTAAAATAAATCTTAAAAGCTAATAATATTATGCTCATTTGTGTGTATGTAAAATGCATATATATGACTACATATACATATAAGCAATGTATAAATACATGTGTGATAGGTTAATAAATCCTTCCAGGTCTGAACAAAAAAATAAGTTTTGTTTTCATTGTGGCTTTTGTAAAAATTATTGTTATAAATTGTGTATTTAATGGGTTTTTATAACCTCATGAATAGACTTGAAGAACAAAACATGCAGATTTCCTTTGTTTATGTAATTACATTTTTTTCAATGGAGGTGACACAAATCTCTATGTTGGCATAATTTTACTGAAAACTAAAATGTTGTCAGCATTTGCACAGCCCCATAAACTAGAATATATATTCTGTAAATCATGACAGGAAAATTATGAAATTACGCAGAATGTTGACAAATTAGCTAAGTGAAACATACCTCAGTATAGGTCTAATTTTTCTACTATTTGGGGAAAACTTAACTATTTTAGAATAATCTATGACACTCTAAATAACAAATTCATTGATATACTATTCAGTAATGAAGAACTTTCATTAAAGAATACATTTTTATTTGTTAATGTTTATAACAAAGTATTCTAAAAATCAATTGGTTTGAATTACTCAACATTTTCCTGTTTTCCAGTCTGCTTTAAAGCAAGTTAGTTGATCCAATGTTTACAATATCATTTGCCAACTTTGCTTATAAATGTAACAGCTGTTTTATCAGGTAAAACTATTTTTACAGGCATAATATTATTCAAATATTTTACTATAAACAGAGAATACCTTTTTCATATAAAAATGTAAAATTTGTGCATTATGAAATGACATTTGGAGTTAGAAAATTTATTTCTAGACATTGTCTGAAATGATTTTCAAAATGTACTTAATCATACTTATGAGGAAATAAACCTCCTATAAAAAAATCAAGTGTCTGGATTAACCACCGCAGTGTCTGTAATAGAAGCTACCCAATTACACTTGCAGCGATATCGCTATACAGTAGGAATTCAACTGCCTCAATCAAAGTGAGTTCTTGAAAGAATGGTAATTTGGACGTAAGTGTTGACCCAGATTCCAGTGGGGGAAGATGGAGGACTCTTGGTTCTCCACGCGACTCGGTGAGGGAGAAAAATGAGGGGAACAAGGGAGAAGGAAGGAAGAGCCAGAAGAACTGAGAAAGACCGACAAGTCTGCTGGAAAGCACAGCGAAAGAGGGAAACGACGCGGAGAAAAGCAGGGAGCAGGCCACCCCTCCTGGGTATGAGAATGTGTGCCTTGAACACAAGGTGAAACCCTGGAGAATGCTGGTAGCTCCGGTGACAGCACTCCTGCAGTTCTAGCCACCGGGTCGAACCCATGGTGCTTTTAAGTTTTAAATCCAATATGGAAATTTTGTCGGGCAGTGAGCCCACCTTCATGACAAGCTTGAAGACATCCGTTTTTGCGCTGGTTGCATTGACATGTATAACCAGGAACCATCTTGAAATGTCTGGGTATGTGTGGTTGTTTGGGGGTGAACTACCTTGAAGATCTGAATACACAGAACCATCACTATTCTGGGTCTGGTCTGTGGAAGAATTATGAAAGGAGCTGACACAGACCCACAGAGAACTTTAAACAGTGGGGAGTCTGGATGTGGAGGACATTGTGGTCCGTGACCTCACGCTTTGTGGCAAAGGTAAAATCTACCACCTATAGGTTCCACTGGGTTGTGGGTCTGAGACTGTGGGGCTCAAGACAAGGCAATGTTTTAGGTTTTGTTTTTGGTCCCACAGGTTCTTCTACTTTGCCCGTGTTAATTGCAAGGTCAGACCTTTCCCCTACTCAGACTGAAACCAAGGCATTCCCTGGTTCCTGTATTTTCTCTTCCTTTCCAGTACAGAAATCATTCCTCTCTGCATCTCTCCTTCTCTGACACGGACAAATTCAGGGATGAGAGTTTGGGTGTACAGCATTGGGAAGCCTTTGGAACAAAAGATAAGCTACTTGTCCCGTGGGCTATGGACGTTGTTGGGGTCAACAGCAGGTCCCAGGGCAAAAAGATTAGTGAACCCTCTGACCAGAGGCTCGCAGCCTGTATATAACACTAATGCATTTGGCAGGCATAGAGAGAAATTACAGAAGACAGTAACTAGAACCCATTATCCTCACTCCTGTCATGTCCAGCATGACCTGGAAAGAAGCTTCTTCAAGGCAAAAATTAGCCATTTTATTCTGTTTCCCCCCCCCTTACCAAATTTTATTTATATCTTTATTTTTAATTAGATTTTTATCTTATTTGTCTCTCTTCTTCTCTTCCTCTTTTTCATGCTTTTCCTCATCTCTTCCTTTTTCTCTTGTTTCTTTTAATCTCATTATTTGCTAACTATCAATTTTCATCTAACTTTTAGCTTCTTTATTGCTTTTTTCCTTTGCTATGGTTACGAGTGATATAGTTCAATTTTCACTGATTTTCACCATTACCTCTACATCAGCTTTTTTTCCTGAGGTATTTCCATTGAAGCTTGCTTTCTTCTCTTTGAGTGGTAATGTATGTCAAACCTCAAGAGAAGGCTGTCGACCAAGAAGACCCCCCACATGAAATTGGAATAGAGAGCCAACCAAATAGATGTTAAAATCTCAACATAGAAGCATTGTAAATATGGAAAAGCAAGGCAACATTACTCTATCAAAATTTTGTATCTCTTCAGCTAGCAAATCCAAAGATAACTAATTGAATGAAATACTGAATATATCATTTGAAAGATTAATTTTAAAAATTACCATTTCACAGAGCATACAAGTTAACATTTGAAAGAATTAAAGAAAGTCATAAAAAATATGAAAGAACTGAATAAAGAGTTGAAGATTATGAAAAAGAACCAAACACAAATCTTGAGGAGTGGGAAGCACAATAAATCAAATTAAAATAAAACTTTATTCATTGACTACGTCAAGAAGAAAAAAATGAATATTGAGGCTTGAAAACAAGATTGATTCATTATTACTTTCAGGTAATAATTAAGAAAACAGGATATGACTAAAGACATAAGATCTCAGGGACCCAAGAAACAAAACTTCAGATGAGTAATACTGATGAAGAAATTAATAATATTGCTAGATTTAGGAATAGTAAGATATACTGATGACACGAAAGCTCTATGAAACATTAGCAGAAAATCCCCTAAATCTATGGAAAAATATGGATATCCAAGAAGAAGATATGCCAAAGAGGAGTGCTAAGCTCACCAACAAAATTTAAGTAAATGGAATTTGATAGGAAGCAGAACTAGCAACATACTTAAACCCAACAATGAAGATCAAGAAAAAAGTATTATGAAGACAAGAAGACCACACATCAACAAAGGCAATCCACCAATAATGATTATAATGATATAATGATTAATATATATATATATGCATCAACTATCAATGGGCTCAATTTCATAAAACAACTGCTACTGGACATTACAAATATCTAAACCCCAATACAATAATAAGGGTTTTCACTATCTTATTCTTGGCCACAGATCAGCATCCATACAAAACATTTCAACCAAAAACTTCTGAGTTAAACACTGGAGGACAAAAACCATTTAAGATCTTCCTAAAGTGGAAAATTTAAAGAATATCCAGAAATTTTCCAAAAAGTTCAGCAGATTTAAATATATACTATAAAATATCACACACACACACACACACACACACACACACACTCACATTTTTAAACAGTTTTTTGTTAACAGAAAACAGTGCTTCACAGGGCAAGTTAAATGACAGCCAAACAAGGATTTTCTCTATCCATAAATTTGAAAAAGCACCATTGAGGCTAAGAGTAGCCATTACAATAAAAATGTTGCATTATCTTGTCTAATCTCTTGTTCTTTTTCAATGACTGAAGGGAGAAGCTATTTCAAGGAAGTACAACTCTATTCCTGCACTGTAAGATCACATAGTAAATATTCTCATTCAATGATCTATAGCGTTTAATCAACTACTAGTATAGTGGGGGGAAAACAGTATCCAGACATTTCAATGCCTACAGGTCCCTATAAATTGTTGTTATCCAAAAATTATCAATAAGTAATAAGTGATACTAGTAGATTTATCATGACCCGCATCTGACTGTGAATGACCTGCCTTACAATGACCCAGCAAGGGGTCAGTTCTGTAGTTTTTTAAATAAATTAGCAATTTGTAGAACGCTCAATCTGATCTCTGACCTGTGTAATGGGGTATGAGTTATCATCATGGAAAATGCTTACTAGCACTAATAAAACTTTCCTTACTCTTAGTAGCAAAAGAGTATGCCAACACCAGAGATTAGTGTCTCCAAATTTCCTCCTCAATTTTGCAATCTGGCTTCTACAAAGACAAAATAAATCCTTGAATGTAATCATAGACTAGCAAAACACAGATATTGTTGTCTTTGCTGAGTAGATAACAAGCACCACACACTAATCTATGATATCAATGGCATCATATTTATGAGATCTGAAGAACAAGAATTGGTAGGCATACTGGATAAACATCCTTCGCATTATACAGGTATTCTAGAAGATATGAAGTAGTTCTATTAGAGGCATATATTATCCCATACTTAATATACACTCTTAATCTCCAAGTGAAACCATATCATTTGATTCAGATACTCATCTGGGAACAGAAGTAACATGTATCCTGATATAGAGTACCATGGTAC
Source organism: Dipodomys ordii (assembly GCF_000151885.1). Taxonomy (NCBI): domain Eukaryota; kingdom Metazoa; phylum Chordata; class Mammalia; order Rodentia; family Heteromyidae; genus Dipodomys; species Dipodomys ordii. Next base: position 7,644,422 of record NW_012267232.1, on the reverse strand, counting down.
TAGGGAGGGGGAACTTCTGCCATGAGATAAGTTTCATCCAAGTTGTTGTAAGTGAAGGAGGAGCCAACCGCAATCTAGGGTAAGACAGACAAGGTATTAATGAGCAGAACATAAATGAACAAGTGAATGAAGAAGCATTTCAGACTCCAGTGGCATCTTCTGTTGCCATCACTAGCACCATGCCCTCAAATCATACTTGTACCTGAGCAGCGTGGCTTGTCTTAGCAACTGATGAAGAAGAAGCATGTTCCGTCTTGGTTCACAGATGGATTGAACTACTATGTGAGCCTAAGTTAAAATAACCACTGCTTCACCACATCTCACTTAGTTGTGGCTCTGAGTATCTCTATGTAGTAAGTTCAGGTTCACTGTGCCAAGTGGCCAGTAGGTAAGAAAATGCACCATCATCCATCGTTTTGGGAAGAATCAACCTTGCCCATCAAGTGGAGACAGGGGCTATTCATTCCACAGTAGAAGGAAAGGTCATATGTGGTCTGTAGGAGATCCACTAGATATCTTTGGATATTCCTTTCACAAATCAATGGTAACTGGATAAGTGTGCAGCCTGGTCTGAGGAGGGAAAGATAAAGTATATTAAACTGTGAAGAGAGAGAAGATCTAGTCATCCTCACCTAGCAGAAGTGTGAAGGTTGTCTAAGTAACTTCTTTTACATTTTCTCAAGAAAAGAGGGCAACCAGAACGATGGAGAAACATACCAGGTGTGGTGACCTTATTACACAAAGGAAGTGGAACTGAGTAGAGAGTAGTGCATTCTGTCATGGGCCATTCAGGTGATACAGTCTAGCACTGAGGTGTCATAACTGCTTTCAACTGGAAGTTCATAGCTAGTTTCTTCTGCAGGAATTGTTCTTAGCCAAGGGACCTACTTCACCCAAATTTTACTTGACACAAAGCATTACTTATAATGTCTAGAAGACAAGACAGTTACAAAAGAGCTTCAGAAGTCCCCATTTTGCTGTCTGAGGGCTTTGCAGCAAGGGTTCAAACCCTTCCTCTGACCAGTCCTGCATGCATCACTCTCTAATAGGAACTGTTTTTAAGAGTACTTTTGTAACCATCAGCATATCACCTGTTTCAAATCCTTTTCCTGTGAGAACAGGAAAACTGGTAGAATCTTTTTTAAATTTAATTTTATTATAAAGATGCTATACAGAGGGGTTACAGTTACAAGAGTAAGGTAATGAGTACATTTCTTGTAGAACATTGTGACCCCCCTACTTATTTTATTGTTCTCCCACTATCCCTTCCCTCCCTCACCTCTATCATTCCTCCTCCCCTTGAAGTTGTAAAGTTCATTTCTGATATAGTGTCTTATTTGTATCATTGTTGCGATGAGTCATCCTGTGTCCTTGTTTCAGTGTTTCGTTATTCCCCTTCCCCTCCCCAAATTAGATAAATGTATATACAAAATGTAGGGTACCAAAATCAAGTACAGTAACAACAGGGGATATACCATTGGGGGAAGAACATACAAAGGAAACAAAAAATCACATAGTACATTAAAAATAACAATAACAAGGGAAGACCTCTTGTATCCATATCTTGGGGTGCATTTCACTTAGCCTCATATTATATGGTCATATGTACATAGCTTTTGAGCTTTTCTGCTTGTCTGATAAAATTATCCTAGACATATACTAATTATTGCAAATGAGATAAACCATGGGACCTATATTTCTTGGGGTCAGGCTTATTTCACTTAATATGATTTTTTCCAAGTCTTTCCATTTCTTAACAAATGGGGTGGTGTCATTCTTTCTGATGGAAACATGGTAGAATCTTTTTGGATAGTCATTGCTTACTTTCAAAGTTCTTAAATCACTCATCTATGGTCTTGTAATGCCAATTCATTAAATTTACACAAAATTTATCATGTGTACACTTGGGTATAAAATAAATATATTTTGAGAACTCATTTTTAATTCTAAAGACTAATGGTAGGGGAAGTTATAAATCAATTATTGTATATCTCATGACAGAATGCAAGTAACCAATGAAGTTGGCCCATATTATCTGGCATAATGTCCTAAAACATTCTTTATTGAAAGAGAAAATTTTAGAGAAACATTTGCAAAATGCTGTCTTCATTTTGAATGTACAAATTGAAATATTCTGAAATGATTGTAATCAGACATTTTCTCCCTAAATCGAATCTTGGAAATTCTTACATATTCAGATCCCCAGAAGATTTTCTATGCAAGGAAATAAAAAATAACCTCAGGGAAATATTTAATATTAATAATAATAATAATTAAAACAACTCATGATTTTTTTCTGGTTCATTATATAATCATTTAAAAAATCACTTCTTACTGTGGGAGGGACTGGTCAAGTACACATAAGGAATTTTTGGGCCATCATTTATCTGATAGAGAAAACAAAAATTTCTCTGACTAATTAAATTGTGGACCTGATCAACCTGGCTTTCTCAAATCTTATTCTAAATAGTTTCATTTGTTATGTATCTAAGTTGAGTATATGTTGTCCTGATTCTAGTATCATTGTGTAGATAATTTCAGACATCTAATTTGACACATATATTTAAATCATTTCTAATTTTTTTGCCAGTCCTGGGGCTTGAACTCAGGGCCTGGGCATTGTCCTTGAGTTTCTTTTGCTCAAAGCTAGCATTCTACTACTTAAGCCACAGCACTACTTCTGGCTTTTTCTGTTTATATGGTACTGAGGAATCAAACCTAGGGCTTCATGCACACTAGGCAAGTACTCTACCACTAAGCCACATTCCCAGGCCCTAATTTCATTCCTGTGCATTACTAGGTCTTTGTTAAAGTAACCCTGGATAAGATCTAATCATTTGACAATTAAATAAATAGTTAAAATGAACATGCATCAAATTAAAAATTACTGCCACAGTTTAGGAGTTGATACAGGAAGAATTTTGATTGAGAGTTTAATGAGGATAGTAGGTGTTAGTGGAAGAAAATATGTTCATCTGAGAATGAAATTGGCTCCTTTACAGCCTCCACTTTATTGAAGCCTTTAGATACATTAAATTTTCAAAATACTTCCTGTTCATCATGTCCTAATGCATTGTATGCTTTATCCTTTTCACATACAAACTAACCAATATGTGAGAAAATTTATATAGTAAAGTAGTAACTACACATACTATTTCTTAGCACTGACTAGCAAACAAAAACCTCATGTTAAATAATTAAACTTCACTATACCAGAAGCAATTGTGTTAGAAAAATTACAACATAAACACTGACTTTCCATGTAATTTCTTTTTTAATTTAATTTAATTGTAAAGGTGATGTACAGAAGGGTTACAGTTACATAAGTAAGGTAATGACTACATTTCTTGTCAAACAGTCTTACACTCTCCCTCATTTTCTCCAACTTTCCCTCTCCCTGACTCCCCTCCTGGCATGTTGTAAAGTTTGTTTCCTACATAGTGTCTTTGAGTATCACTGTTGAACTGGTTCACCTTCTATCCTTTGTCCCACCATTTTGTGATTTATGTTTCCTTCCCCAACTCAGATAAACATATATACAAGACACAGGGTACCAAAATAAAAAACAGTGACAACAGGGGATAAACTAAATAGAAAAAAAGAAAATGAAAGAAAAAAGAAATAACTTCATACAGTACATTTTAAAAAACACCTCTTGTTTCCATATCTTGGAGTTCATTTCAGTTAGCACCAATTAATATGGTCATATATGCATAGCTATTGAGCTATTGTGATCTTCTGCTAGGACTATCCAAGACATATACTAATTATTAAAAATGAGGGAAACCACTGAGCCTATGTTTCTTTGGGTCTGGCTTACTTCACTTAATATGATTTTTTTCCAGATCTCTCTGTTTCCTAATGAATAGGGCAATATCATTTTTTCTGGTGGAAGTATAGAATTCCATTTTGTATATATACCACATTTTCTTGATTTATTCTTTAATGAAGGGCATCTGGGTTAGTTCCATATCTTAGTCATGGTAAATAATGCTGCGATGAACATACTTGTGCTGGTAGCTTTCCTGTGACCTTATCTGTAATTATTTGAGTAAATACCCAGAAGTGGGATTGCTGGATCATAGGAAAGATGTATGTTTAGTCTCTTGAGAAACCTCCATATTGCTTTCCAGAGTGGTTGAAAAGGTTTACATTTCCACCAACAGTGTAGCATTCCCTTTTAGTCACATCCCTGCTAGCATCTTTTTATTATTTGTTTTCTTGATAATGGCCATTCTAATTAGGGTGAGGTGGAATCTCAATGTAGTTTTGATTTGCATTTCTTTTATGAACAGAGATGTTGAACATTTCTTCATGTGTCTATTGGTTATTCTTATTTCTTTGGCAGAGAAGTCTCTTTAATTCTTTAGCTCACTTATTAATGATATGGTTATTTCTTTGAAGATTTGTCTTTTGGGGGGTTTAATTTTTTGAGCTCCGGGTATATTTTTGATATGAGGCCTGTTGTATGGATAGTGAAGATCTTCTCCCAGTCTATAGGCTTTCTTTTTTATCTTGCTACCTATGTCCTTTGCTCTGCTTTTTAATACAATCTCGTTTCTCCAACATTTCTTTGATTTGTTGTGTTTCTAAGTCTTTATTAAGGAAGTTTTGACCTGTGCCAAGGAGTCCTAGTGTTTACTCTATTCCTTCCTGTAATATTCTCAGGGTATCTGCTCTTACCTCGAGGTATTTGATCTATTCGGAGTGATTCTGGTGCAGGATGATATATAACTTCAGTTTTTTACACGTGCATAGCCAATTCTGCCGGCACCATTTGTTGAAGAGTCTGTCTTTCTTCTATCTGATGTTTTTGGCTCCCTTTTTCAAAGATTAGGTAGCGATAGGTCTGTGGGGTCCTTTTTGGGTCTTCAGTTCTATTACGTTGGGCCTCAGGCCTGTTCATATGCCAGTACCAAGCTGTTTATATAACTATGGCTTTAAAATAGAGTTTGAAGTTTATATTGATATTCTTCCAGCACTGTTCTTCCTGCTAAGGATTGTTTTGCTCTTTGGGCTCTTCTATTATTCCATATGAATTTTTGGATTGCTTCTATTTCATTAAAGAATGTTGTTGGGATTTTGATGGGTATTGTGTTGAACTGCCATTTTCATGATGTGAATCCTCCCAATCCAGGAGCATGGGAGGTTTTTCCACTTCCTTAAATCTGCCTTAATTTCCCTTTCCAGGTCTTTGAAGTTTTTGGTTAAGTTAATTCCAAGGTATTTTTAGGCTATTACAAAAGGAGTTGTTTTTCTGATTTCAGCCTCACTCATTACTGTTGGCTTACAGAAAAGCTATTGATTTTTGTGGGTTAATTTTATACCTTACTACTTTTCTTAAGTTTGGATCAGCTCAAGTAAGTTGGGAGAGGAGTCTATGGGGTCCTTTAAATACAGAATTATGTCATCTACAAAGAGGAAGAGTTTTACTTCTTCTTTCCCTATTGGAATCCCCTTTATGTTTGTCTCACCTTTTTTCTCTAGCTACAAATCCCAATACTATATTGAAGAGGAGTGGAATGAGAAGACATCCTTGTCTTGTTCCTGATTTTAGAGGAAATGGTTAAAACTTTTAACCATTAAGTATAAAGTTAGATGTAGATTTCCACATAATTTTCAAAAGATGTATTCAGACATTTAGAAACAATAGAAGTGAAAGAGAAAAAAAACATAGTCTTAGGGTCCATAATTACAGCATCTTCAAGTCCTCCAAATTTCCTCAACATCATATCCCAGGCTTTTCTGATCATAGCATGAGGAGGAAATTCACAGTGACTAAATGTATAAATAAGTAATTATCAAATTATACAGGAATATTTTATAATAATTGGTTTTGGGTAGGGATGCTTATGAAGGCTATAGTTGACTTAAATTCTAGATGAGAATTTTGAGGTTTTTTTTTGCAAAATAAAATAGAACTTAAAAGAAAAGCCAGCTTTATAATAATGCAAACCTATGTCTAAATCCAAGCTTATGAATGTGTCTTTTATGATGAATAAATTTCAGAGTTTCATTTACTTCTGTAAAATAATATGTCAGAGTATTACTTTGCTGATTGCATTGACTTTAGATAAGGTATATCTGGAAAATAGCAAAAAATACTCTCTTACTCTAAGCCTTTATATTAGTCTGAGCCTCTTGCCTATACTCACTGTACCATATGACTGAGGTAAGTCTAACACATGATAAGTCTAACCTATGATAATATGTTCTCCTTCATATATGATTATCTGTATCTCGCATTGTTGATCTGTAAATAAATACCTAACTTAAAGCTTTTTAGTTAAGTTTCTATCTTTCTTGGCTCCCTCAGCCTGAATTAGTACTGTATAACCTCTCCTTGTCACCTGTTTTGGGTAAATTAGCTGACCATTGGTAGCTCACACCTGCAATCCTAAGGCTGAGATTTGAAAACAGTGTAGGCAGGAAAGTCCAAAAGACTCTATCTCTAGTTAACCAGTAAAAAAGCCAAAAGTGAACCTGTATAGAATACTCTTGAATAAAACAGCTAATGGACATAATTTCCAGGTGCTGAGTTCAAGCCCCAGCACTAGCACAAAATAAAACAGATACATAACTTTATCAACTGCCATATATTATATATTTCCAGTCACTCTTTCACATCTTTTTTCCCCCTTTGTTCACTTCCTATAGGAGAAAATACCTCTCTACTTGATGTTTCAAATGCTTGCTAATCTTCAAATGCTTGTAGAATTTTCTTGTTACTCTCATAACCATCTATTATTGCAATGGCCCTTGCTATAAACAGAATTATGCATTGCGCTTCCCAAAAAGACATATGTTGAAGCTCTACTCCCCAGTATGAATTTATTTATAGAGTCAGGGCTTTGCTTAGGTAAGTAAGCTTAAATCAAGACCTAAGAAGGGAGTCTCATAAATTTAGTTCCCCTCTAACCCCCTCTCTTTTTTTCCTTTCTCTTCACACATACACACACACACACACACAATATTGTCCAAGTGAGCGAGGGAAAGGCTGCTATTAATGGAATGCATCAGAACCCCATTATGTTGACATCCTCATCTCTAGAGTCAAGAACTAAAAACAGAAACAAAACTAAACAGCAACCAAAAAACCCCAAATTATCTATGTTTAAGATGCGAGATTTATAGTCTGCTTGAGCAGACTGAGAGAGCTCCCCTCTCTATGTTGCAGTAATATTTTCAAATAAAGGTATTCTTTTACCTAAAGAATTTGTGTCACTTTACAATATTATATTTTTATTCAGATCAATACACTGAATATATCCACTATCAAGGATAAACCTTACTTTTGACTATAATATTTCAGAAGATTACCAGTCTAAAAAAATGAAACTAACAGAATTCATCCACATAAGTGCATCATGATATATTTTTTTTTAATTTTCAAACAACCATCAGTTGCTGTCTTACAGCACAAAGAAAAGGCTGGTGATTGGAAATTTATGAGTTAAGACAGAATGTGAAATTGACAAAGTAAAAAAATTTTAATCACAACATTTTAAATCTTTAATTGATATCTGTATACAGAAACACTTGACTCCAACAGAGAATACACATTCTTTTTTTGGGGGGAGGGGTCCAATTGTGGGGCCTGAACTCTGGGCCTGGGCACTGTTCCTCAGCTCTTCAACTCAAGGCTACCGCTCTACCACTTGAGCCACAATACCACTTCTGGCTTTTTCCTTTTTGCTTATGTGGTGCTGAGGAATCGAACCCAGGGCCTAAGGCATGCAAGGCAAGCACTCTACCACTGAGCCACCTTCCCAGCCCACAGAATTCATATTCTTTAACCATAATTGTAATCTTTATGAAAGATTACATTCAAAGTTATAACATAATAGACTTCAAAATTCATGAAAAATGTATGCTGTCCAAAATACAATAAAAATCAGTAACAAAATTAAGTTCAAGACTTTAAATATATGCTTCTAAATAATTTGTGAATAAAAAATATGTAACAATGAAAATGAAAGATATAATAAATATTACTGTAAATTATGTGCAAGACAATATAAGAAATACTTAGAAAAATACATAACTCAGATTTTTAAATACAAAAATAAATGAATTTACCAAGTCAAACTTCCCAACTCTTCTATATAAGAAACAATATAATCAAGTATAATATAATCACAAGCATTTCAAATGCATTTCATCAAACACCAAGTGCTGCTATTATAATAATTTCCTCTTGCTGCCATAGTTTCTAATTTGTTTACAATTACCATGCATTTTTCTCTTATGGTAATAGACAAATACCCATGTTATTTATTTTTTAAAAAGCATTTTGATAATAGTTGCATAATAGCATGAAGAATCATTATACGAATGAAAATGGTAGATTTTTATGTTATATACATTTTACTACCATAAAAGCGTTTTTCTTAAAATGTTATATTGGCATAATATTTATTCTGATTTGTACAGTTTAACTAAAAAATTTATTTGTTATTTCCTTCTCTTTTATATTAATTAATAGATAATAAAATTCTAGAACTATATTGAGTATGATTTTGAAAACTTGTATATTACTGCTATGGCGCTAAATTATAACACCTGGAAGTACTAAAATTCATATGCCAATGGCTCTCTGTTGATTTTATTCAGTGATTTTCATTAGTAATAGAAATCATTTGAATAATCTTTGGCCACATGAATTCCTTATCCAAAATGAAGGGACAAGGAGAAATATATGCCACAACTTGCCAATAACAACTAGACCTGGAACATGTATTGGTACCAAGGTGTACGACAGGTGATTTTTGTCATCATTCCCATAGGGCTGGAAGCCATTACATTTGTAAGGCCTAAGGTCTACCAATCAGCTAATGAGGAGCCTTGTGAGAAGGCAGCAAAGATCTAACCTTTTAGTTTCAGTTTTAGGAGACTATGTGTTACTCATTCAAATCATTTTAGAAGCATTTTTTTTACAATCATTTGCAACCTCTCATTTAAAATAATTATAACTTGTTACTGAGCTAGAATCAAATTCACCAAGATTCTAACACTCCAATTATCAAATAATGCCATGAAACTGCATAGGGATATGTATCCTAAGGAAGGACTATTGTTGTTAATTTTTCTTTTTTTATGATTTTTCTTAGAATATATTCTGGTACATTTCCATATGTGAATACAATGCACCCCTAATCCATCTCACCCCCTCTATTATTCTTCCTTGCCAACCTCTTAACTTTTAAAACAAGTTCAACTTATCTAATTAGTTTAGATTCCAATCTATAATAAACCACTCTGACAATATTTATCTTCATTCACCCTCTCCAATCACCATCCCTCTTCTTTTGATATAATCACCAAGACATCTTGTTTTGTTTTCCTGTCATTTATTATTTTTTGAGATGCTTTAATTACATCATGGGGTTTTGCCATGGTATTTCCAACATGCACCTATTATTTTTAATAAGAACCTTCTCTAATGCTTTCTCTTTACATGCCCCTTACTTACCCTGTATTGATAAGTCCTCAGTAAAATTCCTTCTATCATTAACATATATAGTTGCAATGTATTTAGAATTATTCACCTTCCATTATTGTCTTTTATGATTATTTAAATTCAACATTTTTGGACTGAGTATGTAACTATGTTATACACCAGTATGTAAGTCTTTGAATTTAATCACCAGCATCACAAAATAACATAAAAATTCAATGTTTGATATTTTCATTAACTGAAATTTTACAGAAAAGTCTAAATTCATGCTGCAATATTTACCTCTTTCAAAATATTCTGAGAGAATTAATGTTTCAAACTGTATTCTCAATCAGTACAGACGTACAAGAAGCAGTTTAAAGGAACATACTCATAATAATTATGAGCCACTAAAATGACACTTACTTTCTTGAAATTAGTTATTGCATAATGAATTAATAGAGTTACTACATTTTAACAAATTGGAGATATAGCATATTAAACTATAGCTACTAAATGTAAAAATCAATAATAAATATAATAAAATAAAAGTAATGATGGTATAATTACTGAATTAATCCCATTTGAAAGCAGGTAAACCCTGAAAAGAGAGCTGTAAGTTTGGTCTAATTATGCTCAGCATCACTAAGATACTATTTTGTTTAAAACAGTAATCAAGGGGGGCTGGGACGGTGGCTCAGTGGTAGAATGCTTGCCCTGCATGCATGCCTTGCATGCATGAGGCCCTGGGTTCGATTCCCCAGCACCACATAAGCAAAAAGAAAAAAAAGCCAGAAGTGGTGCTGTGGCTCAAGTGGTAGAGCGCTAGCCTTGAGCTGAAGAGCTGAGGGACAGCACCCAGGCCCAGAGTTCAGGCCCCACGACCTTGAGAAGAAAGGGCATGAATTAGTTCAGCGGCAGCAAAGTAGGTAAGAACTACATTAATATAAGCTGAACGGTTTGCTTGGAATTTATGTGAACACGAATTTACAGATTAACGCGTTTTGGATGCTCAGGGCAGAAAAGAACCATCTGATAAAGTATACAAGAAAAATACAGTAATTAACATTGTTTCTTTTGTTCTTAATTGAACTAATCATTCATGGTGACAATAGGGATGATTGTATAACAGTCTGAACATTTTAATTCATTGTGAAGTGTGTTCAAGAATCTATATTTTTAAAAGCATACTCAACTCATTATACACCTCTTCATTCTGAAGTTTACATCTTGATTAATGGGTAAAAATTTTCCACTAAAATCATGTACAAAACAAAGGAATCAGCAATTATCTCTAACTTGGCATTATCATAAAAAAGGAGATAAACATAAATGGTGTGAAAATTGGAATTAAAAGGCAGAGTTATCAGTATTTGCAATGCAAATAGTAGGTAATTTAAACATCTGAGAAAATAAACCAAGAATATTTGGAAACAACTTCAGTAAGATTTCTGGGTACAAAGTGTGTTAAATAAATTGTTACGTAAGTAAAAATCACAGAAAAAACTTAGAAAACACAAAATATGAAAATAGCAACTGCCAATACTAGCAGCATTACTAACCTCTATAGTTGGGATCAAATCTCAACAGAAATGTGTAAAATCAATATTAAATTGAAATAAACTCCAAGAAGTGGATGCAAAAGTTTTTGTATTGTACTGTTTGTTTGCAATTCTTTTTTTTTTTTTTACTATTTTCCTTTTTTCTTTGGTTTATTCACTTCTGTCTCTGTTTTTTTTTTATTTCTGTATGCTTTGTCTTGTACATAAGTGTTTTTTAAATTTTTATTTGGGGAGGGGAAGGAAAAGCACAAAAGTGGTGGAACAAAGGATGAACCAAATTCAGCAGTGAAACCCACTAGACACTATGTTGGAAATAGATTATACAACTTTGAAGGGGAGGAAAATTTGGAGGGGAAAACCTGGGAGAGAATGAGAGAGGATGACACTGTTCAAAAGGAAATGTTCTCGTCACCTGACTTATGTAACTGCAACTCCTATGTGCATGACCTTTACAATTAAAAAAAAATAAGAAAAAGAAATGAAAAAGCTACTAAGAAACATAAAAGAAATCTTGAGTGGGAAAGATCTACATCAGGTAATTCTACCTGATAATATATGCATTTAAGACCACCCCATTGAGAGTAGAAACAGAATTTTATCTTATAATTGAGGCTGATTATAAGGTATGTATATAGGGAAAATAACACATAGAAAATAGCACAAAGACTATTTCTGCTGAAAGAGGTGTAATGGCTGGCTGGGAGGTGAATAAAAGGACATAGCTAGCAAGATTAATAGAAAGCCCAGGAACTGGGAGAAGATCTTCACTAGTCATACAAGGTACAAGAGTCTCATATCTAAAATATACTTGGAACTCAAAAAATTAAATCCCCTAACAACAAATCCTCAAAGAAACAGCTGCCTGATTAGTAAGTGGGCAAAAGACATAAAGAGACTTTTCTGAAGAGGAAATAAGAATGGCCAATAGACACATGAAGAAATGCTTAACTTCTCTAGCCATAAAAGTACAAATCAAGACAACATTGAGATTCCACCTCACCCCAGTCAGAATGGCTAAAATCAAGAAATCTAATAACAACAGATGCTAGAGGGGATGTGGCCAAAAGGGACCTCTACTGCATTGTTGGTGGGAGTGTAAACTTGTTCAACTACTCTGGAAAGCAGTATGGAGTTTCCTCAAAAGACTCCACATAGAGCTCCCTTATGGTCCAGCAATCCCACTTTGGGGCATTTACCCCAAACAGGGACATACTAAAGCTACCAGCACAACTATGTTTATCACAGCATTATTTACCGTAGCTAAGGTATGGAACCAACTCAGATGCCCCTCAGTAGATGAATGGATCAAAAAAAATGTGATATATACATACATATACACGCACACCACACACACACACACACATACATACACACACACACATGAATTCTATACCTCCACCAGAAAGAATAACACCGCCTCATTTGTGAGGAAATGGAGACTTGGAAAAATTTATATTAAGTGAAGTAAACCAAGCTCAAGGAAACATAGGTCCCATGGTTTCCCTTATTTGCAATAACTAGTATATTTCTGGGACAAGCAGATAAGCTCAAAAGCTATGTACATGTGACCATATAAAATGATGCTAACCTAAATGAACCCCAACATAGGGACACAAGTGGTTTTATCTTTGTGCTGTTGTTTGTAATGTATTTATAATGTACCATTTTTTGTTTCTTTCATATGTTATAAACGCTGTTTCCACTGTATTCGATTGTGGTGCACTGAATCTTGTATATACATTTTTCTAACAAATATTTCTAACAAAATGCTGAAACAAGGATACAGGTTGACCAATTGTAACAATGAGATGTTGAAAGTGAACTTTACAACTTCAGGGTGGGGAGACAAGTTGGGGAGATGGGAGGGAAGGGAATGTAGGGAAAAACAAAGGAGGAGGTACCAATGTTCAATAAGAAATGCACTCATTACCCTACTCATGTAACTGTAACCCTCTGTACAGTATTTTTACAATAAAAATGTTTATGAAAAAGTGCTACATACAAAAAGGAACTATTCTTAGTAAACTGTCATTATCAAACATTTAACAATTTTTTTAAAAAGTGTTACTGATGTATAAATACATGGAAAGGTCAATGGAACACAACTAAATTTTCATAAATAGATGTTAATAGTTATGCCAATTTTAATGGCTTGAATTGTGTTCCCCAGAAAAGAAATATTTCTCTTCTTCTCAGAAGACAAATATCTTGTATATAGACTTGGTGGCTCTTGCTGTGGGCTTTCTTCACCATGAGAAGAGAATTGCGATTCCTGATTCTGAACTCATCAGCCTGCTGAGCTACCCTCAGCAAACATATCTCTCTGGGCATCTTGGTGGGTGATGACAGAAAGCTTTTCCAAGTTTACAAGGAAGTTTTGTCAACTAGACACAGTGCCACTACTTATAGGCAAACACTTCCCACTGGAATACAAATAAAGACTATGTAGCACTGAGTTCAATATATAAGGCTTGATGTTCTCACTGTCAGTCTTATAAACTAAAGAACACTGCACAAAATAAAAGTGTGCATAAAGAATAAACATAAAACATCTCAGTAGGAAATCCTAAAAAGATGAAAATAAAATTCCATGTTAAAGGGTAAATACTTGTTTTAAAAATATACAAATGTTAGGCTGGGAAGGTGGCTCAGTGGTAGAGTGCTTGCCTTGCATGCATAAGGCTCTGAGTTTGATTCCTCAGCACCACATAAACAAAAAGAAAAAAGCCGGAAGTGGCGCTGTGGCTCAAGTGGTAGAGTGCTAGCCTTGAGATGAAGAGCTGAGGGACAGTACCCAGGCCCAGAGTTCAGTCCCCACTACCAGACCCCCCCAAAAAAATACAAATGTTACCAAACACATTAAAAGTATTAATTTTAAAAAGCAAAAGCATAGTGAGAGAGCAAGAAAGGAGGGGGTAACAATGCTCGACAAGAAATGTACTTATTACCTTACTCATGTTACTGTTAACCCTCTGTACAGTATTTTTACAATAAAATAAAATTAAAAAACAAAAGCAAATAAAGCAACATGTATCACAATTTTAAAATATGTATTTTAGCCGGGCACTGGTAGCTCACGCCTGTAATCCTAGCTACTCAGAAGGCTGAGATCTGAGGATCACGGTTCAAGGCCAGCCCGAGCAGGAGAGACCGTGAGACTCCTATCTCCAATAAACCACCAGAAAACCGGAAGTGGCACTGTGGCTCAAGTGGTAGAGTGCTCGCCTTGAGCTGAAGAGCTGAGGGACGGCACCCAGGCCCAGAGTTCAAGCCCCACGACCGACAAAAATAAATAAATAAATAAAATAAAATATGTATTTTGACTTAGCTATTATTATAGTATTACAATAAACAACTAAACACAGTAATATTCATAATAGCATTATGGATATATAGTGAATTTAATTTTGAAGTAATCAGAGCAACCTCATTCTCAAATATTTAAAGATAAAAACAGCTTGGAACGCACACACTAAAATTGAGAGCTAAAATTGAGAAACAGAGATATATTTACTGACATTTAAAAATGAATACTTTTCTCTGCCAAAGTGAAAAGTTATATTTTCCTTTTTGTATAATTAAAGAAAATACCTTGAAAAATAATGTTGACAAAATTATTTCTCTGTTAAAGAATGTCTTGGGTTTTAACTTTATATTTTCCTGCACTATGCTTACATTAGAAAGTCAAACTGCTTTTAAGTACTTTTAGTATATAAAAAGTAATCTGGTGATAAAAGAGAAATTATAGAAATACAAAAAAGAAAAAGAAAATCATAGCAATTTGAAATGATAAAAATAGGACTATAGTACGGAAAGCATTAGGGGTTTCTTAAAATACTGCATATTAAAAAAATGTAACATCCAGCAGAAAGATGGAAACAATATGGTTCTCTACACTTTTATGTGCCCCCTAACTGAAATTAATATGCTAAGGGAAAAATGAGTTGCAACTCTAAAAATGGGGTGATAAATCCATCAAGAAAAGACTAATAAGTTGAATAAGATTAATGTCTTGACTGTAAATCCTATTGATGTTACAGTAAACATCATTATGTAAGGCATAGCCCAGTTTTCTAAACTTCCAATATAGGTGATGCCATATTTTAACATTAAATGGCAACTTTTTGTATTGTAAATTGGCCTTTCACGTCCATAATGGTTCACACCACCTGCATTTGATGAAATTCATCTCTCATCTTCTGTCTCCCAATGTCTAGAAACCAGAAAACAAAGTGAACAAAAAGAAATTACCCAGTGGTGTTATTCATATCTAACTGAACCCTTCAAGCTAAGAAACTAATGTTTACTTTAACTGTTATCATGTAACAGCTTTTCAAATAGCCTTTCACATGCCCCATTATAGACTAGTAAAATGAATGTCTTATTTCATAGAAATACTAGACTTTATTTCTGACACCTCATATTTATACTTGTCTATGTATCCATTACCATGTTTTATTCATTCTCTATTCCCATCGCGAAGAATCCATCTTGCCATTGTCTCTCCATGCTTTGTAACACATACTATTGTCTCTTAATGTATTGTTCCCAAAATTAGAATTTCTCTTCCATGTTTGACACTGTATTTTCTGTCTTCATTTTCTAAATGACATGTAAACATGTTCGAAATATATTATAAACCAACACTTTTGCAGGATTGGAGATTGAACTCAGTGCCCTATTCCTGTTAGGTAGGCGCCATGCCCCACTTCCAATCTTTCTTATTTTGATATTTTTTTCAAATAGGCCCTTGTGTTTTTGTCCAGGCTGTCCTGGAATATGATCCCCCTATTTACAAATCCTATAGCTCTGGGATCCTAGATGCTCATTATTACATTAGTCACTGGTTGAAATGAAGCCTTATCAAACTTCTTTCCAAGGCTGGTTTAAACCACAATCTTCCAGATATCTTCTGACTCCTGAGTACCTGAGATTACAAGGGTGAGTCACTTTGATACCCTTCTTCTTTGGCTTGTCTTTTCCTCCTCTTCATATGAAAGAAATGGACAATTGTTTGCATTAGTTTATGTCTCCTCTCTTATTTATTTACTGATGTGCTGTAGAATTCTATCATCACACCTCTCTCAAAGAAACAACAGTACCATTCTTTCGGGGGGAAGAGCAACGGTTTGCTCTCAGGGCCTCATTCTTGCTTGGCTTGTAATAGTCCAATATAATATCAATAGATTTTGCCCAATCATTATCTAAATTTATCTTTCTGCAGTTTGACTCCATTAACATTTTCTTCGCCTAAATGCTTTCTGAAATCCTTTACTAGTAATTTATTGATGTTTACTCTGTTACTTTGTTTTGTGTACTGCTTTAAGGAAGTTTCATTTCTTTTGCTTTATTAAATGTAGAAAAGCCCTTCTAGTATTTTACTTCATTCAACTACTTTTAGAATTTACCCTTTATCCAAAGAACTATTCCCTAAAATTTTTTTAAACGAAAAAAATTCATATGCTACAAGAGTTTGCACATACCAGCAGAAAAATATCCAAAAAGAATTTTGGGATTGTTCAAAACAGTTCAACATAATAAACTGCTGGAAATGTGTACTCAAAAGATGTGGGGAAGGGTCCAGGGGACATTAGTAGATGAAGAGGGAGAATGCAATCATAACACTCAATGCATATCCTAGAAAATTAAAGGAAGGGTTAGCGCTGGGAAGGATGGAGGAGAATGATGAAAGCTGGTGATGTTGATCAAGATGCATTTTACTCATAAACTACTTTGTTGAATGGCAATTCCTCCTTAGAATGACTTAAAGAAAATAAAAATATAATTTAAAAATTATTATTTTGAATATATCTTTTTAAAAAATACAAGAGTCCTTTGTACTTCCATAAAGGCAATCTTAAAAAAATAAAAATTTGGCTGAAGATGTTTGATGTTAATCAGTTGTGGCTGATTATATTGTTAGCTCAAAATTATTATTTTTACCCTGCCTATGCATTATATTTCTCTGGGAGGGGCATATTTTCCCGTTGACCTTTGGTCTGGTTCTATACTTTGGTCTGGTTCTATGCTTTGTCAATTAAAAAATCTCTTGACAGATGGCTTTATCATCCAATCAGAAAGTTTATGTGCACTGATTGACTCTACCATTTCCTTGGGAAAGGCCCATTTATAGTGGTGGCTACTCCTTTACTCTGGGCTTGACTCAGAACATACATGGACTGAGCCCTACCCATTGCAACTGAGGCCAGAAAGCTCAAACAGAGCTACATACAGTCTAAGAATTCTTATAAAATGTGAACAGAAATAAATGTGCCTTGTTCGTGTAAGACACTGAAATTTCAGAAATGTTTCCTATTGCTGTAGAAACTAATAAATTTTTAAACCAGTAAAACCATGTAGTTAAAGCTGAATGATTGTGTTGCTCAAACACAATGGGTACTTTTTAAAAATATATCAATCATGGAAAAGAGTATATGCATAATTCAGATGTTGATTGAATAAGCTATAATAGGCTTAAAACTCTCATGTATAAACAAATACAAGGAAGTGAGTTAATAATATATGAGGCAAGTTAAGTACTTAATTTCACCAAAAGTGCAGTGAAGTGATATACATTATTGAAGAATTTTTTTAAAAAGTCAATCTCTTTAACATGTGGTGCTCAGAAAATTGCATATTCATGTGTAGAAGACTGAAACTAGATACCTATCACTCTGTATAAAAATTCAACTAAGAAATATATCAAATAACCTCATGTAAGACCTGAAACTTTAAAATTACCATAGCAAAGCACAGGAGAAAAATCACTTAAGACACAGGCAAAGGCAAGAAGTTTCTAAGCAGTACTTCAGTCACAGGAAACAATATCAAGAACTATATAACATCAGGCTGGCTGGCTTTGAACTGTGATCCTCAGATCTCATCCTCCTAAGTATATAGAATTATAGGCTTGAGCCACCAGTTCCTGGCTTGTGATTGATTTTAACAAGTCAAAACCAATCCATTTTTGTGGCTGCAAGTGGAAAATATGTTCTCTCTGTCCTGTCAAGCAGGAAGACACAAATATCTCAAACAAAGAGTTCATGTGAAAGTAAAAGACATGAACATGAATGAAATTCCAGCTATGGGCAACACAGACATTCATGAATGAAATTTCAGCCATTACACAAACATTTGCTTATATTAGTAGATTTTACTACCTTGGAGACAATTGCATGACATTCTCCAAGTTAAGAAACCTCAAAGGACTTGCCATTTATAATTTTGTCAAGACAAGTTCTACTTTTTATTTCTATGTACTGAAATTATTCACCTTTTTTCATAGCAAATCAGTAAATTACTAAAATATATTTTTCTGTAAAATCATCATGTCAATATCTTAATTGGTAACTAAATGACCTATAATTAGATTGAAATACATTACATATAAGTGTATAAGGTAATCTTGATTACTTCATTCATCTTACACATCTTAAATGGTTTCTGTATTCTGAATTCAACAGGTGAATAGTATTCTCTTAAGGAGAAGTAAATGATAGTAGTGTTGTAGATATGATGAAGTATCAAATGTGTCTTTTTAAATGAAAAGAGAAAGAATGCATTAACACCAAATGAAATAAAACTCTTACTTAGTTGCTTAAACAAAAACAAACATGCCAGATGCCAGGGTAGCGATAAAGCTGTACAAGATCTTTAAGTAAAACTCCGTAATAGTACACCTGGGAAGTTGCAGTTTCATGCTGGAGTTGCAAAGAATGAATGTTAGTGGTATAAAATAACTATTTACAAAAAAAACGTTAAGCAATTTGCATTTTTAAATATTCAAGCTAATATGGACAGAAAGCCCCAATGAAATAGCTACGATACTTTGCCCTATATGTTTCTCATTGCTTTACTGTGTCTCAAATCATATTGAAAAGGTATCTCCTATAATCGTGTTTTAAAATGCCCTAGGAAATTATGGTTGTAACAGAATGAAGTTATCCTACATAATGACATTTTCTGGGGATGGGAGTAAGAAACTCTAGGTAACAAGGATTGATAGGGTTTCATTGAATTCAGCTACTTTCAGACTTTTGTTGTATTATTTCATGATTGATTTTATAACCACAACATTAATTATATCAACTTATCTTTGACATGAATATTGAAACTTAATACATTTAGGATATTATATTTTAAATAAGTCTAATGTTTAGAAAATGCTAGTGAAAGTATTCTGTGATCAATTCTATGAATAACTACTAAATAAACAAAACCTTTCAGGTCAGGTGCCCGGGGGATCCCGGAGCTCAGAATGATCCTGTTTAGGATGTTGAGATCATAGCCAGCCGGGGCAGCAAAGTCCAAGAGCCTCTAACTCCATTTAACAAGAAAGGAAGGAAGAGAGAGAGAGAGAGCGACAGAGAGAGAGAGAGACAGAGAGAGACAGAGAGAGAAAGAGAGAGAGAGAGAAAGAAAGAAAGAAAGAAAGAAAGAAAGAAAGAAAGAAAGAAAGAAGAGAGAGAAATAAAAAGAGAAAAAAGGAAGAAAGGAAGGAAGGAAAGAAGGAAGGAAGGAAGGAGGAAGAAAGAAGGAAGGAAGGAAAGGAGGAAGGGAGAGAGAGAAAGAAAGAAAGAAAGAAAATGAAGAAAGAAAGAAAGAAAAGGAAGGAAGGAAGAAAAAAGGAAGAGAGAGAAAGAAAGAGAAAGAAAAGTAGGGAGATAGGCAGGCAGGGCTGGTGGGTGTGGAGTTCAAGCACCAGGGCTGGCACCAAATATATATGCATATATACATGCATGTATTGGCAACAAAAGAAAATAAATTCAGTTTTGGAACAAAAATTGAGACATCAATAGAACATGCAGGTGTAAATGTCAAAAAGTGTGATTAAAAAATATAGTTAAGAAAAGATGACTAGCCTGTAATAATAACTGTGAAATTATCAAGTCACACAGTTTTTAAAGCTATGGGTATGGAGTTTGAAAAATAGATAAATAGGACAAGAAGACACCATGTCCTGTGATCATTCTGGTAAGCTCCAAGGTCAATACTGAAGTGAGCTAAAAAGTTGCATTGTACCAGTCCAAGTACCATACTCTCAACTAAAACCAGGCCAGGAATTTTCATCTTGTAACTGGCAGCTGTCCTTGAGCTGTGCAAAATAAAGTCCACAATTATATTCTCAGATAAAGAAAGGAAGTAACTACTTTTACAGGGAAGATAATTCAGTGGGAAGAGGTTAGAAGTAATGCTAAGTTTGAGACAGACTTTCAGGGAGAAGCTCCTCACCTGCTACAAAGTGCAGGCATTCTAGATTGGAAGCTACAAAGTGATCTTCACATTAATTATAATAATTATTCACATTTCATTACTTACTGCTAGTAGGAAGAATTGAAGAACGTAATTTTTCCATATTTTTAGATATCTGAAATTAGGTTAAAGCTCTATTTTCCTACAGCTATCAGTGGCTCTATTTGCACAGTCATGTTTCTACTAATGTTTCCTAAACTCTAAGAATCTCCAGAAAGTGGATAAAATATTTTTAAATTCTAAGAATTCAGCATAGCCTCTAGTCTTTAAAATAAAGTGAGCAAAGATATTTTGTGGAACATTTGGCTTGATTTTTATCAAATGCTTAGGCAAATATGTGGAGCAAGGACAAGAAGGAATATTTGAACATCAAACCATTTCTAAGCTACTAAATATAATTATTATATAGTGCATCCAACCTTGTTCACACAGAGTTACCATTTTCATTCGTAGGGGTGATGAAATTATTCACCATCCTTATTCCTTTTTCATTCTTTTCCCCCCTCATCCCCTTAAAGTTTCTGCATAGAAAAAAGGAATTATGTCTTAGCTAAGTGAAGAAGCAGAGATGTAAGGATCGCAGTTCGAATTCATCCTGAAAAGAAAACTCTGCAAGACTCTCATCTCCAATGAACTGGCAAACAGCCACAAAGGTTGTGACTTCAGTGGTAAAGTGCCAACTTTGTGTAAAAAGTCCAAGTGAGAGCAAGAGACCTTGAGTTCAAGTACTGGTACACACACACACACACATACACACACACAAAGGAAGAATTAGGATTAACAAGACACACAAAATAGGACGAAATTGTCACCATCTAATGAATTAATGAAGTGTCAATACCTGGAATATAAGAAGAGCTTAAAAGAATATGTTACCTTTTCAAAGCCAGCCGGGCAGAAGAGACCGTGAGACTCCTATCTCCAATAAACCACCAGAAAACCAGAAGTGGCACTGTAGCTCAAGTGGTAGAGCGCTTGCCTTGAGCTGAAGAGCTGAGGGACAGCGCCCAGGCCCAGAGTTCAAGTCCCATGACCGACAAAAAAAAAAAAAGAATATGTTACCTTTAACTTTTATGTCACTTGATATGCCTAAGTGTAAACGTAGAATGCATTTATCTTGAGTGTTTACAGATCTTTAGACACATGTGAGTTGGTGCCTGACATTGATTTTTGGTAATGTCTCTGACATCATTTCACATATTTCTTCCCCTCCTTTCTCTTTCTTTTCCTTGCTGTAGCATTCCTTTTCTAACTGCGAGATATTTCTTTGATAGTTCATTCTATTTTATTTCAGTATTTTTAAAATATTTTGCCATTCAATTTGGTTCAATTTCTACTAAGATATCCTCAAGCTCAGAGTTTCTTAACTCAGTAATATCTAGTTTACCAAAAATCCCATCAGTCATTCTTCATTTCAATTACTATATATTTTTATTATCTTTAAGCAGTTGCTAAAGCAAATGGGTCTATCTTTAAGTAGTTTAAAGAAAGAGATGTCAATGTATGAGTACATGCATCTTTTAATCCATGTTGCCTCTTTCATCATCTCCTCCTTCTATCTCCATTGATTTTTGTCTTTTTTGTTTTCGCCAGTCCTGGCACTTGAACTCGGGGTCTGGGCACTGTCCCTGAGCTTCTTTTGCTCAAGGCTAGCACTCTACCACTTGAGCCACAGTGCCACCTCTGGCCTTTTCTTTATATAGTACTGAGGAATTGAACCCAGGGCTTCATGCATGCAAGGCAAGCACGCTTACCACTAAGCCACATTCCCAGCCTAGCCATTGATGTTTTTAATATGTCATATTTTTGATTCTTAGAATTTCCATGTCCCTGCTTTTATTACACATTTACTTTCCTCATATTCTATTTTAGCTATTATCCTACTAGTAGCTATTTTAAATCCCTGGCTGGAAAATTCAAACATTCCTGCTAATCTTGAGTCTGGTGTTGATGCTTGGTCTAGCTCTTCATTTTTTAAAATGTTTTTGTATGTCTTGTATAATTTTCTATCTGAATAGCCAGGCGTATTTGGGGGAAAAATGGAATTGCTAAAGTAAACATTTAGTAATATGGTGACTGGTAGTGAAAGAGAATTATCTTATAGCCCTGTGAGCAGGTCTCGTTCTTTGGAGAACTGGCATCTCGGAATTACAGATAGCATCTAGGCTTTTAGTGCTTCCCACTCCTTATCAGAGGCAGAATGGCTGATAGGGGCTGAAATTGTTTTTTTTTTTCTTGTGTTTTATGGAAAATTGGGGCTGCCAAGAAGTGTTCCTCAGATCAATGCGATAAATACAACCAAGAAAGTTACTCTTTGTTTAAATAGCTCGCCTTTGGGGAAGACCTGTCAAAATTAGAATTCTCTGGCTAACTACAAATAGATCCTTTAGTACCTCTCTCTGATAGAAGCATAAGATGCTTATCCAATACTCACTATGAGAACCTGGGTAAAACACACAGAAGTGCCTCAGATGACTGGATTCTGCAGTTTTCTTTCTCTTTTTAATCTCGCGGGCTCACTCACAATGCACCCCACCAACTCAGCTTTCCAGGTGTTAGCACTGCTTCCCACAGAGGTTTAGATTGATGGGTTTCTGCTCCAGCAAGCTGTGGTTCTCAGCACTCACCTGTAGGTCCTTCTAATTTTGGAGGGGAGCCTATTGTTTTACCCTGTGACCCTACCTCTCTAACATCTAAGAACAGTTGTTGATTTTTCATTTTGGTCTGTTGTTTATTTTATGTGTATGTGGGATTTTTTATTGTTAGAGTGAAATAGGAACTGTTAGCTTCTTATACATTGGATTGGGAGCCAGAAATCTGCCTACTTCTCTCTCTCTCTCTCTCTTTCTCTCTCTCTCTCTCTCTCTCACACACACACACACATCATCATCATCATCATCATCATCATCCTCATCCTCATCATTGTCATCTATCCTTTTATTTTAGCATTAGTGAAGTTTTGGAGAGAACAAGAGAACAAATTCATTGGATCAATCTACCACACTAGACCACCTACCAAATGGAAATTTTATACTGCATATGCCCAAAATGGCATGGAATTTAATAGAAACAATACTTATATCATTTAAAAAACATGTAAATATTACTATTTTCCACCTTGTTTTATGATGCATGCTCTCAACTTTAATGATACTGCTACTGACGTTGGTTGAGAACAAGCAGTGATTTATGCTAAGCTACTGAGGTAAAGCAAGTTATTGTTCATCAACTGACAAAACTATGTGATAGCACAGGCTGACTAAACAACTTTGCATTGATAAATTGTTCTGTACTTATTTGCAAGGCTGGCATAAATAATCCTATTGCTTCAAGGTGTAAACAATAGATAGCAAGAGTTCATTAGGTGTCATGCCAGTTGAAGGACCAGGAGAGCAATGATGTATCCTTAGGACTTTGTGCATTGAGAAGCATCAATTTATGAATTGTAATACAGTGGCTCCTCTCTAAAGAAAAGTCTAGTTCTGATAAAAGGTATTGTTGAGAAGAGTAAGATTGTCCTGTTTTTTGGAATGATGCTCCAAATAATTCATAAAATTAATATATTTTCTCTAATTTGTAACATGAAGCAAGAACAGCAGTCATATCAAGAAGCATTTTATTCAGCAATCACTATCTTTGTTCCATCTTAAGTATTAGACAGATTCTTTTAAATGGCAAGTTAATTAGTTGCTAAACTCAATATTTTAACATAGACACCTAAATAAAGCTCTGGCATATTTTTAAAAAGTCTTCAGATATGGTAAAAAAGAAAAATAGTTGAAATTCATGATTAACCTAAATGTTGAAAATATTAATGAAAACTAAAATAAAGCAATTCAAACATATCATCTATGCTAAATAAAATGAGAATTTGTACTTTATCTTAAAGTAGAATATGAATGTATTATTCATTTTATGTTTAATTAAAGGAAACTACTTAAAGTATCAATATAAATTCATTCTGTAAAATATTTCATTCTATACATGATATTGATATAAATATTGTAGATAACATAAATTTCTAAAGTGCTTGATACACAAAAAGATGAAATTTCTAGGTGAGTAAAGAATGAAGGACATACAAAGTTGTTTTCACTGCATTTTATATTGAGATTCATGGGCTGAAACACTGGACTTTATTCCACTATTTTTTTCTGTGAGTAATTCCATTTATATTTTAGCCTTTATTTTCCTTTTTTGTTGGTATTGGGGTGGTATTTGGGGTTTGAAGGTAATTTACCTCTAATCCATACTTCTAGATTTGTATCTGTTATTCTTGAGATAAGGTCTTGATTGCTGTCAAGAGACATTCTCAGACCTCCATCTACCTATTTTAAACATTCTGCATAGTTGATATGACAGGCTGAAGCCACCACACTCATTTTCTTCTACTCATGGACTTTTGTATCTGTTTTGTCCTGGAACTTTGTTACTCCATCCTTAGCCCTCCGTGTAGCTAGAATGAAAAGCAGCAAGTGTGTACTACTGCACTGTGTCCAGCTACTAATAAAAAGGGGTCTTGAATGTATACCCAGAATGACCTAGAACCGTGTTATATGTATGAACTCAACCTCCCAAGTAGCTAAAATTACAGGTGTGAGGCAAAGACACCTGGTTGATTAATTCTTCATAAATGTTCTTCAGCTTACATTTAAACAATTCCCAACTCACTGATAAGTTCCTATTTTTGTTAGGTAGGCTGTTCTTTTAATCACTAATATTTGCTTTGGTTCAAAACACAGTGTCATCAGAAACAATGACATTGCCCCATTTATTACGAAGTGGAAAGACTTGGAGAAAATTACATTAAGTGAAGTAAACTAGGCCCAAAGAAACATAAGTCCCATGGTTTCCCTTATTTGCAATAACTAGTATATGTCTGGGACAAGCAGAAAAGGTTAGATAAGTTGATGTTAAGTGAAATGAACCCCAAGATAGGGACACAAGTGATTTTTTTCTTCCTTGCTATTATTTCTAACATATTTATAAGGCACCATGTGATTTTTTTTTGTTGCTTTGTATGTCCCTCCCCCATGGTATAACTCCTGTTTTCAATGTATTTGATGTTGGTATAATTTGGGGAGGGGAAGGAAAAAACAAAATGTTTAAATCGGGATATAGATTGACCCATTGCAACAATGAGATGTACAAGACTCTATGTCAAAACATGAACTTTACAATTTGGGGGGGAGGGGCTGGGGTGTAGTTGAGGAGGTGGGATGGAGGGAGAAAAGAAGGAGGAGGCAACAATGCTGGATAAGAAATGTACTCATTACCTTGCTCATGTAACTGTAACCCCACTGTACAGTATTTTCACAATAAAAAATACTTATTTAAAACAAACAAACAAAAAATACCCCATAGTGGTTCAAAATTCCCTTAGAAGTGCTTCCAACAGTGTGCATCAACATGATGACTGATGGCATCCCACAATGAATGACTAACTTACATATGAATTTTCCTATAAAATTAACTGGCTTTTGTTCATAAGGCCGTTATAATTAATGCCTTGACACTTTCAAAATCCAGACATATGTAATAGAGGATAATGAAAGGTTGCAACCAAATGGAGTTGACTGGAAATACTTTTCTGCTACTAGCTCTATTGATAATCAATTTGTGACCTTAGATGGTATTTATGAATTCACAGATTAAATTACTCTGCTGCAAAATATCAAAAAATAATTTATAGGACTTCATAAGTTTGATAAACTTACAAAGAAAAAATGAGATTTTTATCAAGTTTATTGGCTTTAATATGTTTTAGGTTTGAATTTGAAAGTTTAAATTATTAATTTACATCAATTCTGAGGTATATGAATTACTTTTTATTAAGTAAAATGAAAACAAAGACAAAGAACAAATTTGGGAGACATGTTACAAAACATTTTATATCCATAATTTAACAAATCATTATTAAGATGGCTCAGGCTCCTTACATTAATAAACTGTAAATGACTTTTTCTCCTGTAAATTTCCAGCTTTTTTCCTTGAATAGACACTGATTTTACTTTTAGATGTATATTTATCATTAATTCTTCCTTCAGTTTAAGTGTATATGAATATAACAAACATTATTTTGAGTGAGAGTAAGTATTATTTTGAGTGAGATCAAGATGTAATCTGTTTTTAGCCATTTATCAAAATTGTTTTGGTTCATATTTAATCTCCCAAGAATAAATAAATTTCATCAATGCATAAATCAATGGTTAGAAACTTAGTTTACAGATTTTTTTTAAAAAAGCTCTCCTTAGCATTTATGTGGATGTTTGCTTTGAGTTGTTGTTGTTGCTTTTAAGCAATTTTAGGTTCCCCAAAATAATGGAAGTATAGAGGGAACATGTCACTCACGCCACTTACCACCTCCAACATTGTTGGTCCACATCGCCAGAGACTTGATTGTTACAATCTGACAATAATAATAATAATAATAAATGATTGCAATATTGATATTACACTATTACCTATAATACATTGTTTATCTTAGGGATCATTCTGAGTGTTGTACTGTCCATGGGTTTACAAGGATAAAGCAACAATACTTTCTAAAATGTTTTACATACCTCTCACAAGTTTTTCTTAACTATTTGAACTGTACAATTCAGTGACTTTTGGACACAATATTTTCATGTGCTCATCACTGCATTTATCTCCATAAGTTATTAATCTTTCTACACTCCAAGTCTTTACTTGTTGAACACTAATATTTTGTGTTAGTTCTGAATCACTGTCACAAATAGCCAAGAAAAAGAGGAAACATTTAGTTTGATTTCTAGATTCAGGTTTTAGTACATCATGGTGGAGAGAGAATATAGATGCAAAACAACTCATGGCAACTAGAACTGCTTACTGATTTTTATGGGAAAAAACTTTTAGATATCAAGTGGCTTTGGGTATAATGTGGAAGGGAAGGGGAAAAACAAGTTGTTTAAATAAGGATACAGATGGACCCATTGCAACAATGAGAAGTACAAGTTGTTATGTCGAAAACGAACTTTACAGCTAGGGAGGTTGAGCATTTCTTCATGTGTCTATTGGCCATCCTTCTTTCCTCTTCAGAGAAGTTTCTCTTTATTAGCCCACTTATTATTGGGCAGTTGTTTCTTTCTGGATTTGTTGTTGGGGGATTTAATTTTTTGAGTTTCAAGTATAGTTTAGATATAAGACCCTTGTCTGTTGTATGGCTAGTGAAGATCTTCTTCCAATCCGTGGGCTTTCTATTGATCTTGCTAGCTATGTCCTTTGCCATGCAGAAGCTCTGCAACTT
>NW_012267232.1:7605202-7614335 GCF_000151885.1 Dipodomys ordii | reverse complement strand
TGAGTCAAGCAGAAAAGGTCAGATAAGGTGATGTTAGGGAAATGAACCCTAAGATATGTATTTAAATGTTTTTTTCTTTCATGCATTTTTTTCTAATGCATTTATAAGATTATTTCTTTGTTTCTTTGTATGTGCCCCCCCTGCTTTCACTGTATTTGATGTTGGTATAATTTGTGGATGGGAAAGGGAAGAACAAGTCGTTTAAATAAGGATACAGGTGGACCTGTTGCAACAATGAGAAGTACAAGTTTTCATGTGGAAAACGAACTTTACAACTTTGGGGGCCGGGGAGGATTGGGTGGGCGGGGGAGGCTGGGAAAGGATGTGAAGGGTAAACAAAGGAGGAGACTACAATGCTTGGTAAGAAATGTACTCATTTTCTTGCCCATGTAATTGTAATCCCTCTGTACAGTATTTTCACAATAAAAAATAAATAAAAATTAATTTAAAAAAGTTTTGTTGAACAAAGTATTTTTAAAATCTTGATGCACTACAAATTTTAAAGTACTTCGTTTTAATTTCTAATTATTGCATTTTACATGTTCCTTTTCTCAAATTCATTCCTCAGTCCCCTTACTACTAAAACCAAAGAGTTCCAGACATGCTCAAAAATTTGAAGTCAAATATTGAACTAATATTATCAAAGCATTATAGTTAACCAAAAATGTAAGCTTCCAGGAAACAAATCTTAATGCACAGAAATAATTTTATTTAATTTCCAAATTTGATGTTCCTTTATTGTTCCTTTCTTATATTGAGTATATTAATATACTCAATATATTTAATAATATAGATAATATATTTTCTTGACTTAAGGG
Source organism: Dipodomys ordii (assembly GCF_000151885.1). Classification (NCBI taxonomy): domain Eukaryota; kingdom Metazoa; phylum Chordata; class Mammalia; order Rodentia; family Heteromyidae; genus Dipodomys; species Dipodomys ordii. The sequence continues at coordinate 7,613,517 of NW_012267232.1, read as the reverse complement.
TCATTATTTCAATGTTTTTGGTATTTAATATGTCTTATGAGAATTATATAATTTTTAAAATTTATAAATGTATTTGATCCAATTTTTTTCCAATGTGTGTACAAGATTATAGCATACACAGTGATGCTTTCTATACTTGATTATTTTCTTCCGTGATTCATAGCCATATACTGACTGCTGCAGAGAGTGTGAAAATAACTGAGTTTTCTGTTAATATTTTATAAACTTCCTAGTTGTTCCCTAGAGGAAGAGAAACCTGGTAAAATTCCTCTGTGACTTCAAAAACCTGTACGAATTTTCTAATTATAGATGTGCCTCTGTTAATAAATATGGATTAACATTTTTGTGAAAACATGTGTCAGCCTCAATAAAATGTTTTGATTTAGCAAATTTATCCACCTTAAGTTATGTAAGATATTCCCTCATCCTCCTCCTCTTACTGTAAGATCTGTCATGATATTACATCCCTCACTTCTGATAGTGCTTGGCACTTTATTGTTTTATCAGTCCAGTGAGATACTAATCTACCCAATTTTGTTTTTCAACGGCAAGTTTATTTCCAAAACCTGTTATTTCTCATATGTTTTATTCTTATTGTATTATAATTGCAATCTTGAACAATCCATTTTGTCCTAATTATGTAATTGAGAAAGCAATTTGCTTCTTGTTTAGCTTCTAAATTTAGATTTAAATTATTAATAACCAAAATTTTTAGTAGATATACCACATTATTTTTTTAAACTAAGATGTGTGTCTCCACACATCTTATGCATTCATCAACTTTCCAACATTCCCTGTGATAATATAAGTTGATTACTGTATGCAAAGAAATTTAATTTTTGTTAAACAATGGAGTTCTTTTTACTATGTATTCTTTTTTTACTTTCTCAAATATATTTGTGTGACAAGATAGTATCATACACACACACACACACACACACACACACACACACACACATATATATTTGTATATGGGGGGGTTATTTGTTTTTCTTTTTTTTTGGTCAGTCGTGGGGCCTGAACTCTGGGCCTGGGCACTGTCTCTCAGCTCTTCAGCTCAAGGCTAGCACTCTACCACTTGAGTAGTGCTGAGGAATCAAACCTAGGGCCTCATGCATACAAGGCATGTCCTCTAACACTGAGCCACTTTCCCAGCCCAGTATCATATATTATTTGTAAATATCATATCTTCACTTGAAACAAATATATGCTCTGAAATTATTAAAGTGTAGTGGTTTGTTAATATTAATTAAAGTTTAAAAATATTTTTAAAATTTCTTTAACTTAGTGGTTTTTGTATGCTTATTCTATCAAAATTGGAGAAAGGAATATTGTGAATTTTACATGATCTTTTAAACCATTTGTCATTAATTTTTCATGTATTTTTGGCTTTATTTTAAGAGTCACACTGAAATGTGTTTTCTTCTTTCATCTATTTGACCTTTGATCACAAATAATATAATATTGTGTTCGTGCTTTCCTATTGTTCCTTTAACTGAACTACATTGTCTAAAACAAAATATGGAACCACTGTTTCTTTTTAAGAAATATTGTTTGAATGAAATAATCATGTCTAGTCCTTCTGTGTTTTTACATTTAAACTGTATATATTTGGAAGAACATCTTTCAGGCTCTTCTGTTTTTATCTTTTCATATATGTTCACCTTATATATCACTTCATTGCTTATATGTAAATGTGTATTCTATCTAGAATCATTTTCTTTGAGCCTACTTTCATTATTTTAATTTCATAGCATATAACTGTTATAAATAATCCTAAAGTTTATATGATATCATGAAGGATCATAATTGCTAAAACAATCCCAAGCAAAAAGAACAATGGTGGAGCTATCACTTCAAACTATACTACACATCCACAATAACAAAATACAGCATAACACTACCACAAAAACAAAACAAAATAGACAATAATATAAAAAGAAGACCAAAAAATAGAATAGAAGACACAGAAATAAGTGCACATGGATAAAAATAGATGGTTATTGACAAAGGTACCAAAAACATACTTGGAGGAAAGCTAGCCTTTTCAACAAATATTTCTGGAAAACTGGATAGTCAGATGTAGAGACTAAAGCTAGATCCCTGTCTCTCATCTTGTACTAATGCCAATTCAAAGTGGTTCAAAACCTGAAAGTTTAAAAATACTACTGAAAACATGTGGGAAAGCAATCGAAGATAGGGCAATAGGTAATAACTCCCAAATAGAACTCAAATCGACAATTTTGAATTAAAATTAAATGTAAGGTTAAAATTAAAATGAAAGTTCTTAACAGCAAAGGAGACAGTTACTAGAGTGAAAAAAATCCACATAATTCCAATTGCCCATCCATCTGACTATACAGTGAACTCAAAAACTCAACTCACAAGGAATCAATAACCAAATTAATAAATGACAAATAAAGAATAGATATTTCTCAAAAGAACAATAAATTACCAAATCCTCATCATGATGGAAATGCAAAAAGAACAGTTTTTTTATCTTACTCCAATCAAAACAAATATATCATCACAAACACAAATGATAACAAATGCTGATGAGAATGAAAAAAAGGTACATTTACAATAACAATTAGTGAAGCTACTAAGGAAGTAAGTATGTGAGCCAGCAATACTATTCTTGGGCATGCAGACAAATGAATGTAAGCCAGAATACAAAGGAGGTACTTACAAACTCAAGTTTACTGTATGTTTCTAAAAGTAGCTAAGTTATAGAAATAGCCCAGATGCTACAACTGGTGAATGACTTTTTTAAATATGATAAAGAATGAATTAAATTACGATATGTGCATGTGTAAAATGTCATGGTAAAAGCCTTTTGAGCAATTAATATACACTTGCTACAACATATTCCAATTCTTCCCCAACCCCAACCTTTATCTTTTCAAACAGCATTTGGTAGGTAACATAGTACAATAATACACACACTCACATGTATACACATACATTTGTATGCACATGCATGCACGCACACGCACACACACACACACACACACACACACACAGTAAGTCATTCAATCCCCTTAATCCCTAAATATCTCTTCCTGCCCTCTTCTCAATCAATTCCTCATCCACCTAGACAGTCTCCCTTTTACATTCATATCTTATTGCCATCATAATTATCATTATCATTATCATCACCAAACTTTTTTTTGTGTGTGTGCTGATCCTGGGGTTTGAAATCAGACCTGAATACTGTCTCTTAACTTTTTTGCTCAAGCAAAAATGTATAGCCACAGCTATACTTCCAGCTTTTTTGTGATTAATTGGAGATAAGAGACTCACAGACTTTGCTTCCCAGGCTTCCTTAGAACTATTATCCTTAGATCTCAGCCTTCTGAATAGCTAAGATTACAGGAGTAAGCTACCAACATCCAACTAGTTATTTCAAATACCTAGTATATGGGACTTATGTTTCTTAAAGTCTGGCTTGCTTCATTTAATATAATTTTTTCCAAGTCTTTCCACTTCCTAACAAATGGAGGGATGTCATAAGAGGCATAGAATTCCATTGCATACACATACTATATTTTCTTGATCCATTCATTTACTGAGGGGCATCTGGATTGGTTCCATATCTTAGCTATGGTGAATAATGCTGCAATAAACATAGTTGTGCTGGTAACTTTAGTATGGCCTTGTTTGTGATCGTTTGGGTAAATGCCCAAAAATGGGATTGCTGGGTCATAGGGTTGCTCTATGTGGAGTCTTTTGAAGAATCTCCATACTGCTTTCCAAAATGGTTGTACAAGTTTACACTCCCACTAACAATGCAGTAGGGTTCCCATTTGGCCACATCCCCTCCAGCATCTATTGTTATTAGAGGTCTTGATTATAGCCATATAACTGAGGTGGGGTGGAATCTCAATGTTGTTTTGATTTGCATTTCTTTAATGGAGAGGTTGAGAGAGAGGTTAAGCATTTCTTCATGTGTCTATTGGCCATTCTTATTTCCTCTTCAGAGAAGTCTGTCTTTAAGTCTTTAGCCCACTTATTTATCAGGCAATTGTTTCTTTGAGGATTTGCTGTTGGGAGTTTTAAGTTCTATATATATTTTAGATATGAGACCTTTGTCCGTTGTATGGCTAGTGAAGATCTTCTCCCAATCTGTGGGCTTTCTATTGATCTTGCTAGCTATGTCTTTTGCCATGCAGAAGCTCTGCAGTTTCATGCAGTCCCATTTGCCCAACCTTTCTTTGATTCGTTGTGTTTCTGGGTCACTATTAAGAAAATTGTGGCCTGCACCAAGGAGCCTAGAGTTTCTCTTATTCCTTCCTGTAAAGTTTTCATGATGTCTGCTTTGACTTCGAAGTCTTTGATTTATTTGGAGTTGATTCTGGTGCAGGGTGATATATGGGATCTAGCTTTATTTTTCTGCAGACAGCACCATTTACTGAAAAGACTGTTTTGATTCCATTCTATTTTTTTAGCTCCCTTATCAAAGATTAGCTTAACCTTTCTTTCATATGTAGTATAAGTTTGCTTTTATTTTGTTTAAATTGTTAAAAGCAGAAGTAAAATACATACAAAAATAGCTTAAGATGTTTCATGAACCTATCACAAAACTTACTTTAAATCTTATTTCATTTTTATTACACCCACTTCCTGTAAACCCTAGTACACTGGTTGATTGTGAATCTAATTTCAAATATGATATTATTTTATTTCATAAATATGGTTGTACAAATCTCTAAACATATGGATCATTTTAAGAACATAGCAACAATGGCATCACAGTTACAAAAGAATGATGTTTAAATTGCATTGTGATATTTTTTGTTAAATTGAAGTCCACATAAGTTTCTTATACTTTCAAGTGATTGATACTTTTTTCTAAGAGTGCTTTTATTAACAGGTTGACTTTCTAAATCTAGAAGTTGTTTTAACTGGAAATTTTTTTTTCTAAGCCCATGCTTTGGAACATAATTTAACAGTAGTTATAACTCCATGCGGGAAATTGAGATATCAGAGTGTGAGTTCTGTAAAGCCGCATCCTATTTCACTGGCTGGTAGATGGAAGCTTGTATGAAGCAACCCAGAACTTCCTGCTCATCAGTCATTCTCTCAGACATCACAGCTGTCATCTCAGTATTCGCTCAGAGTTGCCTACTAGGTAAAATTCTAAAGATGAACTCTCATGCCATAGGCATTCTTCAACTGCTTGTTCCTTTTAAGTAGTATGGACTGTTATTTCATAAGAAGTTACCCTATTTAATCATTCAATTTGTGCTGTCACAGGCTTAGGTGAAGTTTTTTTTTCTTTTTTTTGGAGAAAGGATATAGCACAATCTAGCTGCAATGGTTGAAAACAACTCTTGAAATGTCAAGGACTTTCCCATTAGATGATAATTAACAGACTAAATGCCAACAAGTACTTTTAATAAAGCTGATATTTTGAATTTGGACCATAGCCAACATCATCAGTAAATGTAGTCACTTAGGATATGAATCCATTCAATTATTATTTACTTAATGTTTGGTATATTCTGGGTGTTATTTTAAGGGGCATATAGAAAGCAGAAACCAAAACAAAATCTGTGTCTTCATGGTGAAGGCAACAGGAGAAAAAAGAACAAAGAGCTTACATCAAGATTGCTAGAAAAAAAAAGATGTGAACATCTATTAAACATGAAACATGTTTCATGCATTTAGTTAAACTGCAAGAATAAGAAGACAAGTTGGAAATATTCCTTCCTTCTAGCATGGTGTGAGAAACTCATAGAACAAAGTCAGATGAGCAGTAAACTAGAGAAGTAGAGTCTCCAGTATATATACTGCATGAAACCTCAGAGTTATGGAGGCAGTCTAGGTTATTTAGCTTAAGACAAGGAAAGAGAAGAAATTAAAGAGAATATGTAAGGCTGTAGACACAGAAATCTACATTTTGATGACAAATCCTTGGACAAATAGGTTAGAGAAAATAAAGCTTGCTTTTAGTTTGGTTCAGGATGTAGTTAGTATATTGACAAGCTCCTAGGGGTTCCAACCTAAGATTGCTAAGTGTGGGAGTTGAAATGCACTTTAATAACTAAGAAAAACATGGCAATAAGTTATACTGAATCCTTTTTAAAACTGCACTAAATGTATTCACGTTGAGGTAGCATTTGAACTAAGTCAAAATTTGAAATTTCTTACGAACGAATACCAGCTTCTACAATTTTTTTAAAAAATGAACAATTTTCTTTTTTCATGATTTTTAATCTCAAAACCTATTATTGGAATAGTAAAACAGGTTATTTTTTATTTGGTTAATTTTGGATGTTAATCATTCTATTCTCCTCCTTTAATATCGGGGATTGGATCTTTGCACGCATAGGGTTTTCCTTTGTCCTCTAAGGAGCATCCCAGACCACTGGCTAAGTTCTTCTCTGATTTATTCTTAGGAATCATTCCTGGATTTGAGTCAACTCTCCAATCCATGGCAGTCACTTACTTCATTCCAAGTACTGATGTGACACTGCAAACCTTCCACTAGACTGTCACCCCCATAAAGTAACTACTCAGAATTTGTCCTCCATCTCTCCAAAATGTTTACAATGTGTCCAGCATAGCAGACTCTAGGTAAGCATTTGCTGGGTAAACAATTTCAGAATGTTTCTTAATACTAGCTTCTCTTCTGGAGAGTATTAAGCCTCTGATTTTGTGATTATAAACCTCCAAAAGAAAAGGGTCTGGCACAAAGCATAAATATCATTTAATATTGACATTGAATAATTGAAAAAGAACATCTATCAAACTCTGTATTCTAAACTTTTCTAAAACCATACGATAAATAGTTCTGGAGATTTTTGTTGTTGTTTTGTATTGAAAAGTAACCCTGTACACATCCCTACAGAAGCCAGTCAGAGCACACTGGTAGCAATGGAGTAGTGACTAATTTCAGCACTCAGAGAGGTGGAGATTGGAAAGCCGGTCAGGACAAAAAGTTACTAGGATCTCATCTCAAGAAACAACTCAGAAAGATGGTTCAAATCTTTATTCCAAGCTAAACAAATGGCATAGGTAGAATTATCATAGTCTAATTCTAGTCTGTGCTAAAAGCATACCTAACTGAAAAATAAGTAAAGCAAAAAGGGCATGGGGCATTGCTGAACTGAAAGGTCCTGAGGAGTTCAAATCTCAGTATGACCATGGACGAGCGAGAGAGAAAGGAAAAAAAAGTGAGAAGGATGGAAGGAAGGAAGGAAAGAAGAAAGGAAGGAGGGAGGGAGGGAAGGAAGGAAGGAAGGAATGAAGGAAGGAAGGAAGGAAGGGAGAGAGAAAGAGATAAAGGAGAAAGGAAGGAAGGAAGGATGGAAAGAAAAGAAAGAAGGAAAGAAAGAGAGAGAAATAAAGGAGAAAGAAAGGCTCAAGGAAGCTCACAGTGCCCTTAAAATTACCTTTTCAGAGTAATCTAGAAAATACAATCTCTAGTTTAAAATCATTTCAAAATATAATGTTAATAAAAAGAATTTAAAGGTTAAAATGTAGTTATTCATAACTGGTTTATAGTCCAAATGACGGAAGTTTTATGGCAAGTGAGTGGACTAATTACCTGGCAGACACACCACACATTCAGTTATAGTCCATGGTGTGGCAGGCAAGACATGAAGTAATCCAGCTCTGACAGAAGCGCTGAAGGAGCCATGCACTATGGTACACTGCTTTGCACAGTATACAAGAAGTACACATCCACAGGGTCTATGTGCATTTGTGTGTCACTAAATAGGGTCAATGGAATGTCAGGAGATGAAGCCCATAAAGATTTCAGTAATTTAAATGCAAAAAAAATCAGCATTAGCCTTCCAATGATGGTTTACAATTTTAACCAAGTTTGGACAACAGGTTCTCACTTAAATGTCTATTTTTCCTTACAAAGCATCAGGGAGTCAGTGGCTCATGCCTGTAAGCCTAGCTACTCAGGAAGCTCAGATCTGAGGATCCTGGTTCAAAGCCATCCCTGGAAGGAAAGTTCGTGCAACTCTTATCTCTAATTAACCACCAGAAAACCAGAAATGGTGCCGCGGCTCAAGTGGTAGAGTGCTAGCCTTGAGCTGAAGCGTTGAGGGACAGAGCCCAGGCCCAGAGTTCAAGAACCACAACCAAAACAACAACAACAACAAAGAAATGTAACTTATTTTATGATCATTGCAAAATTTTAGCAACCCTAGTAGAATTGTTATTTTTCTGATTTATGAACACATTAAAAAGCAAGGAACTTGGGGCTGGGAAGATGGCTCAGTGGTAGAGCGCTTGCCTTGCATGCCTGAGGCCCTGGGTTCGATTCCTCAGCACCACATAAGCAAAAAGAAAAAAGC
>NW_012267232.1:7419506-7605152 GCF_000151885.1 Dipodomys ordii | reverse complement strand
AAAAAGAAAAAAGCCGGAAGTGGTGCTGTGGCTCAAGTAGTAGAGCGCTAGCCTTGAGCTGAAGAGCTGAGGGACAGCGCCCAAGCCCAGAGTTCAGGCCCCACGACCGGACCTGGAAAAAAAAAAAAAAAAGCAAGCAACTTGCTGGATGATTGTGGCTCACACCTATAATCTTTGCTACTCAGGAAACTGAGATCTAAAGATCTCAGTTTGAAACCAGACCAGGCAGAAAATAAAAAGAGTGCAGGTTGTGGTCAATGACTATAAACTTCTGGTTACCATTAGAATCTTCTATTTACTGTAAGAAGTTTAACAAGATGGACAATTTACTTTAATGTACCTTTTTTCCCCTGTTTTAATTATCAAGATTAAAGTTACTTTGTGGCAGAAGAATGTAGACCACCAATCATGGAAAACCTAAGACTGAAGCTATCTTATCATTTATGTTGATACAGGAGTGTGATTTGTGCAGTATAGCATTATTGTTACCTACTCAATATTCTTGTTTTGTTTCTATTTTTCTTACCTAATGTATCATTGGAAATAACTTCTCACCAGCTTAGTACTCACAGTTGTACGTTACCTTGGTTCTTGCCATATTTATCTAGCCTATGCCAACAAAGCACACAGCTCTTACACAGTTTATTTTGTCTAGCAACTCTTCACTAGAGGCTCCACAATTTGTGGGAACATGTTTTATCTCTTCATAAGTTTTTAAGGAAACTAAGTGAAATGGGAGTGAAAGGGAGAGTTAGTTACCCTTAGAATAAATTAGACATGGTCACTGAAATCAACACTAAAATATTTAGCTATCTGGCACTTTGTAATTACTCACTTCAATAGGAGCTTCTATCCAAATTCCAATATTGCAAATTCACCTCAATCTCATAATTATATGCTCAGAACACAACACCATATATTTGAGTGTAGAAGCACTTTGAATCTAATTGCACACTAAATTTTTTAAAAATTTATTTGATATGTAAGCCTGTCAATTGCATCTATGTATAGATAATCAAACCATAAATCTACTCCTCTGTGACTTTTTTATATTTCGTGGAGATTTCAATGAAAGGCAAAAGCCAAGTATGTAATTACTTGCTCTGTTTACTCATTAAAGGGCTGGGGTTCTTAATTGCAACTCTGTATGGGTCGTGAGAAAGTAGATTCTCCCCATCCACATTTTGCTTGCAAAAAGGAAAAAGGAGGAAAAGGGGAAGGAACAGAAGAGTAAAACACTCTTGCACCCACAGCTGTAGATAAGGCAGTAAAGTTCATAAATATCTTAAAAATTGTATTCTATAAGGCCAATTTTTCTGTTCTCCTAACAAATAAAAATGTGGGGTTTTTTTTGGTCAGTTATGGGGCTTGAACTCTGGGCCTGCGCTCTGTCCCTCAGCTCTTCAGCTCAAGTCTGGTGGTTTATTGGAGATACACATTTCATGGCCTTCCTGCCCAGGCTGGCTTTGAACCATCATCCTCAGACCTCAGCCTTCTGAGTAGGTAGGGTTATATCCACCAGCGCCCAGCTCATAGTTAATTTTGATTGTATAATTTTACCACTCTTAACATTTTAAAATGCCATTACATTTTCTTCAGTGTTACTTCTGTGATATTTTGGCAACACCAAATGGCATTCTCAAACCACTTGGAGGCATTTTTTCTAATGAGATATTGAAAAAATACATAATAGATAGCAGAGATGATTACAGATGCCTCTTGCCTTACAGTGTCTTAAGAAACTGGGTATCAGTTGAAAATATTGTAAGTCAAAAATCGGCTTTAATACTCTTAACCTCCTGAGCATCATATTTAACCCAGCCTACTTTAAATATGATTTAAGCATTTACCTTAGCTTGCAGATGGACAAAATCATCCACTACCAAGCCAATTTTACAGTACAGTATAAATATGTATGACATTAAATTCTCTGTTGATAGCAGCAGTATGGTGGTACAGAAGACAGAGAGGGGCTTTTCGTGCATATGATGGGATGTAAGACCAACAACACAGCATCCCAGATCAACAACTTAGTGCCCTCCTCTGAGTAGGAAGGGCATCATGGACATGCCCAGCAATGACACCCTACAGACCCAGGGCTAACTGCCAGCATGGCCAGAGTATAGCACCTCATATTATGATCTGAGAAAGAGATAACAACTGAAAGTTTCATCTCCAGTGTCTACTGAATATGTACCACTTTCCACATTTTCAAAAAATCTGATTTGGGGAGGGGAAAGGGAAGCACAGAAACTGTGGGACAAAGGGTGAGCCAATTCAGCAGTGATACTCACTATACATTATGTTGTAAATGAACTACACAGCTGGGGAGAGAAGGTTGTCAGGAGGGGAAAAACTTGGAGAAAATGAAGGGGTGACACTTTGAAAAAAAGAAATGTACTCTTATCTGACTTATGTAACTGTAACTTCTCTGTACATCAGCTTTACAAAACAAAACAAAAACTATCATTTTAAGTCAGGTGCCAGTGTCTCACTCCTGTAATCCTAGCTACTTGGGAAGCTGAGATCTAAGGATCATGTTTCAAAGCCAGCCCTGGCAGTAAAGTCCAGGAGACTCCTATCTCCCATTAACCACCAGAAAACTACAAGTGGTGCTGTAGCTTAAAGTGGTAGATCAAAAAAAGCTCAGGGACAGTGCTCAAGCCCTGAGTTTAAGTCCCACAGCTGACAGAAAAAAAAAATATTATTTTATATTATTAATGCTTCATGTGGCAATATATGATAAATTGCTTTTTTTAGTAACTATTAGGTCAAGACTTCCTTGAATCATTGAAATATTTGAAGGAAATAAAACTATGACAACAAAAAAAATCTACCATAAATAGGAGACAATCTGAATTTTGAGAGATTAATATGTAGTTAACATAATGTAAACTGTAGGCATCAAAGAAATTGGTTCATTAAAACAGCTTTATTTAAGTTTGACACTGGTAGCTCAAGCCTATAATCCTAGCTACTTAGGAGGCTGAGATCTGAGGATCACAGTTCGCCAATTATCTCCAATTAATTACCAAAATAAGCCAGAAGTAGACCTCAAATAAAATAATAATAGCCTTAAATAAAAATGCCTAGGGACAGTACCCAGGCTCAAATTTAAACCCCAGGAATGTATACACACACACACAGACACACAGACACATACACACACCCCAAAAGCTTTATTCACACTTGTCATAATTTATTTAAACAATAAAGTTCACCTTATTCTCTGGCAATATATTAAAACTGTGTTTTATAGCTACAAAATCTCTAACTCCTACTCACACTGATGGAAACACAGTGTAGGAGAATAATTTTCCTTCTCACTCACATCTGGCAAATGTCTGGCTCCCTGGATCATTAAAAATACATTTTATCTATTATATTAAACATAATTGCTTTAGGAGGAGTACCTTTATAAATATGTACCAATTAAGATGAATGGATCTTTTTGTTAAATTAATCTAGAAAATGTGGATATTTCTCAAAGAAATTTGAAGATAGACTTATTCATTCTCTTTTGTAATTCAAGATTCATTTAACATTGATGATTACATATATGTAATACAAATATATACATATATAACTCTATATATACATATATACACACATAAACATGGCTACTTGAGAACACATAATATTTAGATTACATGCTTGGATTACATTACATTTTATATGAAAATTAAAGTGTATTATTTAAGGTGATATGATTTTAGATTATCAACTATTGAAGATGAAATTTATGGATAATATTTGTGATTAAGATTTATTATTGCTAGGTGTTCATCTTATATAGACATTTTATTTTTCCCATGATGCATGCTTGTGTCAGTTTTAAGATGTGTTATGTTATTCGAAAAGTAGTTGTCTCAGAAACAGTGTGAGGAAAGTTTTAACTTAAACTCTCATGGAAGATACCATTTTTCTCACTTATTTATCATATAAATGGTTGAGACAAAGAAAAGCCAATCTTCTTCCCAAATTTAGCCATAATCTAAATTATAGCAATAAAATTTAAATCATTATTGTTTCCATGAACTTCTCTAAACTTGGTCAAGCATTATGCAGACAGGAGATAAACACAGCTATAGATATATTAAAATTAATTGCAGTCATTGAAGTGATTTTGAGTTTTTTTTTTTTCCCTCAGCATATCACAAGGCTTGCGAACAATTGCAAAGATTAATACTGTAGGCGTCAAATTGTCCAGACAACGGTACCCATATATGCAGTTAAACATTATTCTAGATGTCTCTGTTTCCTTTAATATAGTTTACAGAAGAGGTTTATATTCAACTTGATGGATGTTCATTACCTTTCAAAATGTGGGTGGGCCTTGTCCTACTTAGTAGAACAAAAGGCTGATTAAGAGGAACAAGGGGAAATTCTACCAAGCCAAGGACTTCTGGATTTGAGCACCAGACCAACACTTCCCCATGTTTTTAGACTAAAACATTCCAGGTTAGACCTGGACTATTAGCTCTTTATGAGCTGCCATTCTGAAGAATCACTAGAAACACTTTGCAGACTTTAGACTTACCAGCCTAATGATTCTTTAAAGACAAATTTGTAATATATATTAAAGTTCTACTAAGAATTCAAATATGAACAAAGCAAATTGGTGTTTTACAACAAGGCCACAGTATTTTATTCTTAAGCTTTCTGCAACAACATATCCTTTATTATTATACTTTTTATTGAAGTTTTGGTAAATTGCTATAGATCATGAGTAAAACTCGACATTGTCAGTAATGTAATGTAAAATGTTTTTAGAATAAACTGAATATTAAGGGAAATTGCTTATAACAAAAATACCTGGAAATTATTCTGTTTAGAAATAAATTTCAGAGTCATATTCTATCCCCACTTGTTCTTGTCAAAGAACATCACTTGATATATTGCAAAAGCTCCTCTGTAACTAGGGGATGAATGTCTGAAGGTACAGAAAGCTCTATGTAATACTGGGAAACGCTCTCTACCAGACAAGCTTCCGGCTTAAACATTCAGCATAAGGCTAATATAAATGAATCAGAATGCTGCTGTTTAGAAGACAACCAAAACATATTTTCAAATGTAAATCCTTTATTTGTCAGCCTATAAGAAGACAAGAAGGTACGGACTTATTTTAAACTATAAATCGAGGTTTACTAGGAAAAGTAATTTGTGGAAAATGATAAAAAAAATAAATTGTATTCAAGCCAGGTAACAGTAGCTTAAACTTTTAATCCTAACTACTTAAGAGGTTGAGATCTGAGGACCATGGTTCAAAGCCAGCCCCCAGGCAGGAGTCTGTGAGACTCTTATCTCCAATAAACCACCAGAAAACAACCAGAAGTGGCACTGTGGCTCAAGTGATAGAGCAGTAGCCTTGAGCTGAAGAGCTGAGGAAAGCACCCATGCCCAGAGTTGAAGTCTAGAGAGGTTGAACATTTCTTCATGTGTCTATTGGCCATCCTTCTTTCCTCTTCAGAGAAGTTTCTCTTTAAGTCTTTAGTCCACTTATTTGGCAGTTGTTTCTTTGAGCATTTGCTGTTGGGGGAGTTAATTTTTTGAGTTCCAAGTATATTTTAGATATGAGACCCTTGTCCGTTGTATGGCTAGTGAAGATCTTCTCCCAATGCATGAGCTTTCTATTGATCTTGCTAGCTATGTCCTTTGCCATGCAGAAGCTCTACAGCTTCATGCAATCCCATTTGTCCAACCTTTCTTTGATTTGTCGTGTTTCTGGGTCTCTATTAAGAAAATTTCAGCCTGTGCCAAGGAGACCTAGGGTTTCTCCTATTCAGTCCTGTAATGTTTTCAGGGTGTCTGCTTAGACTCCGAGGTCTTTGATCCATTTGGAATTGATTCTGGTGCGGGGTGATATAGAAAGATCTAGCTTTAGTTTTTTGCAAGTGATTAACCAATTTTGCCAGCACCATTTACTGAAGAGGATGTCTTTCTGCCATCTATTTTTTTTTGCGGGGGGGTGGGGGGGTCTGGTCATGGGACCTGAACTCTGAGCCTGTCCTTCAGCTCTTCAGCTCAAGGCTAGCGCTCTACCACTTGAGCCACAACACCACTTCCAGCTTTTTTTTTCTTTTTGCTTCTGTGGTGCTGGGGAATCGAACCCATGCAAGGCAAGCGCTCTACCACTGAGCCACCTGCCCAGCCCCCATCTATTTTTTTTAGCTCCCTTATCGAAGATTAGGTGGCTGTAGGTCTGTGGATTCATTTCTGGGTTTTCAGTTCTAGTCCATTGGTCCTGAGGTCTCTTCTTGTACCAAGCTGTTTTGATTACTATGGTTTTGTAGTAGAGTTTGAAATTTGGTATTGATATTCATTTTTGCTATTCCAGGTCTTTTATTGTTCCATATGAGTTTTTGGATTAACTCTTCTATTTCCTTGAAGAATGAGGTTGGAATATTGATAGGTATCACATTGAATTTGTAGACAACCTTGGGATATAGTGCCATTTTCATGATGTTGATCCTTCCAATCCAGGAGCATGGGAGGTTTTTTCACTTCCTAAGTTCTGCTTTGATTTCCTTTGTCAGGTTTTTTAAAGTTTTCATTGTAGAAGTCCTTCACTTCTTTAGTTAACTCCTAGCTATTTTATTTTTTGTGGGGATATTAGAAAAGGAGTTGTTTTCCTGATTTCAGCTACACTCTTTTCATACAAAAAAAGCCATTGATTTTTTGAAAGTTAATTTTATATGCTGCTACTTTGCCAAAGTTTTGAATCAGCTTGAGTAATTTGGGAGTGGAGTCTGTGGGATTTTTAAATACAAGATCATGTCATCTGTAAAGAGGGATAGTTTTACTTCATCTCTCCCTATTTGGATCCCTTTTATGTTTGCATCTTATCCTATTGCTGTAGATATGGCCTAGCATATTTTTAGCATTGCACTTGAAATTTTCCCAGGAACTTTGCTCAGAAATAATATTCACACAGTACACACATACATCCTCTAGTTACCACCATTAATAGATTCCTTACAGTAATATGAGGGAAATCTTTTAAATTTAATGTACTTTTTTACAGTTTGAAGACTAAAATGAAATGCAAAAATCATTACAAAAGAACAAAACATCTCTAAGGAAATACTTTGAAACAAAAAGACAAGTTCACAGAAACTGAATCTGTGTCTACTGACAAACTTGCTTTGGAAGGAAACTTCAGTATACACAAAGTAAGAGGAGGTGCCCCTACTCACTCTAATCTCACAACACAATCCTCACTTCCCCAACCTTTCAAAGAACCAATTTTCCTCTCCAGTGACTCTCCTCAAATGAGGTCCAAAGTAGCTGCTGCATAGTACTTCCTGTCCTAATACAAAGGAAACTGTCTTAAAGCAGATGCAGGACCACAGTGTAAACAGTGATTTTTCATAGTCCTGTCCTCAAGGATAGCATCTCACAGAGCTTGCCAAACTTCCCTAATGCTGAGATATCTGGTAGAGATCATTTTTCCAAGTGTCTTGTGGAGATTCAGATTCAGTGTATCAAGGATTTAGAGGGATTGTTTAGTTGTTGATTTATTTGCCTTTAGCAAATATTCTGGTTAAGTTCCTACTTGAAAAGCCTTGCAACGAATCAGTGGTTCTCAAGCCTCATTCTGGGGTGTTATATTTCCAAATATCCAGATCTTACTCTATAGCAGTTTAATCAGAATCTATGACAGTAGAAACATACATGAATATTAGTTTTTCACTTAGATAACCAGAAGCATCAATCACATTTGAGAGCTTACTAGAAATGCAGGATCTCAAGCTCTACCCCAGACTCGTCTCACCTTCATAATCAGAACATGTCTTTATTTTTTTTAATTTCCAGGTGCTTATAAATACTTAAAAGTTTGTAAAGGCATATAAGTGTGTATTTCTGACAAAATCAGGAAGGAGTTTTTCAGAATGAAGTAGGAGAAAAGCTTCCTCTTCGGAAGGGAATTTGCAAGGACTCAAGATCAACCATTGTCATTTGATCATGTCTGTTGAGTGAAATAGTGTTTTCCTTGCAGACTAAGAGGTATCAACTTGTTATGTTTCTTTGAAGACCTCAAAAACTTTTCATGGAATTAAAAATAAATAGTGTTCCACAGCAAACTATTCAGGCCTCTTGTATTTTGTTATTTCTTATTTTAAGTTTGGATGATTATTTTAAGTCCTGGTTGGTTTAAGATGGTATAGACTTTTGTATTTGCATTCACCTTTGTTTTATTTTCAAAGTCGCTGCAAAAGGCTCATGTAAATGTGTGGCCTTTTCATATATTATCAAGGGGCTTAAAGTGTGCACAGTCCCTTGGCCTGCTCAAATGCCTACTCATGGAGGGAATGATTCTCTCTCTCAATCACTCACACACCAGACCAGTGGGAGGCAGAAACAATTACTCTTACAGCATTCTTTTTTTTTTTGGTGGCATGAATAGATTAAGAATATATAAATACATCATGGAATTTTGCACATCCATCAGGAAAAATAATGTTATGTCATTTGCAGGCAAATAAATAGAACTAGAAAAATATTACTTTAAATGAATTATGTCTCTCAGGCTCAGCTAGACAAGGACCCATGCTTTCTCTCGTATGTGGCAGATGAAAATATAAACAAGGCCATATGAAGATATGACACATATATCGACAAAAGTGTGTTATATGCATGGGAGGATTCCAGTAGTGCAACTCTTCTGAACAACTAACAGTTTAACAAAATGAATACCAGGAAGCTGATACATGTGTTGTCAGTTGAGAGAGGACAGGATGTTTCAAGGGTGGAGGTCTGGTGAATGAAGAGAGAAAGAGTAGATAAATATAATCATGTTATAATTATAATAGGCAGATTTGTGAAATGGATCTAGATAACTTGAAGTAAGGTGGAGTCTAAAAAGATGGGAGACAATAATGAAAGTGGTGACAATAATCAAGATGCACTTCACTCATAAACTCACATTTTGAATTAAATACATTTATACTTAAAGAAAAAATATTGTATGTGCCAATTCTGGCACTTGAGCTCAGGGTTTGGGTGCCATCCCCTGAGTTTTTATGCACAAAGTTAGCATGCTATCACTTGAGCCACAGCTCCACTTCCAGCTTGTTGGTAGTTAATTTGATATATGAGTCTCATGGGCTTTTCTGCCCTGGCTAGCTTCAAACCATGATCTTCAGATTTCAGCCTTAAAATCTGGAGGGAAAATTAGAAATCTTAATTGTAAAAGCAAGACAAGAATGATTATTTAAGTATGTCCTTTATTATAACTTAAAACTAATCTTTAGAATGGGGACTTAATAACATTAGTAAGTGATTTTTCAAGTGATTTATTTCAAGTAGAAAGTTGTTTGGAAGGGAATAATGGTACTATTCTTTGCTAAGCAGCTTCTGTGAGCCAGATTTATGTAAGAACCTGAGGAAGTTTTTGACAAAGTGTTTAGTAAGCCATCTGGTTTCTCAGCCAGAGACCTCAGCTATGTACACCAACCTGACTAGATATCAGAAAGCATCTACGAGAGTGAGTCAAAGAAAGAAAACCACTCAAGATCTGATGGAGAAGAGCATAAGGAAGGAGAGTAGCTCACACCTGCTAGTTTCCACGATGGCCTCTGTTCTGCAGACCACAGTGCAAACATAGCTAACAGTGACCCTCTATGACCTTTAGGAAGCCCCAAATTGTTCCTGTGGGTTATCTCCAGAGACAGAAGAGAGATTTTTGTTCCCATTTCCTCAGAAAGACAAAGAAATAATAATAATATTAATATTAATAATAATAAAGATCACATCAACTATCTGAACTGATAAAATTTCAATTGCCAAAGTTTAAGCTTGGCAAACAATTATATCTCATTGTATTTTATTTCCTTTATTCTTTCTTCTATCTCTTTTTAAAAAGCATCACTTGTCTTCTTTTATTTTTTTTTCTGTATTAAGGCTTAAATTTAAGACCTCATGCTTGCTAGCCAGATACTTTACTACATGAACAATTGAGAAAGGCATTGTTGAGAAGCCAATGACATGCAGATTACCCAAAGCAAAGCCTTCAATTCTATGTTTTTTGGGGTTTAGCATTTAAAATGTTCATGCTGATTGAGATTTTCCAAAGAGGTTAATCAAATCATTACTAATTTGGCAGGAAATTACCAAAATCAGTTAGAAAATAATTTGCTAATTTTTTTATTCATGAAAAAGTAAATAATGGAAGCTGTTAGCTTATTAGATGTATGACTTTAGCAACCTAAGAACAATGAGAATTAACAACTACATTGAATTCTGATGGTCATACTCATTCTTGCCATTCTTTCATGGATTGAACACCTTTATAACATATATTTAAGGATTTAGGTAATTGGGCTTGTTTAATATTGCTGTATTATTGGTACATTGTTTTTTACCCCCTTGGGATAGAAATTTGTTCAGCTTCTTTGAATCTGACAAGGCTCAGTAGGTAACAAGGTTATTAACAACAAGACTTCTGAAGGCTTTGTTACAAGCAAGAAACTGTCCATTCCTTAGTGTTGACTATAAGAATCAGTTAACATAAACACTTGGAAAATACACACTGCATTCTAAGATTATTTACCACCCATCAAGTGTAGTTACTCACTCTAATAAATATGTTTTAAGATTTCCAAAATTTGTGTTGCAAACTGTTTTCTAATCCTCTCTAATCCTAAAATTTGATGGTCTTCATTTTTGAGCAAAATCATATTTAAAAATGTTTTCTTCTTAATGAATATGACAAAGTATGTAATTCTTATTTCATGCAAACAGCCCTATTGTTCACAATGCCTAACATTCTATAATATCTAAAGAATGATTCAAATATTTTGTTGAATACTGAACTAGTGTTATTTCTGAATAGTGGATAGTAGAAGGACATAAAAATAAAAACATAACTGAGTTGCAACTGGTACCAAAGTCTTGTGTGTGCCTTTACATTGTCAAAGGTCCTTGAGAACTATTGCCCTTGGAGTCTTAGGTATGAACAATTTAAGTAACTGCATATTTAGAATCATTAGAATCTCAGAAATTGAATTGATCTTAGAAATCACATAGCATACAGATAAAGAAACTGGATTTGAACAGAAAGAGCAGATGACATAAGACAAAGACAGAACCTTGACAGAAGTCAAATAGACTAGGGGACTCCTGACTCCTGGTAGGCACTGTCCCCAGAAGACCTTGCCTTGTGGTCCTCCAATACATTTTCTAGTTCAATGATTTGTTAAAACTAACCTGTAGAACTCAGAGAAGGTATTGGAATCACAGTTGTTGTTACTTTATAAGAGGAAGCATATTAAAATTAGTAAAGAGAAAAGATGAAAGACAGAGTCCAGAAGAAAGCAAACCTAAGCCTCTAGCTCTTCTATCCCAACACTTCCCCCCACCCCTGCCCTGCACACCACACTCTCTCCTTCCTTCTTTCCCTTCCTGCCCCACTCCTTCAAGAATGATGTACTTGCTTTAAATGCACCTTTAAAAGTTACACATTACATTCCAACCATTAATTTTTCAGATGTTACCAGTAACATTAGTAGCCAGCTAGGAAAAAGCTCTAATATAAAACATTTTTTGGTTTCTATGGTATAAATTCCCCCACTCTGGCCAGTTTCAACATACAAATAAGGTCACTGAATGCAGAATTAGAAAGAGATACGTATTCTCAGCTCTTGCAAATCCTCATGAACCTGTTTCACCACATGCTGGATATTCCTGAGTCATGTAGGAATAGCTTTCTCTAAGTTTTCAATTTTTAATTATCTGACATAGACAAAATACTTCCAATGGTTAATTGATTTTCAACTGGTTTTTTAAATTATCCTCACTTGTGCTTTGATTCAATATAGTAGGATTGTTCACATGCTTTGATTCAATATAATAGATTCATTAACCCTGTAAACATTGATGTTATTTATAAGCATATTATATTTTTCAACAATAGATAGATTTATATAATTATAAAATAAGATCCAAGTTCAAGTTTGAAGTTGGAATTTGGTGTATCTGAGCGGCCTTCAATATCATCATGTTTAAAATACTGAAAATAAATCATTCATTTTAAATTTATTCACAGAAAAAGAAAATGATAGAAGCAACAGAAACGCAAGAGGAGAGCAGTAAATTGAGGAAACATTTTCTACAACTGAATTACTTAAATAATGCAAGTAGTCTCTGAGCAAATCCTTTTGACATAGAAATTTAATTGTGCAGAAAAGAAACTCAGAACACCATAAAAGAAATGAAGAGCAGGACTCAGATTCTCTTTCTATTTTCTGAGGTCTCTAATGAGTTTTCCAGCTCTTAAATAAGGCAGCATCAGAAAGTAAATCATGATTTCACAAAAATGCAAACAATTATTTATGTATATGCCAAATGGGCAATCCATCAATAAGGGCTAAAAATTGTATGCCACTATTTATTCCTATTCTGTTTTTTTCTAATTTCCAAAGAAAAGAATTTAATTCAGGTGCTGTTATTTTAAAATCACCTGGAGTGAAAATAGTAAGTGTTGCTAAAGTACCAATTTTCAGGCTCTCAGTACACTATTGGTATTTAATGGATTGCAAAGCTATTAACATTTCTGTAGTTAGGAAAAGGTGGTTACATGAGACTAAAATTGAGTACTTATGTTATATGTAATTACATTTTATTTATATTGTCCTTAGTGAAAAATTCTATATCCAACATATGATGAAAGTCCACAATAATGACTACTCACCAACTACCAGCCTATGGTGAATCTTCTTAAGATGCCTAAGTCTAGGCCAGCAGCCTAACCAGTCAGTCGTAGATTCAACTATTCATATCTCATCTGCTAAAAACAAGAGGAAAAAGCAACTTCACCACAATGTTCCTAATAACACACTTCATAAATTCTAATGTGGAACAGTACTGATAGCTCTATATTCCACTTACTATATACCACCTATAACTTATATATAGCATAATATATCATATGTATATATACACTACACACTTTACACTTGATACCCATACATAACTTTTTGTATTTTGTTTGTTCTGAAGCTTTTTACCCAGATACTAGATTCTTTTACAAACAGTATCTATCATTTTTGCCTAAATGTAAATTAAAATAGGAACCATTTACATGGTAAATGAATATTACACTAATCTTAGAAGAGGGAAATTAAACACATTGGGAATTTTACTTACAATAGTTAAAGAAATCAAGGTAGATCATGTGATACAAATTTAATATAGCCTTATATAGTGAGATTAGAAAATTACTTGATTGAATAAAGAGAAATTTAATTTTGATAACAATACAAATAGTTTAGAACTAATGTAGTGTATAATTCCTGGTAGTGAAAATGTCTCCTCAATCAAAATAACAGAAATGGACACTTGAGTTAAGTATAAGAGCTAAGTAGCTCTGATAGAGAGCAATATATGTCACTCAAACCTTCTAATCTTGTCTTCAGTTGAAAAAAATGAGATTTCATTCTACCACATAATTATATTTAGACGAAGTATAAGATATGTGAAAACAAGTAATAAACTTTGAGTGGATTCAGTTTAACATGTCTCACATATTTATAAGGGTATATTATCACTGTGATTATATCTGCTGAGAAATTCTAATGCAGTGAAATTGTGAACCATTGCATGAAAATTTTCTTGTATATGTTGAACCTTTTGGCTTTTTTTTTGGGGGGGGGGCGTCTGGTCATGGGGCCTGAACTCTGGGCCTGGGCACTGTCCTTCAGCTCTTCAGCTCAAGGCTAGAGCTCTACCACTTGAGCCACAGCGCCACTTCCGGCTTTTTTCTTTTTGCTTATGTTATGCTGAGGAATTGAACCCAGGGCCTCAGGCATGCAAGGCAAGCGCTCTACCACTGAGCCACCTTCCCAGCCCTGCTGAACCTTTTAATGTTTAAGCATATGATCTGTTTTGGACAAAGTTCTATGGGCTGCTGAGAAGAATCTGTATTGTGCATCTGTTAGATGAAACATTCTTTAAATACCTGTTAAGTAAAATTTATTTATAGTTTCACTTAAGTCTGAGGTTCTGTGTTGATTTATTTTGCCTCAAAAACTTAGGTTTAGAGTTGGGTGTTGAAGTCTCCTACTATGATTGTGTTAGTGTCTTTCTGTATTTTTAAATCTAGTGTTGTTTGTTTAAGAAACTGGGTACTTAACTATTTAGGATTTTTATATCCTTTTGGTGGAAATGCTCTTTTATTAATATGAAATGACCTTATTTATCACTTTAAGTCTATTTTTTTTTGTCAGTCGTGGGGCTTGAACTCTGTGCTTGGATGCTGTCCCTGTGCTCTTCAGCTGAAGGCGAGAGCTCTACTGCTTGAGCTACAGCACCACTTCCGGTTTTCTGGTGGTTTATTGGAGATAGGAGTCTCACGGTCTCTCCTGCCTGGGCTGGCTTTGAACTGCTATGCTCAGATCTCAACCTCTACATAGCTAGGATTACAGGTGTGAGCCACCAACACCTGGCTAAGTCTACTTTTATCAGATACAAGCATAGCTGTCCCTGCCATCTTTTAGGGTTCATTTTCTTGGTAAACATTTATATGTGTATTTCTTATAGACAATAACAGATGGTTGGATGTTGCCTTTTTATCTAATTTGTTATCCTATGTCTTTTAATTGAGGAATTGCCTCATTATCTCATTTTTCTTGTCGTTCTATGTTAAGATTTTACTCATATCTAAGCACTTAGATATTTAGGTTTTAGTCACCTGAAGTCTTTGTACTGCTTTAATCTTTGTATTCTAACAAGAACAGCTTGATGTCCATTTTTAAAATTTGGCTGGAATTTTAAGTTCACAAAGCCCTGTAGATAGGACCCTTAATGTCTAAGCATTATGAATAGAACTTGAGATAATATTTGGTTAGTTCACAACTCAAACTTCTGTCTCTGTAATACGGCATGATAAGAATTATTAATCGGTATACTTTGTGCAATTAAATTGCTTGTTCCTCAGAAGCTTTGCTTAAAAGTTACTCAACTATGGGCTGGGAAGGTGGCTCAGTGGTAGAGCGCTTGCCTTGCATGCATGAGGCCCTGGGTTAGAAAAAAGCCGGAAGTGGTGCTGTGGCTCAAGCGGTAGAGCACTAGCCTTGAGCTGAAGAGCTGAGAGACAGGGCCCAGACCCAGAGTTTAGGCCCCACGACCTGACTCCCCCCCCAAAAAAAGTTACTCAACTAATAATTGTCAGAAAGTATCCTTCATCAAATTTAGAGCAATAAGTACTGTCTCATAGATTTTTTTTTTTTTTGTCGGTCATGGGGCTTGAACTCTGGCCCTGGGTGCTGTCCCTCAGCTCTTCAGCTCAAGGCAACCATTCTACCACTTGAGCCACAGTGCCACTTCTGGTTTTCTAGTGGTTTATTGGAGATAGGAGTCTCGCAGCCTTTCCTGCCCGGGCTGGCTTTGAACTGCGATCCTCAGATCTCGGCCTCCTGAGTAGCTAGGATTACAGGCTGAGCTACCAGTGCCCGGCTCACAGATTTTTTTTTTTTTTACATTTACGTAGAGGTGAGGAAGCTTTGCATAAAACAATTTCATAAGAAAGCACTACATAATTGACAGGAAAAATTAAAAATTTAATATTTCTTCTATAGTATGGTTGACCTTGTCTACTCTAATGTTTCTCATTTATGTATTCCTCTATCTTTATCTGCATTTCTATATTCTCTCTCTCTCATAAGCAGAAGAATAATTCTTCAAAGTATTATATTTCTTGGGTAAATACATAAAAACAGCAAAGCCATTTTCGACACTTAATTTTCAGCTTTTAGAAATAAGCCAAGGAAAGTAGAAAGGATTTATTTTTGTTTATGTGAAATATATATGCATAGTTTACTGGCAATGCAATCTGTAATTAGCAGTAAAAATGCAGAAGGATATAAGACCATGCACAATAAGATAATTAGTAGTTTGGTACAGATGATTAATGAGCAATTTGTTATCTCATGCTCCAAAAACAATTTTTCTTCAAAAGGAATTATTTTGATGCACTTTGTACTTAGTTGCATTGGTTTCTGGATATTTGTTAACCATTGAAGGTTTCTGGATATTTGTTATCCATTTCTGTATTTTATTCTAAGTAGTTTCTTAGTGTTTAGTATTTTCTAGATCTTATAATCCACATTAAATGACAAGTAAAAATGGTAAAAAAAAATTAATCATTTCTGTTACATGCATATCAGTGAAGTTTTAGATCTGAAAGTCCAGTCTCTAACTAAACATATCATACAGAATGAGGAACCTCTGTCATTTGACCAGTGTATTTTCTTCATCTATGTCTACCATTCCCCCTAAAGTCTTTGTATCTGAGCCATGAAGGCAGCCAGACACATGAGGGAAAAAATTCTTATGAAATTGTCAGCCAGTTTTTCTCAATTCTTCATGGTTAAAATCTCCCTTTATACTTTCAACTAAAGATAAATGTCCTGTATATAAAGAGCCAAAAAGAAAGGATGACTCTTACTTGCTAAAGCTATTAGTCTTGATATGCTTATCCCTGATACTTCAAAAATATCTAAACATAGGAAATATCTCAAGACAGGAAAAGAATTTAAGATTCTTTCAGTCTTTGATTCTGTGCAAGGGTTTCATGACTCACATTAACAAGACCTTATCTAAAGGTCATGTATCTGAACATTGACTGCCTCAAGCCTAATTTTTGTCTCTTTATGGATGTGTGAAATGTCTTTACAGAATTTCTACCTGTTAATTCAAGGAAACTGTTCCAACACAGATAGAGATTTAAATGTTTTAATTTTGTTGCAGCTCATTCATAGGTCTGATAGGAATTTTTGTAAAAATATTTAGGTGTCCATCCCATATGAGTCATAATAGAGGCCCCTAGAGGTTGAGTTTTTGCTAACATGAACCTGGCTTTGTTTAGTTCATTAAAGAAAATGAAACAAAGGATTGGACATTGTTAATGCATACTTTCATAATGTGGAAAATGTTATGTTGATGCACACATATACAAGCAGACAGAGGGATGGATGAATAGAAGATAGATAGACAGATAGATAGTCATCTAGAGATGATCATATTTAACAAAATAATCCAATCTCAGAAAGAAAAGTGCTATATGTTTTCCCTCATTTGTGAATTTAGGGAGAGATGAACTTAAAAGCACCTGAAATAATGTGAAACAAACACAGGAAGGAAATGTGGAGAAAAAAAGGTATACTAGAAGTGGCAAACATGATCAAAGTATATTATATGCATGTATGGAAAGAATGAAATCCCTTACTTTGAACAACTGATAGAAAGTGATAAAAATGAAACTTTTCGAAGAGATTATTGTCTCAATATGAAATAAGTTCATTCCTTATGGCTGAAGCCAAACCTTTTTTTGTGTATGACTATGTAAATAGAACTACCACATGACCCAACCATACTATTTCCGAATATATACACAAATGAATCTAAGTCAGCTTATTGTAGAGATGCTTGATTGCCCATGTTGAACATAGAATATAACATCATTTTCTGAAATCTCTTGTGTTCATTTGCTACAAGGTATTTTCTACCAATAACTAACAAACACCTTTATTTCCTTCTCATTTGAGATTCTATTTGTGTGAGCAGGGTCTTGAATATTTTCATGGTATTTTAACTTCAATACTTAAGAAACAGAAGCATAAAAATGAAGATAGAAATGACAAAGCTCAAATTTGAGACAAAAAAAGTCTGTGTAACTATATTTGAGAGATGCTTTTGTTGTTTATACAGAACTTCATCTCTCCAAATTCCTAATGCCTACTGTAGTCTAGATGTGTGCTCTGTGCACACATATCAGTTCTATAGTAGGTAAAGATATTGCAAGGGACAAATGGCCTGTTGAACCCTGCCAGCATAAGGAGGCAAACCACCAAATCTTTGTGAGCTGATATAATATTCTATATAGGCTATATGTTATATAGTAGATATTTTCTTATGTATGTATACATATGTGTATATATTTTAACACATATATCTATATATCTACATGTATTCATTGATTTATATATGCACGTGTAAAATGTTGTGGATGTATATATATGCACGTATTAGATTATATGATTATTTTAAAAAGAAAGAATGTCAAATGAAAAAATATTCATTATTGAACTCTGCTTGAGATAACACAGTAGACATTGGAAATGTCAAGCATTTATATGTTTCTCAAACAAACCCTACAATGTCTATCTGACATGGAAAATTAGGAGTTCACTCTTCAGTTTAGATGAAAGTGCCTTCCTTTTATATTGCAGAAACCCAACTATCTAAGAGAAGTGCCAAATTCCTAAAAAACAATATAAATCATGGAGTTTTCTCCAAAGCTGTGCCACCGTGGAGCTTCTTAATTTAGACTCAAACTAGAAAACAAATGGAGTACTTACCATTTTGTTCGTGGCTTCTCACTGATAAAACAGTTCTGAGTTAGTAAGTATCCATAGAAGGAAGTCTTATAGAAAGAGATAGGTTAGTAACAAATCACCAATTGAATTTTACCTATAGGAAGCATAAAATATGCTTGCTTCCTTTCTTTAGGGACACCTATTATTCTGAACAGCTAGATGATAACTCATTAATTTCATGTATATTAGTTTCATTACCACCAGTAAACAAACTCTGTACTAATCCAATCAACAGATTTATTTTTGTGTAGCTAAAGAATGCCATAGTCACTGCATTTCTGTTCCAGTTACATGCCAGCCATAAAAGAGTGAGTAAAATGCAAAATATCATTGTCTATCTATAGCTAGCTATCTATTGATAGCTAATCTATTGCTCTAACTATAGGCAGTATCAGAGTTTGACCTCAGGCCTGTTGCTAGTCTATTGATATACTACTTTAACCATGCCTCCAGTATCTCCACCCCCCATTTTTTGTTTTTGTCTTGCTGGTTATTTTTGAGATAGGGTATGGATTCCAATCCAGGCACATGTCTGAACCATGCTCTATGGTTTCTCATCATTGCAGGGATCCTAGGCACATACCACAGTATCCACCTTTCCTCTGTGGAATTGGAGTCTTGTGAATTGGCACTGTGATCCTCCCAATTTTAGATTCCTAAGTAAACAGAATTATAGTCATGAGACACAAGTGCCCAGCCTCAAAATATTTTAAAGCTATTAGTAGTGTCTCATTCTAGAATTCAAATTTATTTCCTCATTTCAGATAACTTAGCATCTACTTAAAAATCATACACCAAAGAAAAAACAAGAGTACAAAGAACAGAAGGCTATAAATGAAATATGATGATAT
This sequence comes from Dipodomys ordii, assembly GCF_000151885.1. Taxonomy (NCBI): domain Eukaryota; kingdom Metazoa; phylum Chordata; class Mammalia; order Rodentia; family Heteromyidae; genus Dipodomys; species Dipodomys ordii. The sequence continues at coordinate 7,585,927 of NW_012267232.1, read as the reverse complement.
ATTTTATTCCATAAGTTAAAATTATCTACATAGAGATAAATTGTATTTCTAGTAATTGGATTTAGATATGTCTTCTTACTTTTAATTTCTATACACAAAACCCTTATAAATCTCTAATTTCCTCCACAAAATATCTCATCAACTAAATGTAGATAATACTCAATTCCTTCAGGAATTCTTTATGAGAGAAATGAAAACTTGTGGTTTTCTTCTTCATTAAATTCTAGTTCCACATTTTTATTCTGCTCCAAATGTGTGCTGCAAATTAACAGGTCTATTAATTAATGGAATTTTTTGGGAAGTACATTAATAAGCCTAAAGTTATGATGAATCTGCCAGTTGCTAATTATAACTTTGTATACAAAATTGTTACAAATTAGTGAATTGATAAAATAAGTAAAAGGAAGTACATATGCTGTTCTAGCACATATATGAGATAATGTCCAGAAAAAGAAAAATAATAATTACGAGAAGATGGACATCCACATTTAGTGTTAAAAGTGGGTGATTTTGGAAAAGTATTTCAGTACCCACAGTCTCATAGCTCCTCTATGAGGTAACAATTAAAATTCATATTTGTAATATGACTTAAAATTCCAATATTTGGTAAGACATCAGTCTCTCAAGCCTCTAATCCTAGCTACTTAGAAAGCTGATATTTGAAGTTTTGTGGTTTGAAGCCAGCCCAAGTAAGAAAGTCTGTAAGATTCTTATTTCTGATCAATCAATAAAAAGCTGGATATGTATCTGTGACTCATGTGGTAGAGCACCAGCCTTGAGTAAATATAGCTAAAGGGCAGTGCCCAGGACTTGAATTTAAGCCCCATTACCGCTTGTGAGAAAAAAAAATCTGATATTTGTTCACTTATGAATAGATGGCAAATGTCTCCAAAGCTTTGATTTACTTCAGTAGATAAAGATTTAGTTCACAGTTTAGCTGCAAACTTTTTAAAGGAAGCAAAAGAAGCAGAAAGTTGGCCAATATTAAACGTGTATAAAGGCATCTATCTCTTTCTAAAACTAAATAGATTATATCTAATGATCAACATAGCTACACTTATTATGAGGAGCACACACACAGGCAGAGCTACCCATTCATTCACTTAACCTGGGGTGACATAGTTGAAGTAATGAATTATTAGCAGTAGTATTTAATAAGAAATTCATAATATATTATATATTGAACTCATAGGATTAGAGTGCCAGCAAACTTCATCATTTACCATCATTTTAAAAGTTCAAACAAGTAAAAATTAAGGAAGAATTTTTTTCCACAATGAGTTGTCTTCTTTTTCCTGGGTATAATAACAGTGTCAATCAAAAGCCTGAATCTGTTGACTTAGAAATATGCATTATTCATGAGTTTTCATGTACTTAATACTTTTATTAACCGTCTAATATCTGTATTAGCTTATTCAGATACTCAAACTCAATCTTTATGGAAATTACATTTTCAAAGAGAAAAATATTATCAGACAAATATTTAAATGAAACGGGTAAATGCCATCATGGAAAAAATAGAAGTATCTGGTTTAGAGTAAGTGTTTTCCTGGGTCTCTGTGCTTCTATAACAGAATATCTGAAATAGTGCAATTTTTAAAAAACAGAAGTTTAGTTCAAGCAGTCCTGATAACTCAAATTCAAGGCACTGAAGTGTAATAAGGGTATGCCTTTATATCCAGCATGATACCTCTGCTATATGCTCTAGAAGACAGGAATGCTGTGGTAGCAAAAGCAGAAAGGGTACAAATTTCCATTATCAGATTCTTTTATAATGCATGAACATCTAAGTCTCATGATTGAACATCTCCCAAAAGTTTCTACCTCTGGACATGCTGCATTGTGGAGTACATTTTTAATATATGATTTGTGAGGAAGGGGGATGAACACAATACAGTTTTTTAAAAAATAATGAGAAAATGAGTTTTAAGCTGTGATCTAAAACATAGAAATGAAATCTAGAGAACCTAACTTATACGATAAATCCAGTTTTGTGACTGACTGGGAGATGTGGTTCAACACTGCTTCACAGAATTGCAAGAGACCATTCTGTCACATACCATTAGTCAGGGAAAAGACCAAAAAACCAACACTCAATGTGTGATTTCAGACACATAAAGTAAAATTTAGTCCTAAGGGTAATAGTCTAAGCTCTAGTCTAAGGCCAGAAGATAAAATTTTTAATTCACACAGTTTGATGAGAGACAGACAGACAAACAGGCAGGCAGACAGACAGACGGGCAGACAGATAGACAAACAGATAGATATATGGCACACAGAGACAGAGACAGACAGAAAATGCAGGGAGAGGAGGGAATGGATTTCCTATTTCTTTATCTTCTTGTTCTATTCAGGCCTTCAGTAGATTGAGGGGTGTTCACTTGCTTTGTGGAGGGAAATCTGCTTTTCTCAGTGTAGCAATTTACATACTAATCTCTTCCCTAAACAGGGACACATTTTAAAAATTGTTAACCAATTATTTGGGACTTCATATCCCAATCAAGTTGACACACAAAATAAGACATTACACGAAAATTTTCCAGTTAACCACCACCTCATTTTTCTGTCCTACTTGAACACTGAAGATGGCAATGTAAATTGTCTACTCTGCCTCTCATTTCAGCTGTTTCTATGATGGTCGCAGCAAACAGAGACATATACATATACAGGAAAGTTAAGGGCAGTAGGAGAGAAAATTCTGGACATTTTCTCCCAACTTCAGCCTCATGTTTTTGAGGATAGTTGCCACCCATCAGGACCATTGATCTTGCCAGGTAACCTCATCTCCATGTCTCACACTCTCATTGGTTTCTGGTAATTCTACTTTTGTTTTCTCAATTGTATACACCAGTAACTCAACATCCATGTTTGCTCTTCCCTGCAGGAGTGAAAACAGACTTGAGCAATTCTCCTCACTTGAACCTTCTGAAAAAATCCTGTTTACCACTGACGCGAACATGCCCTCAAATACATTCTCATAATCATCAATAAGGAAGGTTTATTGTTCTAAGAGCAACATCTTTGGGTCTATGAATTTCTTTTTTTTTCTTTTTCTTTTTTTTATTGTGAGAATACCCTACAGAGGAGTAACAATGTACATGGGCAAGGTATCGAGTACATTTCTTATCAAGCATTGTTGCCTCCTCTTTGTTTCCCCTTTCCAACCCTTCCCATACTCCTTCCCACCCCCCCATCCTCCCCTCCACCACCACACCAAAGTTGTAAGGTTCGTTTTTTCAACATAACGACTTGTACATCTCATTGTTGCAATGGGTCCACCTGTATCCCTAGTTAAACGATTTGTTTTTGCCCTTCCCCTCCACAAATTATATCAACATCAAATACAGTGAAAGCAGGGGTTATACTGTGGGGGAAGGACATATAAAGCAACAAAGAAATAATCTTATAAATGTGTTGGAAACAATTGCATGAAAGAAAAAAAAACATGTGAATACTGCTGCTCTTTGGAAGTGATCTGGGCATTCACTTTTTATGAATAGCTTAATTAGTGAGGAGGAGGTGAATAGTCTGGTCAGAGACATGTCACTCCTTCCTTACCTTTGCATTGCATTTATCCTTTGATGAAGGTATCACAGAATGCTTGTCAGTAAGTCAAATATGAAATAATTGGGTGTCCATTAAAACACAAGTGATTCTGCAGAGAAAGTGTAATAATCAGTCATGTGGTGACCTTCCTAGAGATTCCTACTGAATGGCAAAAACAGTGCTCTCCTATTGTACAAAATTGTGAAGATATAGATGTCCTTCACAAGGAGCAGAAAATTGTCTGTAAGACATAGCCCATTCAGATGAGAATTACTTCCAGAAAAGGACTATTTCCTAAGAGATACTAAACATCTGATTCTATAAGAATAAGCAGCAGAATCTTGACTAAAAAAATTAACCTGTCCAGATAGTTTTCTATATGAAGTCTTAAAGAGTTTATGTGTGAGATAAAAAATATTTTCAGGAAGTGGCGCTGTGGCTCAAGTGGTAGAGCTGAAGAGCTCAGGGACAGAGCATAGACCCAGAGATCAAGCCCCACAACTGACAAAAAATGTAAAAAGGGGAAATATGTGTTATTGAAAACAATCTCCTGCTGTTTGATAGCTACACAATTCATTCCATCAGCACAAGGCAGCTCCACTTACGTGTGGAGGGCAGGCCTTCTCCACTAGACAGCAGGTGCCACTTCAAAACCCAGAGAGCATCTTCCAGACAGCCTAAGGAAAAGGAGTAATCCATTCCGTATTTTTTAAATAATTACAGAATCATATCACTATCATTTTTTCAGCCTGGTTTTTGTGAGTTGAATTGGAAAAAAAACTGCTTGGATCACAGATATGCTTTAATTTTGGTATCATGATGTCTTCCTTTAAAAATACTGATAGGTTTTCTATTACTTACAAGATAAAGGCTCAAGTCTTCATCTTGACATTCAAAATTCTTCTCCATAGAATGCTAACTTATCTATTACCTGATATCATGCATCTAGCACTTCTGTTTTTACATTTTCAACCATAATTTCTCTGTATAAAATTTCTTTTTCCTTCCTTTAGTCAAATGCCTACAAATTGAGCTTAGATTTTTTTTCCCAGTAAATTTTACAACCCAGGCAGATTGAGTTTATTTCCTCTGCTAAACATTTATTTTTGAATGGCAAGATAGTTCTCAGAGAAGTTGTGCCTACCTGACTCTGATAAAGTGACTGCACTTTGTGGCATTGGTTCTTAAACACATTATTACCAGTATGCTGGATGGCTAAATGTTCTGCTTTATATCCTCAGGCTTTATTTAAATGACACAATAGTCCAAAGTGGAAGAGAGACAAAGGAAGGGAAAGGAAGGGAAAGAAAGGGAAAGGAAAGAAAAGGAAAAAGAATGAGAAGAGGTGATAGGGTATGGTAGAAAAAAGGAGAGGAGGGGAGGGTTTGAAGATAAAAAAGGAGAACTGATTGGGAAGAGGGGAGATGGAAAGGGGAGAAACGAGGGAGGAAAAAGGAGGAGAGGAGAGATAATCTATTCTACTTGGCTCTATTTGTAGATTCATTTAAATATTGGGTGTTTTATTTTCACAAATTATCTTCTGTGAACACACTAATAGTGATGAAAAGCACTACTTGAAAGTCTGGAAACAATAAGGATAAATTTTATCTGTGCACGGTTTTTCATCCACCTAAAGTTGGACTTCAACAATGAGAACTGCAGTCAATGATACTTTTTCAATTATGAGTAGAGTTGCAAAGAGCATTGCTTAGGGCTCCTGCCCATGAACTTTGAACAAAACAAAATATATAGAGAAAAACATGGGGGAAAATTCAGTGTATTTTTTTTTTTGTCGGTCATGGGGCTTGAACTCTGGGCCTGTGCGCTGTCCCTCAGCTCTTAAGCTCAAGGCTAGTGCTCTACCACTTGAGCTACAGTGCCACTTCCGGTTTTCTGGTGGTTAATTGGAGATAAGAGTTTCACGGACTTTCCTGCCCGGGCTGGCTTTGAACCATGATCCTCAGATCTCAGCTTCCTGAGTAGCTAGGGTTATAGGCATGAGCCACCGGCACCCAGATCAGTATATTTTTCTATAGAAGAATACTATTTTCTACTTATTAGGTCATCTATGAACTAACATACATTAGTGATATGTTAGTTATTTGACATATAATTGCACATTTTCCCAAAGGATTTCATTTTATTCTGTGGGCTTTCATAGCTGTATGGAGTGTAGTGACTATATTATCATTAGGACTATGCCCTTTTTTCTGACATAATCATGAACCAGGTTAACAAAGAAAAAAGGTAGATTAAAATTTTGCAATAAGACTGGAGTTTAAAATAGCTTTGATTATGTGAGATGTTTTCCTAATTTTAATGTATGAGAAGTTCTTCCTTCTCTAACCATTTATCAGTACAACACAGTAAGAGTAAGCTGTGCAGTAATGAGTTATCAATTGACTCATTACACACATTGAAAAGAACTTTTGTCAAAGATGTAACCAAAGGTCAAGCATCTTGTAAATGTGTTTCCTACTGTATATTAAACCAAGTGAAAGGTACCATAAGCTTCATTCTCAGAATGCCATTCTTTTCCCTGAATAAATTTACATAGGAATTTTCTTTAAAGGAAAATATCATTAAATCCCAAGCATTATTTAAATATTAAATCCTCAAATATTATACCAGAACCTAAGGGAATTCTAAGTTGTATATCTCTTCAGGATTATAAACATGATATATTTAAAAGAAGGTTAAAATTCTTCACCAGATTAATTTTCCAATATTATGCTTAAAGAAAATCAAATATTTAAGAATGATTATGGGACTGATATTACTATCTCATATTTGTGCACATTGGAACACATTTTTCAAGATACATTACGGAAATCACCTTACTAGGTTATAAAAACTATAGATCAGCTACAACACATGTGTTGTGTATATATACTGACATATACATCCTTACAATATACACTTACATACACAATTTCATATATACATACATACACACACACACACACACACACACACACACACACACAACATATACATTTATGAAGATAGTTCTTGAGGATCACCAGATTAGCCAGTTGATACACAGAGTTGCTGAAAGGGACCCAGGTCTAAAATGGAAAATAGCATTTATCCACAGAGCATCTAAAATTCCACCCAGCATCTCACTAGTGTACATACACTCATAATACAGCAGTAAGAAAACAAAGTACACTTGCCTTTATACAGTCTATTTACAGCCCCTTGTTAGGGTAACTTTATCATTGCTTCTTTGGAAAGGAGAAATTTCCATTAAGTACATGGGATCTTTCCTTCTGTATATTTCCCTAAAAAACAGCAATATTGAATTACATAATTCTTAAGATATCCTTTGTTTCTAAGATTCTCTGAATTCTATTCCCACCTCTACCAGGAGGCCAACTGTGTGAGGAAATGGATTTGAGTCAAGAAGGAAATGGTTATTTGTCTGAACTTTGAATGACAGGCAGAGTTTTAAAAAGTTTATTGCAAAGGTGACAAATGGGGCAGGGGTAGGGGCATTATAGTTACATGGCAAAGATAGCTAGCAAGATAAGTAGAAAGCCCAAAGATTGGGAGATTTTCACTAACCATACAACAGATAAGAGTCTCATATTTAAAATATACTTAGAGCTCAAAAAACTAAATCCTCCCAAAAATCCTTGGAGAAATAATCACTTCATTGACAAGTGGGCTAAAGATTTAGACAGATTTTGCTGAAAAGGAAGTAAGAATGGTCAATAGACACATGAAGAAATTCAAATCAAAACTACAGTGAGATTCTGCCTCCCAGTTAGAATAGCTAGAATCAAGAAATCTTATAACAACAGATGCTTGCAGGGATGTGGCCAAAAGGGAACACTGTTGGTGGGAGTGTAAACTTGTTCAACCACTCTGGAAAGTAGTATGGAGGTTCTCTTAGGTTTTTAAAAAGGGTAGCCGAGTAAGAACAGCACCACACACGTGGTATTCAGGTAAGGGGTAGGTTTATTCATCCTTCCAGTTCAGGTGTGACCTCAGCAGTTGCAGATGTGACCTCTTCCAGGTGTGCCAGTTGTCTAGGTAACAGAGGTACTGGGTGGAGACTTTGCTGGGAGGAGGGTGGAGTCTGTTCGCCATCCAAGAGCGTACCTTATAGGTTCCTTAAAAGACTACACTTATGATTATTTTGTTTTTAATTTTAGAAGAACCTCCATACTATCATTTACACCTCCATACTGTCTTTTAGACTCCCACAAGTGTTTTCATTTTCCCTTTCTCCATATCCTCAGTACTATTTCCTCCTCCTCCTCCTCCTGCTCCTGATCCTCTTCCTCCTCCTCCTGCTGTTCCTCCTTCTTCTTTCTTCCTCCTCCTCTTCCTCTACCTTCTCCTCATTCTTCCATCTATGTAGCCCAGGCCAAACTCTAACTCATTATTTTCCTGCATTACTTTCTAAATCTGGGATTATAGGCATGCACCACCACCATCACCACATTTTGCTTTGAACACTGAAGTCTGCTTCTTTCAGAGTACACTATTATCTATTATCTATCTTCTCTTCCAAGAACTCCTTTTACTGCCATCTTACTCTGCTTAACTAAAACATTTCATTTGACTCTATATATTTGTATATTATGCCGATGCTTTCTGTCTCTTCTATGTTTATGAGGATATTTTCCTATAATTGTTTGAATATATTTTTATTTATCTCAATAAATTATTCATTTCTTCATTATTATTGATAACAATAATAAAGGAGATTTCAATTTAACACATATTTATTTGTACAAGGCATGTATACTGTAAGGTCCGCCCCTGGATGGCAAGCAGACTCCACCTTCCTCGCAGCAAAGTCTTCACCCAGTACCTGCGTTACCTAGGCAACTGGGACACCTGGAAGAGGTCACATCTGCATCTGCTGAGGTCACATCTGAATTTGATGTGGCCACACCTTTCCCCGCCCATACCCTAGATAAGGGCTAGCCCAGGCCCAGACTCTCTCTTCCTCTCTCTGTTCATTTCTAGCTCTTTGCTCTTTCCCTTTTCTAGCTCTTTTCTCTCTCTTTCCTTTCTTTCCTCTTTCCTCTCTTTCCCAGCCACGTGGAGTGCCAACCTTGCCTGGTCCCAGCGGGTCTACCGAATAAACCTACTCCTTATCTGAATACCACGTGAGTGCTACTGTTCTTACCCCTCTCTCTGCTCTTTTCTAGCTCTTTTCTCTCTTTCCTCTCTTTTGCCAGCCACGTGGAGTGCCAACCTTGCCTGATCCCAGCAGGTCTACTGAATAAACCTACCCCTTACCTGAATACCACGTGCGTGCTGGTGCAGTTCTTACTCAGCAACCTCTTTTTAAAAACCTAACATGTACAATATAGAGAAACCCTATATCATTTCCCCCTTCATTAAATCAGTTGGTTAACAATGGCTTAAAGCCTTTAACTACCCAGTCTATATTCAGTCTAAATCAGTTTTCTAAGTTCACAACCACTTCCTTGTATGTGGTTTGTCCACGTAGGAACAAATGGATTTGGTTGTAATGACTTTGAAGGTCATCTTTAGTAATTTGCCCTTGTCTTCTTCCTCTTAGGCTCTGTAAACTTCTCTCCCACTAATTGCTGATGATAGTAGATCTTTTGTCTCACGGAATGTCATTTATTTTGTATCACTTAATTGTATCTCTCCTCATATTTTCTGGGAAGTGTTTCAATCTGAAGTCTGAAAAGCTTCAGTTTTTTCCTTCACTTGGAATCTTCTGGGAAGGATTGGTTAATCTTTCTGATTTCAAATTAGGCCAATTGAGAGCCCCTGGTATGTTGAGGGTTTTATCCCTCAATAAATAGAAAATAGTCTTTATTTTTTTAAACCTCACTCTGACTGGACTCCAGTGGATCACATTTATAATCCTAGCTACTCTGAGATATTAGGATTGAGGTTAGAAGCAGCTAGGTAAGATAATCCATGAGATTCTTAACTCCAATAAACCACCCAGAAAAGGCCTGAAGTGGTGTTGAGGCTCAAAAGGTAGAGTGCTAGCCTTGAGCAAAAGAAGTTCAGGGACAGAGCCTAAGCCCTGAGTTTAAGTCCCATGACTGGAAAAAAAATCTCTCTCAATCTATTCAATTTGGGCAAAATTATATTATGAAGTAAGTCAAACCCAGAAAAACAAAGATTGCACCTTTTCCCTCATTTGTGATAGCTAGAATGTGCCTATACACCTAAAAGTAAACACACTGGATGGTATGCAAGTAGTTACAAATGAATTAACAGACATATAATACTCTGTGGAGAGCTCAGATAGCGTAATCTTTTAGAAAGACTAGGTCAAGGCCCAACAAAATCAACACCAGGAAATGGGTACGTTCAAGGGAAAGGGAAAGAGGAGAGCAGAAGACAAATGAAGGGGTAAGAGGAGGATCGAGAATGCAGTAAAGAATTTACTGCATATGTCACAAAATGAAGAAAAGGAAGGAAGGGGTGAGACAAAGGGGTTGAGAATGTTGAAGGGGTGACACTGATCAAGATGCATTGTATTCACAAACTGTTTTGTTATGTGGCACTACTTACAGTACAACTACTTACAGATAATTAAAAAGTAAATAATAAATAATAATTAAAAAAAGACTACACATAGAGTTCCCCGATGACCCATCAATCCTACTCTTGGGCATTTACCCAAATGGTCACAAATAGGGTCAAACTAAAGCTACCAGACAAGTATGTTCATTGCAAAATTATTTGCCATAGCTAAAATATGGAACCAACCCAGATGCCCCTCGGAAGATAAATAGATCAAGAAGATGTGGCATATTTACACAATGGAGTTCTATGCTTCCATCAGAAAGAATGGCAGTGCTCCATTGATAAGGAAATTGAAAGATCTGGAAAAATTCTACTAAGTGAAGCAACCCAGGCCCAAAGAAATATAGGTTTATGTTTTCCTTATTTGTAATGACAGGCATATTTTTACAAACAATCCCAACCCATGTGGAAAGGATAGAAGAAGCATATAGCATGAACATGGAATAGCAAATAGGTTTGTAAAGAAGAATCCTCTCAGTTAAAGTGGAAACTCAGAAAACCCTACCCTGTACCTCTCCACTGTAGATGACTTGAGGACATCAGTATAGCTGATCCACAAATCACACTGAACAATATTGAGCAGGGTAGGGATATGGGATTTAAGTAGGTTAATACTGCAATTGAACACATTATAGGAACTCAGTCATCCACAATAGCAATAAACTAAACTCCTCTAAAAACTCTTTTTCTTCCCCTCTCCCTTTTCCATGATTTAAACACTGGCTTATTTTTTTAGCCTTGTTATTCTAAGTGGTTTATTATTCTTGATGAATAGTGAATTATTCTAATGGTGCTTATTATTCTATTCATTACAACTTGAAGCTGATTAGGAGTGAATAGCAGCTAAGGAGCCTTTCCAATAGCAAAATTAGATTTCTATACTTCCATGGTGCTTATTTTTCAGTATCAGTAATTACTCTGGTAGTTTCAATCACTTAACCATCTCTTTCTCTGATTTAAACTACAGAGACATAGTCCAGTATTTTTAAAATAAAGACAATTTTTGTAAAGAGAATCTTTTATTTAATAACTTTATATTTAACTGGGTGTTTCACTTTCAAAAAGTGTTTCAAACCATGTTTCACTTTTAACCAATAGAATATACTAAGAACAACCCAAAGATACAGAAGCCACAGTTACTTTGTGATCATACACATGCACATAACATAAGGCTCATATAACACATGCACTGCACATATGAATGTACCATGTATACACGTAACACACACATCACAAACACAGTAGACGCGCACGCACACGCCTTTATGTATCTTGTCTAATATCTTCTTTTGAAAGTAAGTACAACTAAAATTATACTGAAATATCTGTCTCCTTTTCTACAATAGTAACTGATTTCATCTTTTTTCTCTATAGACTGAAAAACTTAAAAACATTATTATATACTACCTTCTGTAGACTTTACATTCATGAGTGGACATATAAAATAAATGATAATTTTTGTTATTACACAATTAATTTAGATCGGATGCCATTAGAATAAGGAGCTCTAGCTTGCTGAGTTTTTCTGCCCCAACATCATGGGGCTTTAGTTCAGAGTTTGGGTGTTGTTCAAGGCTAGTGCTCTACCACTAGAGCCACAGTTCCATTTGTAGCTTTATATGGTAGTTTATTGGAGATAAGAGTCTCACTAACTTTCCTGTCAATGCTGTCTTTGAACATTAATCTTCAGATCTCAACCTCCTGAGTATTTTAGGATTACAGTGTGAGCCACAGTGCCTGGTTCCCCAATCTCTTAGTAAGCAAATCAAAACCTAACTTCTTGTGAGCAGTAGTATAGGAATATGAATTCAAAGTTATCCAACCAGAAACAGTTAACTAGTCTTCAAATAGAGAATAAGTAGGCAAACTTAAGTTCTAGAGTGTTGTGTGCAATACTAAATATAGCCCTGTAAACTATGATTAAGAAAAATGTCACCAAAGGACCAATTGCCATCTTTCCTTCTGAATCTTGGTTGATTATGTTGAGATTATTAGATTATGAGAGATTTGGTAAGTAAAAGACAATTAAGAACTTGAGAAATCGAATCGAATTTTCAATATAAATCAATGCTACCTGGTAAAGTAAAGATCTAAGTAATATGTAGAATAAGAAGTACAGGCCTGTATTGAGATATTCTGTTTGATTGCCTTATCAAGTAAGAATAATTAAGGTTAGAATTAATGTTTCTATAAATAGGATATAGAATAAGATTTGTTTGGGGCTATAAAAGTTATGATGAAGAATAGTGTTGAAATTGTTTCTGTCATACGTATTTAGCAGACTTTCTGAGCTTGATAGGCAATGACTATGCAAGCACCTCGTTTGTGATAGTTCCAATTGTAAACACAGAAGCATTTCATAGATTCTAAACATAAGCTGTTCCTCTATCTTCTCTATAACTAAGTATTTTTCCATCCAGCCTAAGGGAAAGGTTTTTTCTCTCTCACTTGCACTTGTGCTAGTACTGGGCTGGGATTTAAATTCAGAGCCACGCAATATCCCTTGGCTTTTGTACTTGAGGCTGTTGCTCTCTCACTTGAGCCACAACACCTCTGGCTTTTTTGCTGGGTAATTGGAATTAAGGTAATTGGATTTGTCTGCCCAGCTGGCCATATCCATCCTCAGAGTTTAGATCCTTGGGTTGTATTACAGGTGTAAGGCACCAATGCCTAGCTCCCTCTTTCTCAAAGTCCCACATTTGAAACAGTGAGAATATTGTGATACAAAATGAGTATCTTCTGATCATCAAACCTCAGCTTGTGGAAGGACCAAAGAAATCCCAAACAGCAGCAGTGACAGATGTTAACACTATACAATCTAATAACACTAAGTTTAAAGTATCTTCTTAAGAAATTATATTTATTATCAAATATTGAGACCAACAACTTGGAACTTGCACTGAAAAACTTAATTTTTGTTTGTGTGTTTACTTATTTTAACCCAACACGCAGTTGGAGCCATAATTACTGTAAATTTAATTAAGATTAGTCGCAAGTGTGGATAGAAAATTCAACTAGCAAATATTGAACTTTTCAATTTTGAAATGTTTTGACTAAATTATTCTTGCTTGCTTTCTAGAGTCCTAAATGTTAGTTAAAATGTCACTTATATTCATAATTTAAGGACTGCCATGCTACTGGTTAATTTAATACAACAGTACTCAAAATCTGCCATTGGGCTACTATTTTCAAAAAAAATAGTGATGTGTGTTATCTCAATACAACATAAATGCTGGTTAAAACTTCTGGTAAGTATCCAACTCATAATTCCTTACTCTTATTAAATAAAACAAATGACCAAAAAAAAGACAAATGGATAAGTCTTCTAATCTATACCTCAGAGAAAGAATTTCAAACAGGATATGCAGAGATTCCAACTTTGAGCTCTAATATCTGCATTGCTCTCACATTCCCTCTACTACTCTGAAAACTTGATATTTACATTTTCCTGTCACTTTTCAATAATCCATGGGTTATTTTTTTAAAAAGTCCTAGTTTAAGCCTCATCATAAAAGCTTCCATTTAAAAAATACAAGTACATATAAAAGTGAGGACAGTGTTAAGTTTCTAGAGCTATGATACACAGAAAATTGTTTGTCATTTTGTTTTCAAATTTTAACCCACCCAAACCAACAATCAGAGAATGATTAGATACATTCAATGTTCTTGACCTCAATTTAGAAGAGATGAAATGTTTCTATGCAAGTTTTAAAATAGTAGCTTTCTGTAATCTCTCAAGAGACAAAATCATGTTTTGTACACTAAGGATATTAAAGCTTTCAAAATGCAATAAGCAGACAGCTTTGATGTCTTTGGCCTCTTAGGAAGCATTAGGTGCCTCTTATGCCATTGTTGGTACCTTAATATGCCTGTAATACTCTAATCATGATTTATAGATTTACTTTGTCCCATAGTCTTACAAATCACAATGGAAAGCTCATCACAGGGAATTTTTCTACCATTTCTGTCTGACAAACATGAGAACAAGTTTGCAGAAGTTTTTTCATAGTAGAAGGACTCATTAGTTTTAAAATTCATCTTCTATTTTCAATCCAAATTTCATTTCTAAGAAAATAGAGCTCTGTAGCCTAAAGGTAATTTTAACCTAGTCTAGAATTCTATGTCTGGTAGCTGACTTCCATTTTTCCCTAGTGAAAATAGATGTCAAAACTGTTAGAACCAAACAAAAGCCTTGCAATGATTCTTAGGAAAACTTATCTCATTTCAATTGATTCAATTTCTCCAGGAACAAGATGCTAAAGGCAATCAGATATTAAGAATGAAACTATGAGCTCAGTTTAACTCAAAGGTGTCAGACTAGCCTATGACTAAGCTACTCTATAAAGCAAAAGAACAAATGGTTGTTGGCTCCTTGAAATACTGAGATATTACAGATTAAAAAAGCTATTGGGAGGGGTGGGTGAGTATGTTGAAAAGGGTGACATTGGTCAAGATGCACTGTATTCATAAACTGCTTTGGTGAATGGCAACTCCTTTGTACAACTACTTAAAGATAATAAAATATTTTTTAAAAAGAAAAATTACATGGGAAAGAAGCTATTTAAGACACTTGACTTTTGTACATTTAAGTATTTTTTAAAGCTTCATTCTTAGATTTGTAAAAGAGGAAATTTAAACAGATTTTTAATTGTTTTTTCATTCTGAAATGATACAAAGAGTCTCTTTAAAGTATTGAAACATATTCTCACACAGTCAAGTAATCATTGTTCTCTGACATAAGTTCTAGGAAGCTAAGATTGATCATTTCTCATGTGTGTTAAGAAAGAGTGTTGTGTGGTGCTCTGTCTTAAATGACCACTTTACTGCCTCAGCAATACTGTATTGACATAACCTAGCAATTTGACTTAACTGACCTTTTTGTCCTAATATTTTAATCATTTTCTCACTTTTTTCTTGGACTTCTTTTCCTAGTAAGGCATTTCTACCACCCAGAAAAAAATTACAATCCTGTTCTATCCATTTAAAATATACACAACTCATTTCTCTTGGATGTCCAAATGTTTTAGCACTTTTAGTACAAAGATGAATGTTATGACTTTAAAGAAAATACCAGAATTTGTTCTCTCCTAATATTTCATTTCATTTGATAGATAATATTTTTTAAATGTTATATGTTTTATACATATCCATCTCTCATACTATTTCGACTTATGAATAACTTTTACATTTATCAGCTTATACATACATATAACTCTATATATCAACTAGTAGAAAAGCAAGTTCACTGAGATATTTGCTCAACAAATATATCATCTGTGATTTTAGAAACTGAGGTTTAAACAAGCTGCTTTAAGATATGGTTTTGAATAGAAAATTAAAATTCTATCAATTAACAAGTTACAAATTAAAGGACTACAAGCTAAGTGAAAATCCATTGACTTACAAAAGAATCACTGAATTTTTAAATTCAGCATATCAACTAACTACTGTGCCATTTAATAAAAAAGGCATAGTTAAAATCAGTGGCATGTAAATGAATAATTTAAGTAAATAGATACTACTTTAATGCTATAATTTACTCCTGCATATGTGAAAGCACATATATTTATTACATGGATTATATGCATACTTTCATTAAAAATGGGGAAATTACTCAAGCCTGTAGTCTTAACTACTTGGAAGGCTGAGATCTCAGGATCGTAATTCAAAGCCAGGCTGGCAGGACAGTCTGTGAGATTCTTATTACCAATTAACTACCAAAAAGCTAGGAATGTATCTGTAGCTCAAGTGGTAAAGTGCTAGCCTTGAGCACAAAAGCTCAGCGAAAATGCCTAGATCCTAAATTTAAGCCCCAGGACTGACAAAAACAAAAGGGGGAGGGAGAGTGAAGAGGTAAAATTAGTCCGTATTTCTCAGACCTCTATGTGGAGCACATAATCTGAGAGTCCAGTATTTCTTTTAAACCCATCAGAATAAAATTTCAACTTTCTTGTAAACTTAATCAACCACTTTGGAAAGCAGTGTAGAGGTTCCTCAAAAGGCTTCACATAGAACTCCCCTATTACCCAGCAATCCCACTTCTGGGAATTTACCCAAATGATCACAAACAAGGCCATACTAAAGCTACCTACAAAACCATCTTTATCACAGCATTATTTACCATAGCTAAGATATGGAACCAACCCAGATGCCCCTCAATAGATGAATGGATCAAGAAAATGGGCCAGGCGCGGGTGGCTCACGCCTGTAATCCTAGCTACTCAGGATGCTGAGATTTGAGGATCGTGGTTCAAAGCCAACCCGGGCAGGAAAGTCTGTAAGACTCTATCTCCAATAAAACCACTAGAAAACCAGAAGTGGTGCTGTGGCTCAAGTGGTAGAGCACTTGTCTTGCGCTGAAGGTGCGGGAACAGCACCCAAGCCCAGAGTTCAAGCCCACGACCGACCCCCCCAAAAAATGTGGTATATGTATACAATGGAATTCTATTCCTTAATCAAAAGGATGACACTGCTTCATTTGTTTGGAAATGAAAAGACTTGGAAAAAATTATATTAAGGGAAGTAAGCCAGGCACAAAGAAACATAGGCTCCATGGTTTCCCTCATTTGCAATAACTAGTATATGTCTAGAACAAGCTGAAAAACTCAAAAGCTATGTACATATGACCATATAAGATGATGGTAAGCGAAATGAACCCCAAGATAGGGACACTAGAGATTTTATCTTTCTTGTTGTTTTTTAATGTATTTATAATGTACTATGTGATTTTTTTGTTTTTTTGTTTTTTTGTATGTTCTTCCTCCATGATATAACCCCTGTTTTCACTGGATTTGATTAGGGTGCCCTGCATCTTGTTTACACATTTTTCTAATTTAGGGAGAGGAAGGGAAATAACAAAAAGCATCATATAAGGATACAGGTTGACCCATTGTAACAATGAGATATACAAGACACTATGTTGAAAATGAACTTAACAATCTGGGGGGGGGGGCAAGGAGGAGTTGGGTAGGTGCAGAGGAAAGGGATGGTAGGGGAAAAACAAAGGAGGAGGTAACAATGCTAGGTAGGAAATGTACTCATTACTCATGTAACTGTAACCCCTCTGTACAGTATCTTTACAATAAAAATATATATATACAAAAGGACTGGGAAGGTGGCTCAGTGGTAGAGTGCTTGCTTTGCATGTATGAGGCCCTGGGTTCAATTCCTCAGCACCACATAAGTAAAAAAAAAAAAGCCGAAAGTGGCTCTGTGGCTCTGTAGAGCAATAGCCCTGAGCTGACAGCAAGTAGGCCCAGAGTTCAAAAATAAATAAATAAATATAAGTAATCAATAAAAATCTTTAGAAAGTTAAATAAAAATTTCAACTTTCTGAATAATAATCAAAAGGGAAAAAATTTTAAATTGGATATGGAATGTTTTCAAACATCCTTTTTGTAGGGAGTTGTTTGGTTTATTTGTTTTCAGTGTGGATTACTCAGCCCAGACTCATGAACTCTAAGCAAGCACCCTAGTCCAACTACAGGTCTTCAGTGAAAGCTTTTGTTTTCATTGCAGTATAACTCACTTCACTGTAGAAGGGTTTTCAGTGGCCTAGTGTTTACTAACTCATTGAATTATTTGATACAGTCTACCCAAATGAAATTTACTACCTCTTCATATTCATGGGTTTAAAGAGAAAGCAATCAGAATTTAGCAAGTTTTAAGTTGAACAATTTATGATTGAACTTTATCACAATCTGAACTGTCCTCTAAAGTTAAAAGGATTCTGGTGAGTTTTAACAGCCAAAAAAGCAATTTAAAAAATCCCTGCTTCTACTCAGAATTTCTCTCTGTGTGTTGACTTTGATCACCTGCTTATACAAAGAAGAACAATGAGTTGAAAAATGTCTGCTTTTAAAAGCAAGTTGGTAATCCTATCATCCTCCACTTCCCATAAGAAGAGTTGTAATTAATTATAGTGTTTTTAAAAGCAAAAACATTTTATATCGGTTATTACTAATATTATCTATACTTATGTATATACAATATATATGTATGCATATGTATGCTCTGCAAGTCACATCTTCCTTTTCAAATGGTCAATATTTCAGATAACTTCCAAAGAATGTGGTGCATGAAGTGTCATGCATAGATGTGACAAGAATTACTCAAGTCTAACGTTTGAGCATGGAGCATGACAAGAACATGAATTGTGAAGGTGACTGCTTTCTTTCCATTTTTTTTTCTGTTCAAATAGTGTAGAGTAGAATCTAAGACCTGCAGCTAGCCTGTTTAGATTGAAATTCCACCTCTGTCATTCACTAGTAATGTTAACTTGGACATATTCCTTAACTGCTTGACTTAATCTTTATTCATAAAATGGGAGTGTCAGAAGGATTAAATTAGGAAATGTAAAAGACTTAGCACAATGCTCATTATGTGCTAGGTTCTGCTATTACTGCAGCTACTTCTGGTGCTGCACTCCAGTAGACACAAAGTTCAAGCTGCAGGCAATGCCCAGTGACCAGGGCTGCCCTGAGGAGTGTATCAGATAAACTCTGTGTCCATCAAAGTTTACGTAGCTCAGAATTCAAGGGGGACTGGTGAAATTCTGTTTTGGTTTTCTTTAGAACAGAAGCATTTAAAGAGAAAGAAAAGAAAAAAAAGGACATTGAATCAGTAGAAAAATTGCCAGAATTAATAAAGTGGGTGGAGGATTGGGGATGCCATATGAATCTAACGTTTCAAAACTGACCTATGGATTATTGGTCTTGCCCTTCAAAGCTCTCCCTAAAACATCAAGGTGAAAGCAAAGTTGGAAAGGTTTCTGAGGTAGAAATGTCATTGGTTGCAACATTACAGCATCAAGCACTGGGCACTTTGTCAGGGGCATGGTGGCTATGCGTCTGGGGTCTCCAGTATTAATCTTTTACATTTTGGCATTCATTCCTATTTTCAGAAACTACCTCTTTCTCTTTACTAGGACAATTTTTTGCAAAATGTTCTTAACCAATTTCTAAAATATTTCCACCTCGTTTTGAGGTTATCAGACTGTTTAGTTAAAATGTTGGCTTTTGCACCTCCTTTTTAATGTAAGTAAATACAATCATTTCAAATAAATAACTTCTCCTGACCTGAGAACAATTTTTTACTTAAGAAACCCTGGTGTGAATTACTTTCATGTCAAAATAGTCACTTTTTATGATTAAAAAACCATAGAAGTTGTACCTGTGGTGGCTCACTCCTGAAATCCCAGCTAGTCAGGGGTCTGAGATTTGATTATCTCAATTTGATTTTTTAAAATTTTGTTTATTTGATTGTTAAGGTGATGTCAGAGGGGTTACAGTTACATAAGTAAGGTAATGAATACATTTCTTGTCAACTTGAAGCTAGCCAGATAGGAATGTCTATGAAACTCTTATCTACCAAAAGCAGTAGAGCACCAACCTTGAGCAAAAACGTTCAAGGACAGTACCTGGGACCTGAGTTCAAGCCCTGGGACCATCACACACATAGACACACACAGACACACAGACACACAGACACACACACACACACACACACACACACACACACATACAAAAAAGAGAACCTTGGAGCTTGAGCTTCTCATCGATACCTTTACTATTTCTACTTAACTGTCAATCCTAAGACTAGAGCTTCATTTTGTACTTAGTTACCTATTTCTGAAAAGACAAGTCCTCCTGTTAGCATTCAATTTCCAATACCGCTTAAAAGTTTTCTTGAACAAGACATGCCTGGCTGTTGCTTACTGATTTCTTAATGTTTCATTCTAATTTATTGTTTTTATGTACACATAATGAAAGAAATAGGCCAAGAATGTAGGAGTAAAATAAAAACAAGTGAGACCCATAGCAGATCGTTGGTAGCGTCTTCTCCATAGGCAGCAGGCTTTTCAAAGTATTCCTGTTTCAGCCAGCAGGTGTCTACAGGTGTAAACTGGCAGCTATCATCAGCTGGCAATCCATAAAGCATCAGCAGTATCAGAGTAATTGCCAAGGAAGGATAAATTAGACTAAGTGCTGCTTGCCAGCAGAGGACTGTTGGAAAGCTCTCTTCCTTTCATTCAGGATCTGATGTGCCAATTAAGTATAGCTCTTCCCATAAAGGAAGAGATTTAAAGTAACAACAGAACTCAATTTGCAAGTTAGGAGGGAAGAAAAAACAAACTTTCTCTCTGGAGGGTTATCTTTGCTCTAATCCCTGCTGCCATCTCAGCCTCTAATTTTTCTGGAGTCATCATATTTCCATACTAACAAAAACCATCAAATACTTTAAGGAAAAATAAGTTTCCATGCTCACAACAAAATGTGTATGAATTGGATCTTTAAGGTAGATGTTACATAATTAACTTCCCTGGAATGTATTGCTATAATAAAAAAGGAAGTTCAGGCAGCAATTCATATAGTACCTAATTTGCCATAACTACAAAACTTAGATGAAAACAAATTTGTCTGCACTTAGAAAGAGATGTGATATTTAAAATTTCCCCTAAACAGCAAAGCAATAATATTTACTGGACCATTTCATATTATATCATTTGGACAAGGTCCTACTCAGCTACAAAATTGATGAAGTAGGTATTCAGTACATTCTCCTGGTTCTAAATACCATGTTTTTTTTCAGTTGTCTCTGATCTTAGATTTGGGGAATGGTCCTGATTTCAAGTAACCTTTCATTATTAAAATAATGATAGTTGATCAAATGTTGACATCAGCATATTTTGATAATCACATGTCTAGAAAAACCTCACAGTAAATAAATTAGCATAAAAATTCATTATAAGCTGGAAGCTGGGAGCTCACACTTGCAATCCCAGCTACTCAGGAGGGTAATAGCTGAGGATTGCCATTTAAAGATACCCTGGGCAGGAAAAATCTATGACTCACTCATCTCCAAATCGCCATCAAAAAGTTGAAGTAGATGTGTGGTTCAAATAATAGAGCATCAGCCTATAGTGAAAAGTGTTGAGAGAAAGTACCTAAGCGTGGTGTTCAAGTTCAAGTACTAGGGCGCGCGCGCGCGCACACACACACACACACACACACACACACACACACACACACACACAATCCACTATAAAAATTCATGCCCTAAAGTGAATAAAAAGTTAAGGCTTGCATCATTAAAGTACTCTGACTTGGTTAAAAAAGACAATGTTTATTATGTGGCAGGTGTAAGCTTTTTAACAAGTTCTGCATACATGGTTATTTTTCAGCAAAAAACCTCTGGGCATCAGAAAAAAACAACAACTCTGATTTCAGATGAGAATCAGGGGATTTTAAAAGTTAGATAATCTCCCAACCATTATGTGGTAAATAGCAGAACTTGTAAATGAACCTGAGTGAGCTCCTGGGATTCATTCTTTTTCTGCCTTTCTGTCTACCATGCTTCCTGAAATAAGCCTCATGTTTTCTGTCAAATGTTTATCTTCAACTTCTCATCCTTAAAATGAATGAAAAGGTCCTATCCAATATTGATTTTCACTGTCTATTCTTCTTATATTTTAGTTCCCTACTTGTTGTTTCTTATATTTTAGTTCCATACTTTCATACAACAAGTATGAAACTTGGTAGTTTCATTTTTACATTGGGCTATCAAAAATAAGTTACTAAGAAAATGTTATTGCAAGGGAAAGTA
Organism: Dipodomys ordii; assembly: GCF_000151885.1. NCBI lineage: Eukaryota > Metazoa > Chordata > Mammalia > Rodentia > Heteromyidae > Dipodomys > Dipodomys ordii. The sequence goes on along the minus strand of NW_012267232.1, from coordinate 7,564,240 downwards.
TAAATACATAACACCTTTTTTTTTTTTACAACTTTCCAGCCACAAAATAAGAGTAAAATGGAATCTTGGTAGTATAAACTGATATTTTCCAGTAAAAATTAGTTAAAATGTATGAATATTTTAATCTTGGGCATATATAATTACAGTGATTACCAATTTGAGGCTCCGCTATGAATGCTCTGACTACTTTAACTAATTATTTCAACTGTTTCTTCATTTCTTTCATAAAACTAAATTGTGGCTTGCTTGAAAGTATGAGAATTCTGAAATATAAGAAGATGCAGAAAAGTATGCATGCAGAAAATTAGGACTCATTCATCCTTGCTCTTTCAAGAAAGCATCGGCTTGACTTTTTGATGACATCTAAAAAGTTAAACCATATTCCTTTATTAATCTATCACAAAGAGAGAGCACAAGGCAGGAGCAGCTATACCTGTATTCCAGAACCAGCTGTTCTTGCTAAAATTAATGTCTATAGAACCCTGCCTGCCAGTGGATGATAGAGCCATTAATCAAAAATAGACACACTTACCAGGGTTTCAAGGTTTGGTACAATTGTAATTTGTTCATCGAGTTTTTGAGACATACAGATGGAAGAGAAGAATTAGATAAAATCCATGATGATACAAAGTCGGCTTACTATGATAGCAGTGCATTTCTTTGTACTCTTTCTTACATTGAAAAATTTCTTTCTCACATTGAAGTCTATTTTTACCTGTTTATCCCAGAGTGTTAGCCACTCAGGAATATAAAATGAAATTTAAAAGTCTATATTTCTAAAATATATTCCTCCTTTTCCTAAGTTAATTATTCTCTCATATCCTTGAGAAACCTGTAATAAGAAATAATGCATTCTATCCTGTCTCCAGCAAGGCTGGAAAACAGGAACCAGATGTATCTTTCTCCTTGAAAGAACTTTGAGTAAAACAAGAAACAACAACCTTTAGGTTTTGAACATCAGATATAGTTGAGAGATGGCAAATAAAGAAGACTCACATTATAATTGTTCCACCTTGCTATCACTCACACTTACAGTCTAAAACAGGGTTTCCTGGTGACAGAGAACTTGGAAATCCCTGAAGGTAAGTAGTGTGTTCTGAAGAGACTAAGTTAAGAACAAGAAACAGAGTCCCTGAGAGAAGAAAGACACTTGAGAACGACATTGAGGTCTATAGTGTCACCAAGTTTTCAACTGAGTACTTGGCACTGGCAATGTGAGGAAGCTATTGGCAGGAAGGAAACAGGAGCAATTAGATTATTGGGTACTGTCTCTGAAACTCACATAAGGACAATAACTGTTTTCACCAGGCAGAGTAGAAAACCACTTAATTCACAGGACACTGGATAGACTATTCAAGAGCTTTCACTCAGAAGTTAAAACATATTAAAATTTAATTAAATTTGTTCTGGAATTGCCTACAAAAGCTTAAAAATAAGAAAAAAGTCTTCAACTTAATCATATCCCAAAACAAAGCTCACTATCATAATACATAAAATGAAAGAAACTATGCTTCCTTGATCCAAAAATATTTAGCAACTAAAACACCTACAGGTAACATAGAAACTACTAGTTGAAAGACTGGATACTTCATCTCAAAAAGAAAAATAAAAAGGCCATATCATATACTCTCATGCAGTTCTATTTGACACTGTCAAGAAGGCAGTAAGTAGTAGCTGGAACTGTGAGGGTAAAAGCAAAACCAGATTGCAAAGGAAGAAGTAAAACTGATTTTTTTCAGAGATGCCATATCATTTATATTGGAAGTCTGGCTGATTCTGAAAACACACATACACATATACACACATACCCCACACGCAAACACAAACACCACTAGACATAATAAACAACATTACCAAGGATTGCAGATGAAATCAATATAAAAAAGACAATTTTATTTCCATAAACTAGTAATAAGAATTTTTAAAAATCACTATTTAACAGCATTAAAAGTAAATATAGTCAAAGCAAATTAAATGTAGTATGGAAATGTCATGATGAATCCCCTTACTATGAACAGTTTAATTTATGCCTGTATCAATCAATTAAATAAACGGAATATAGTACGTAAGCATATATCTGATTAAAACTCCTGTATTGAAAACTATAAAACATAGCAGAAATAAAAAAAAGACTTAAGTAAAAAGGAAATGTGTAATCAGTATTCATAGATTGGGAAATTCAGCATTTACTGCGATGTTAATTTCCCCTAATTTAATAATAGATTCAATGAAATTCCAGTCAAAATCCCAGTGTTGAAACTGGTAACTCAGAATAGTAAAGGAAACTTAGAATAGAAAAGTTGAAGGATTTATAATACATGACTTACAAATTTGTAATAAGTCTGTAGCAATCCAGATCATGTAGTATTGATGGACCAATAGACAAATGGGAAGAATAGAAAATAGAAAGGACCCACACATCCATAATCAAATAAATTGGAGAAAAATGTGAGGACCATTCAGTAGATATAGTTTTTTTCAATGTTTTCAGCAATATTTAAAACAATTGGATAACCATACAACAACACACTTTTGTCAATATTTTACATAAACATGAATATTAATATTTAACAATTACAAAGCTAAGTTTAAAAGCCAAATCCTCTGGAAACAAACAAAAGAAACATTGATGTTATGGCACTTTAAGAGGCCTTTTATAGAAATAAGACATGCAATAGAAGATAATATAAAAATATTTTCAACTGTTTAAGTAGAAAACCTCTATCCAGAATAGTTCTCCTATTATAAAGAAATTCTCAAAACATGCAGAAACAAAACAATCTAAAATACAAAGTACTTGGACAAAATTAAGAATATATATGAATGACCACTTTGGAAAGCAATATGGAGGTTCCTCAAAAGACTCCACATAGAGCTCCCCTATGACCCAGCAATCCCACTTTTGGGCATTTATCCAAATGATCACAAACAAGGCTATACTAAAGCTACCAGCACAACTATGTTCATTGCAGCATTATTTGCCATAGCTAAGATATGGAACCAACCCAGATGCCCCTCAGCAGATGAATGGATCAAGAAAATGTGATATATGTACACAATGGAATTCTACACCTCCATCAGAAAGAATGACATTGCCCCATTTGTTAGGAAATGGTAAGACTTGGGAAAAAATTATATTAAGTTAAGTAAGCTGGGCCCAAAGAAAAATAGGTCCCATGGTTTGCCTTATTTTCAATAACTAGTACATGTCTAGGACAAGCTGAAAAGGTCAAAAGCTATATCCATATGACCATATACGATGATATTAAGCCAAATGAACCCAGATAGGGACACAGATATATTTTTTTTCTTGCTTGCAATTGTTTCTAACATATTTATAATGTACTATGTGATTTTTTTGTTTCTTTGTATGTTCCTCCCCTACAGTATCACCATGTTTTCACTGTATTTGATTTCGGTGCCCTGCATCTTGTATATACACTTCTCTAATTTGGGGAGGGGAAGGGAAAAAAACCAAATGCTTAAATAGGGATAAAAGTTGACCCATTGTAACAATGAGATCTGCAAGACACTAGGTTGAAAACGAACTTTATGACTTCTGTGGAGGGAGTGGGGTGAGTAGTTGTGGAGATGGGATGGAAGAGATGGTAGGGGAAAACCAAAGGAGGCGGCAACAATGCTCAATATGAAATGTACTCATTACCTTACTCATGTAACTGTAACCCCTCTGTACAATATTTTTACAATAAAAAAACATAATTGTTAAAAGAAGGAAAAGAGAATGGAAGAAGTAAGGGAAGAGCAGGAGGAGGAGGAGAAGGAGGAAGAGGAGGAGGAGGAGGGGAGGAGAAGGAGGAGGAGGTGGTGGTGGTGGTGGTGAAGGAGGTGGAGGAGGTGGAGATGACAATTGTTGAACTAGGAAGATAGATCAGTAGTACAGTGCTATATGTGTAAGACCCTGATTATGATCCCTAACGCTGAATATAATAAAATGAAATTTTTGATGAAAAAAATATGAATGGAAAGAAAGTGGAATAAAACATATTCATCCTGTTATTTATTATAGAACTGAACATTAACATAATGGTGAGATATCAACCTGCACCTACTGGAATTACTATTATCTGAATTTTGTGCTGGTGAGTAAGCAGAAAAAAATGAAACCCATACACTGCTGGTGTCACTTGAAAATGGTATAACCACTTTGGAGAGCATTTAGAGTTTGGTGAAACATGACCAATCGTCTCAATTTCTAAGTATGTTCTTAGAAATGAAAACACTTCTATACCAAGACTAGATTCTGAATGTACATGACAAGTAATCTTATTTTAATTTACTTTATTTACTTTATTTATTTACTTGCTGGCCCTAAGGCTTAAATTGTGGGCCTGGGTACTGCCCCTGACCATATTTTTCTCAAGGCTAACACTCTGACTTGAGCTATAGTGCCACTTCCAACTTTTTTTTTTAGTAGTTTTTCCATAGATAAGAATCTCATAGACTTTCCTGCTCAGACTGGCTTCGAACCACAATCTCAAATCTCAGTCTCCTAAGTAGTTAGGATTATGGGCATGAGCCACCTTATTTTTAATGACCTAAAACTTGAAACAATCTGGAAGCTCCTGTGAGTAGGTACATAGATAAACAAACTTGGCATATTTATACCATGGACTAAAACTCCACTGACCAATTGGTAAATAATTGGTAAATAAGCAATTGGTAACTAATTATTCTCAGTGAAGAAAGCCATAGAAAAGTGAAGAGATGAAGTTTTATCTACTTATATAAAATTATAGAAAATGTTACTTACACTAGTATAATCCTATCAAGAGTTGCCTAGGGTTATGGGGATGGGAAGAAACTGCTTGGAGGATGTTCAGGGGGTACTTGGCAATTTTAAAGCAACAGATATTTTGGTTGTAGTTAAGATGGTACTTAGCTTGTAGATCGATGTATCAAATGTCAAAGCTTGTCTAATTATACATTTTTCAGTATATGCAGTATATTGCATGTCAATTATACCCCAATCCTATTTTTAAGAATACTTGATAATTTCCCAAGTTCATAAATTTTAAAAAGAGCTTTTTAGAATTCTGAATGGAAGTTTTATTTGGAAAAGAATTTTAAAGTCTTAGGAGATAACAACGAAATCATGAGAGAGACGTGGCTAGAAAGTCCAAGAGTTGAGCTCTTCTCTTGATACTGTTCTATTATGCATATCAAAACTTAAGCTATATACTAGATAAATCATATGTCAATTAAATCCCTTACACCACCACACTGAATAGACATTCACATTGGAGTACGCATAACTTTTACTCCAGTGTGGTGTTTGCAAATTGTAATTGTTTATTTCTAATACAGAGTTGTTTAGTAATTGAGTGAATGAGTGCAACAAATTTCAATATGTTGTAACTGTGACATATCACATACATTCAATTATCTACAAGAATTTATTAACCTAAAACAAAAGCAGAAAATATTTTAAGACAGTAAAAATAGAAAGAAATGAAGAATATCTCATTTATTTTACAATCTTAAATATAATAGTCAACAATGTATATTTGCATATTTGCAAAGTAAAAGCAGCAGTAGTAACTTTATGCACTGGTAAATGGATCTTTTATGAGCAGAAATGAAACTTATTTAGAATAGGCTAAAAAATCCTTTAATGCAAAATCTCTGTGTGTGTTTCTCTCTCCCTCTGTCTCTGTCTCTGTTTCTCTCTTTTGGAAGTCTAACCAGATTAGTAAAGCAGGTGGATATACTTTTCCTAATTGCAAAATTTATAGTTCATTAATTTAAATGTTTCCATTTAAGCAATAACTCTATGAATCCCTAAAAAAAACTTATTCAAAATTGCTTCCTTGAAGACACCAAACTACTCTCTCCATTTTTATCTCTCATATTTTATCCAGTTATAGCCAATTAATTGTATTGTGCCAATAGTTTTTCCAAAGAAATTGATGTTATTGTTGACTTTTATAGTTAAGACACATGATTAATTTAAGTCACGATCCTGTTCCTGTACATATTCTGAAGTAATAGATAATAAAATGGAAATCTATTAAAATAATAATGGGAAAAATTATTAGCTAAACTCATAAAATATTATAAAACAGTAATAATTAATTTTTGGCAGTATTGGGGTTTGAACTCAGGGCCTCATGCTGCCTGACATTTAAGCAGTGATCACGCCCATTTAAGTTTGTTTTTCGATAGCATCTCAAGCTTCTGCTATGGGCAGTCTATACTACAATTCTATCACTGCTTTACCTGTAGCTGTGAGCGCACTATACTCAACCCTTACATTTTTTTTCACCCTGATATTTCTTAATCAAAAACTTCAAGTATTCATGTAATGCAGTGAGTCTGAATTAAATACGTATTCTTAAGTCAATCTTTTTTTTTTTTTTGTCAGTTGTGGGGCTTGAATTCAGAGCCTGGGCACTGTCCCTCAGTTCTTCAGCTCAAGGCAAGCATGTAGAATGCTTGAGCCACTTCAGCCACTTGAGCCAAAGCTCCACTTGCGGTTTTCTAAGTGGTTTATTGGAGGGCTGGCATTGAACCATGGTCCTCAGATCTCAACCTCCTGAGTAGCTAGGATTACAGGTGTGAGCCAATGGCACCGGGTTCCCTTAAGTCAAATTTTTAAATATGTCAAAAAGTCAGAGCCGCAGGTATAAGAACTTGGATCATAAAGTTAGCTGAATAATGACAATAAAAGAAATTTTAAAGTTAAAGTAAAAATGCCTATTTGTAGTTACACATAGGTGATATGTGCTACATTTATTCCGCTCAAAAGAGAAAAATATAAACTTTTTTTACAATAAGGAATTTCTCTTTAGTTTCGTGGGATTCCAGTGAGCCTACAATTATTGGACTACTATGTTGTTGAATTGCATTAACCAAAATAAGTTATAAGCTAAGTACAGATGAAAGAGGAGGCAAGAAACAGATTAAATGTCTGTGTGTGCACACACACGTGTGTGTGTGTGTGTGTGTGTGTGTGTGTGTGTGTGTATGTGTGTGTGTGTGCTGGTTTTTTTTAAAGTACATTTTTATTGTAAAAATACTGTACAGCATGAGTACATGAGCAAGGTAATGAGTACATTTCCTATCAAGCATTATTACCTCCTCCTTTGTTTTTCCCCTACCATCCCTTCCCTCCCACCTCCACAATTATACCCCCCCAACCCCTGCCTAAATTGTAAAGTTCATTTTTCAACAGAAATTATATTAAGTGAAGCAAGCCAGGCCCAAAGACACATAGGTTCCATGGTTTCCCTATCTGCAATAACTAGTATATGTCTGGGACAAGTACAAAAGATCAAAAGCTATGTACATATGATATGACCAGATAGGATGATGTTAAGCGAAATGAATCCCAAGATAAGGACACAAGTGGTTTTTCTCTTTCTTGCTATTGTTTCTAACATATTTATAATATACCATGTGATCTTTTTCTTTGTATGTTCCTCCCCCATGGTATAACCCTTGTTTTCACTGTATTTGATGTTGGTGCCCTGAATCTTGTATATACACTTCTCTAAATTGGGGAGGGGAAGGGAAAAAACAAAATGCTTAAATAGGGATACAGGTTGATTCATTGTAACAATGAGATGTACAAGACACTCTGTTGAAAAACATAAACTTTTAAATTATAATATTTTCAAGTTTTGAAATAGCAGGACCTCACTAAGTCATGTTCACATGTGTCTTTTGTTTTTAAAAAAAATCCAGCTTTTTAGTTTGGGGCTACCATTTCATTATTTCTAGTAAAAATCAATAGATACTTAAAGTATCTATTCCAAGTCTTTTCAAACTGAGTATTTTAAAATTCTATTATCCTTTTCCTTTGTATTATTCTTCCCCTCTCTCTTCTTAACCAGTGAGCAATAATGTAGCTACTGATGATGTGTCTGAATTTAATAGCTTCACTCCTTTCTCCTCCCTCGAGTAGTGATTTTATCCTGAAATTGCCTTTTTTTCTCTCCTGTCACATCTCCTGCAACATAATCCATCAAACCCTATCTTGAGTCCTCTCTACTTATTTCTCTTCTTCAAGTGCAGTGAAATTCCTTTTTTTTTGAGATTCATTTGAAATACAATACACATATGCATGCACACATACACACATATGAATACATACACACAGGCATACATATATCACACCATAGGTATACATTCACATACAGACATAAACTACATCACATTACTTATATATGTGAAGATAATCCACATTCATGCAAATAAATACTTGTAGAGATTTATAATTTTAATAATTAACCTTGACATAGGAAGAATATTGTCTGAGAAATTCTAAGGAAATGAGTAGTGTCCCCAGATTTCCGTGCATGTGTGTGTGTGTGTGTGTGTGTGTGTGTGTGTGTGTGTGTGTGTGTAGGTCCTGGAGCTTGAGCTCAGGATCTAGATCTTGCTGTCCCTGAAAAATTTTGTTCAAAGCTAGAACCTTCCCACTTGAGCCACAGCTCCATTTCTGGCTTTTTTTTTTTATGGTTACTGGAAGTCTCACAGGTTTTCCTGCCCTGACTGGTGTTGAACCTCTATCCTCAGATCTTAGCCTCCTGAGTAACTAGGATTTCAAGCGTGAGCCACCAGCACACAGAACATATATTTTTTTAAACAATTTTTTACTTGCTTCTATATCACAAAGCTGCTAAAAAAAAAAAAAGACTATCCCTCAGTTATCTGATTCATTGGAATTATTTAGGACTCTTCCCATTCTTTCCCTACCATTTCCACCAAATGACAAACAGAGGATGTGAACAGGATTGAGAAACAAATGTCAGGTTAAATTCCTGTTGGAAAAGTCATTGGTGACCAACAAGTGAGACTAATACCTCAATTGGAAATTAATTTGTATTTCATTTATCTCGACTTCTCCAGAGGTTTCTTATAATGGATTGTAGACTGTACCTGTTTCCTATTTAGTTCAGTGACCTTGGGAAACTAACTTCTTCCATGGAAGAAACAAGAATTGAGCCTTTAGAATTAAGCCCTATATAATGATAAAGCCTTTAGTTACTCTCTTATATCAGAGAGAATATAGAATTAAGATACAGTGAGCTCATTCCTCCAAATTTTCTTTATAATTATCAGGCACATTTCTTAATATTAAATTTTGTTTTATAAAATTACTTTCAATCATCACAAAATGAAGATATTAGAGTGAAGTTCAAGCTATAGCTTCATTTCCAGGCTCTCTTGCTTTTATACATAGAGGATTTGTGAAAATGCCTTCCATTTAATGAATTACAACTTGTCAATAATTCTCTCTGAAGTTTCAGCATTTTATTCACAAGTGACTAAAGCAAGCCAATGAGTTAATTAAGGGAGTGTTTATGTGATCTGAAATATGAGATCATAAAACTTATAACAATAAGGGATTCTCTGGAACAAAATCGAATCTGCCATTAAATTATTTTTTGCTTTCATTTATTTCATGTGTGGAAATAAAAGTTTCTTCCTAACAAGAAAAGCATTACAAGAATGTGTTTAACTAATATTCCTCCCACAAAGAAGAATATAAACACATTAATCTGCATATTAGAGAAAAATTCTACAAAGTACAAAAATTTAAGGGTTTGTAAATGATATTAACACTAATGTGGAGCAATTGGAACTCTTACAAAATGCTGATGAGTATAAATTATTACAATTCATTTGGGAAACTGCTACTACAAATAGTGTACTTGTACTTGCGACCCAGCAACTCTTAATAACTCAAAATAAAATACATCCTAAGTGTTGATATCAGCTTTACTAACACATTCAGATTTTTGTCAAGCAACAAATATATACATTTTATCAAATTGTATGTTTATAATACATTTAGTCATTTTGCAATGTTCCTTTTTGTCAATGTTCCTCTCTGTCTCTTAACAGGTAAGTATGTAATCACCTTAGGAAGAAAATAACTTGGTATTCAATATGGTATTTAATTCTGAGCTAAACATTATTCTAATTATATCTTTTTCTCCTATTCATGCTACTCTTGTATTTAACTCATCATCTCATGCCTGGATAATATCAGCAGCTTCTTAATTAATCTCTCTGCTCTCAGTTCTCGACACTAATCTATCCTTCACATGCCTAGGGAATGACATTTCTAATCGCCCAAATAGGTACTTTAAAACCTGTGGTGCTTACTCATCTCCTGAAAGATAAAGTCCCAAAGCCACTGGCACAGCCTCTAAAACCTTTGATTACATAATTCTTTCCCCTCATTTTACTTGGGATCTTCTCCTACCCCAACATGTGAAGTCTGCACTGATTTCCCTTTTAAAGGTCTCTGAATCTCCGAATTCACTGTGTTATGGGCAACTTCCAGACATAATCTATGTCTTCCACTTCATCCTCCACATCTCTGAAATAATTTTGATTTCAGGGTTTGTCTTATTTTATTTCTTCATCTACCTTCTTTCAAATATCTTCTCAAACATGCCTCTTTTGGTGGACTTTCCAGAGGTTCCCAGGTTTTTATTTATTTATTTATTTATTTTTTGGGTCCAGTCGTAGGGCCTGAACTCTGGGCCTGAGCACTTTCCCTCAGCTCTTCAGCTCAAGGCTAGCACTCTACCACTTGAGCCACAGCACCACTTCTGGCTTTTTTCTTTTTGCTTATGTGGTGCTGAGGAATGGAACCCAGGGCCTCACGCATGCAACAAGTGCTCTACCACTGAGCCACCTTCCCAGCCCCGTCCCAGACTTTTGTGTGAACTTTTAATGTACTGGATTGTGTGTGTGTATGTGTGTGTGTGTGTGTTTGTGTGTGTGTGTGTGTACATGCACATATGCCATTAGGTAGATCTTCCCTATGGTAGATGACCTGTAAAAGTGTATTGTAATTGGCTAGGTAAATAAAATTGTAACAATAAACACTTTGATTTTTTACTTATAGGTATATTTTAGTAATAATTGTAAGTAACTCAAACTTAAGACTAAAAAGTGTTCTTAATCCTAGTGAGCATGAGGGTTTTTTTTTCCTGAAGGTCAAATTTCAGGTTACATACTCCAACAAGTAATATTTTGGATCCAATATTTTAGGTATCTTATAAATAATAAATGGATATAACATACTCAAGAAAGGTCAAAGATCTAAGTCCTAAGTTTCAATGTGTATATAAATTCATAAAATCACTTAATCATAATAAATTTTAAATATATATTTAATATTTTTATATTTTAGAGAATGGGTTCTCTAGGATACATCAAACTTTTCCATCTTTTTTAAGCAGGAAAAAAGGGAAGCTCTTCCTATGCCATTCTAACCAAATCCAATAGATTAAACCCAAAATTCAGGAGATGTAACTAACCATTTCTCTCTTCCAATAAGTTACATGTTGGACCCAAACGGTAAATAATAAGAGTTCTTGGTTTTTGGCTAACCTAACTTACTTGTTTGGAGGCTAATGCTAAGGTTATTTTTAGATTTTTAGAAAGTTCTGCTTGCTACTTTAGAAATTCACAAAAATCAAATACCATTCTATTAGAAAATAGAGTTAGAGAACACATTGAGATATAGATAACTTTGAAGTATTTGTTAGAGTACTTTGCACATATAGAAAATTTTGTGCTTAACCACTTTTCCCTAATCTTCTTGATTTTGCTGTAAGCGTCATACACTGTAACTGACTAAAACTCCAAGATATAATAAATCTAAGAGCTGTCATAACCATTAACAAGCAATACAATCCAATAACTGTTTTGATCAACCCTTGTTATAGTATAATGTTAGGTAGTATGATATAGTATGGTTGTGTAACAGAATCATTAGAAAGTTGAGAAAGGAATACTTTCTCAATAAATATGTAGATAAGATTCAACACAAGAAGTTTTAGTAATAAGAATAATACAATGAAGCAGTTATACCCCTTGGAAGATATAACCTGTTGAATTCTGAGCAAGTTGTAATAATATTGGTATAATAGAGCAGCAAATTCTCCAAATTAAAAATTATAAAACTGTAATCTTGAAAAAAACAAACTAATCAGAGATCTGACTCTATCTTATTAGAAATACCTTTTGCAATTATCTCTGAGATTCTTACCAAAAAAGAAGCCTATGAGATCTCATGTTTTCCAGAGTTAATTGTACTAGCAATTTCTCTGAGTGCAAAGTATTTTCCAGAGTGGAATCTTGAGAGTTCTTATATACACTGAGTGTTTGAGGCATTCTAGGAAGCCAGTATTTTATCTCTGAAGAGTAATATTGGGCTAAAAATTAATCCTGTCATCCTGCAATTTTACTGAATTTTTATCATAAAAACTATATTAATAATATTAATTTACCAAACAAAATATTTTCTTATTTTAATTATGCTACTTGTTAATTCACTTTGTTCTTTGCTACATAGTAACATGATACAAGAGCAAACAGTCAATATCTCAAATATCCATTGGAGGAAAGATGGCAAACTGATTAATGATTTTTTTCTGATTGCTTTAGACACAGCAGATTCAAAACACAGGAAAGAGCTTAGATTCGGTTGATGTTTGCTGAGTATGGTTCATGTTATCAGTTGTTGGGTGCTACCTCAAGACTCCTTGTACATCGGAATGCCAATGTGTTTATTTCTAAATGGAAATGCACATGTCCATTATCTATAAGAGTTCCTACCAGTACCAAACTTCTAAACAAATCACTTCAAGTCTCTTTGATGAGCACAAAACAACAGCAGAGAGAATTAGATTGTCTTCAGTGATATATCATCCTGTCTACAGAGAAGCCTGATGAACTCTCTCTTCTTCACAACAAAATAGATTTCCCTTGTGGGTTAAGAATCTGTGTCTTCTAGATACTTTTCCTTCTTCCTTTGAGTATGTTTGTTAAATATAAGTTCTTTCCACTTCCCTATTAAATCTATTAATGGCTTACCACGAAATCACTTCTCCAATCAAGACTACAATACAAGTGAATAAATCCCATCTTTCCCTTGTCTGAAGATACATTCTGATCCTTTTGTCTGGATTATATTTCTCCCAAGAGTCAAGTGATAGCATTTTTTAAGTTACTTTCCTTGAGGTATCTTAAAGGATTATTAATTGTATGTTAATTATGCAAAGGGGTCAGGATGAATGTGACATTTTCATACATGCATGCAATGGCCACCATTCAATAAAATGGCCTTTATCACTCTCCCTGACTCTCTTGCTCATTTCTGAAACACTTTCTACAGATGACATTGTTCTATTTTCATATATGCAAATAGATGACTTCTATTCACTCTCATTCACCCTCTCTAAGCAAGCTCTCAACTCTTGTTGATACCAACCTTCCAACAGAGTCTGTTTTACTTTCCTGCCATCTTCTCCTCACCTCCAAAGAGGACCACAGTTAAAATTACTCTCTGTATATATATAAATTTATGATTTATTATTAAAAGTTTATTATACTATGATTATGCATACATGTGTATACAGGTATGTGCATGTGGGTTTTTTAGATACAGCTTACCCAAATGAATGAGAATGTTCATCACTTGGCTGTTTGAACTTGGCTTAGCTCACACAGCCGAATCATATCCAGTTCTAGCCACTTTCCTGTAAATGCAATTATTTCACCTTCCTATAGAGTTGTGTTATGTTCCATGGTATATATCTACCTTATTTTCTTTTTTCATCTGCTGTTGTACACTTTGGCTGATTCTATAGGTAAGCAAGGCATCTTCTTACATATTGACAAACACTTCTTTATTTTTATATGTATTTGCCCATTAGGCATATATCTGAAGGAGTTTAAGTAATGAGGTCATAGGGTAAGACTATTTTTAGTTTTATGAGGAAACTCCATACTGATTTCCATAATGGTTGCACTAGTTTACACTCACACCAGCAGTGCATGAAGGCTTCTTCTTTTTCCTATATCCTCATCAGTACTTTTTGTTGTGTTGCTTGATGATAGCCATTCTGACTGGGATGAAATTGAATTCAGTGTAGTTTTGGTTTGCACTTCCTTTTTGGCCAAGGATGATAAATATTTTTTATGCAGTTAGTAAGCATTTATGTTTCTTCTGTGAACTAAGTGTTTAATGTTTACCCACTTATTAATTGGATTATTTGTTCTATTTTTTCTTTTTAAACTCTTTATATATTATGGATATTAATCCCCTACCATTAAATATCTGGCAAAGATTTTCTCTCATTCAGAGACATAGTCCCATTTGTCAATTCTTGTTCTTACTTTCTGGGCAATTGGAGTCCTGTTCAGAAAATAATTATTTATGCTTGTAACTTCCCAGAGTATTATAGGCATTGATTTTAGTTATAGATATAGCTAGTTTTGTTGAAATTGATTTAAAATCAGAGACCTTACATTGAGTTATTTGACTCATTTGCATGTTCATTCAAGGCAAAAGATAGGATCAAGTTTCAGTCTCCAGTTTGGGAATAATCAGTTTGGCAAGCACTGTTCATTGAAAAGACTCTTTTTATTCCAGTATGTGTTTCGCTTTATTGCCAAATTTCAGAGGGTTGTAGTTGTATAGCTTTATCTCTTAGATTTCTGCTCTACCCTAGTGGTATTCATGTATGTTTTTTGCCAAAGCCATGCACTTTCTTTATTATTGCTTTGTAGTATTATTTGAAATAAGTATTGTGATATGTCTAGTATTGATATTTATGAAGATAACTAGCATGTCAATTTTAGGAGGGACTGAAATTGCTTTATACTGTGGTTATTCTAAAGATGGGGTCTTATATCCAAATTCTGAGGTTCTTAGTGATTTCTACTGCATGTTTCTAGCCATCCCTCATACATTTGTATTTTATCAGAAGAGTTACTTCAAAAATGAGTAAAATATGCAATACTGATGCATACTACAACAAGCACAGACTTCAAAAACATGTAATTGAAGTATTACATATTAGCCAGGGCACTGGTGGTTCATAACTGCAATCCCAGCTACTCAAGCACTGAGATCTCAGGATCATAGTTTGAAGCCAGCAGAACAATCCATGAGATTTTCCCTCCAATTAACTAGCAAAAAGTTAGAAGTCAAAGTGTGGTTCATGTAGTAGAGTACCTACATTAAACAACAAAAAGGAGCTGGGAAGTGACTCAGTGGTAGAGTGCTTGCTTTGCATACTTGAGGCCCTGGGTTCGATTCCTCAGCAACACATGAGCAGAAAAAGCCAGAAGTGGAGCTGTAGCCACTTTAGCTGGTAGAGCGCTAGTGTTGAACTGAAGAGCTTAGGGACAGTGTGCAGACCCAGAGTTCTGGCCCCATGACTGACCAAAATAATAATAATAATATAAAGATTTAAAGCAAAGTAAGAAAGATAATATGTCACTAAGTACATTATGGTAATTCTGTAAACAGAAAATATCAAAAGAAAGAAAAAGAAACAATATCTTGAAGAATGCAAGCCTTTTTTTTTTTTACTTTGGTTGGTCGTGGGGCTTGAACTCTGGGCCTGGGCACTGTTCCTCAGCTTTTAGCTCAAGGTGAGCACCCTACCGCTTGAGCCACAGCACCACTTCCGGTTTTCTAGTGGTTTTATTGCAGATAAGAGTCTCACCGACTTTACTGCCGGAACTGGCTTGGAACCGTGATCCTCAGATCTTAGCCTCCTGAGTAGCTAGTATTATAGGTGTGAGCCACCGGCACCCGGTGAATGGAAGCTTTTGAAGCTAGACATGGTACCCCACATGTAATCTCAGCTACACAGAGAGTGAGGATTGGGAGAATCTCAATTCAAGGCTGTCTTGGTAAAAAGTTATACAAACCAGTCTCAAAACCCCCAGCTTTATAGGAGGCATAAACAGGAATATTTGCATTATACAGGCACAAGCAAAAATGTGAGACCCCATCAGAAAAATGACTATAGTCAAAACTACTGGGGAATGTGGCACAATTGTTAGAGCACCAACCTAGAAAGTATGAGGTTCTGACTTCAAAACCTAGTACCACTAAAAAGAGAGAGGGGGGAAAGAAAGGAAGGAAGAAGAGAGAGAGAGAAAGAAAGAAAGAAAGAAAGAAAGAAAGAAAGAAAGAAAGAAAGAAAGAAAGAAAGAAAGAAAGAAAGAAAGAAAGAAAGAGAAAAGAGAGGGAGGAAAGAAAATTCAGCAGGAATAATTTTGCATGTTCAGTGTGTAGAAGTATCTTATCTGTTTTCTTTCCATCATATTGCAATGCAAGCATCTTGACCACAGATGTCTGTCTAAAAGTGCCAGACTATTGTAGATAAGAAGTATGAAGAAAACACAGTTTTATCCAGAGAAATAGTTGAATCATCTTTTCAAACACCTGTGGGTGTTCTTCCTAAACATAATATTAAAACTTAACAAGTGATAATTTTGTAAAGGTTAGTTACAGAAAAAATTTACATAAATATTTATCAGTGAAATGTACATACACTTCCATGTCAAAGCCATTAATCTGTATATTCCTAAACTGGATTGTTTCTCCTATGTGTGATTTCATGAGAGATCTATCTGAATAAAATATTGGTTCCTTATAAAATATACAAACAAATATATTCTATAATATTTTATTAATTTACCAAAACACTATGTATTAGGAAGTTGCCACCCCGCCTTGGACAATAGAAGTTGTTTAAAGTCATAATTTCTACTAGAAATATCGTGTTTTGTACTGTTTAAGTATGATCAGTTGTTTCCCCAAAGGTAAAAGCCCTATTTGTGTTTGTGTTGAAAATATCTCTCAAACTTCCAACTCTAATTATGTTTATACTATTTATCCATTGTTCTTTTAACTTATAAAGTTATTCATTTAAAAAGTGGCCAGGAAGTCTTCTTTGACATCGAGGTCTTTGATCCATTTGGAGTTGATTCTGGTACAAGGTGATATATGGGGATCTACAAGTGTTTAACCAATTTTGCCAGCACCATTTACTGAAGAGGCTGAAGGAGAAACTCTAGGGCTCCTTGGCACAGGCCAAAATCTTCTTAATAAAGACCTAGAAACACAACAAATCAAAGAAAGGTTGGACAAGTGGGATTGCATGAAACTGCAGAGTTTCTGCATGGCAAAGGACATAGCTAGCAAGATCAACAAAAAAACCCATGAATTGGGAGAAGATCTTCACTAGTCATACATTGGACAAGGGTCTTACACCTAAAATATACTTAGAAAACAAAAAACTAAATTCCCCAACAACAAATACTCAAAGAAACAACTGCCCCATTTTGTGGGCTAAAGACTTAAAGAGAGACTGCTCTGAAGAGGAAATAAGAATGGCCAATAGACACATGAAGAAATGCTCAACTTCTCTGGCCATAAGAGAAATGCAAATCAAAACAACATTGAGATTCCACCTCACCCCAGTTAGAATGGCTATAATCAAGAAATAACAACAGATGCCGGAGGGGATGTGGCCAAAAGGGAATCCTACTGCAATGTTGGTGGGTGCAAAAACTTGTTCAACCACTTTGGAAAGCAGTATGCAGCTTCCTCAAAAGACTCCACATAGAGCTCCCCTATGACCCAGCAATCCCACTTTGGGGCATTAACCCAAACGATCACAAACAAGGCCATACTAAACCTACCAGCACAACTATGTTTATCACAGCATTATTTATGATAGTTAAGCTATGGAATCAACTCAGATGCCTCTCAGTAGATGAATGGATCAAGAAAATGTGATATATATATATATATATATGTATATATATATATATATATATGAATTCTATGCCATTCTATGCCTCCAATAGAAAGAATAGCATTTCCTCATTTGTTAGAAATCGGAAAGACTTGGAAAAATTATATTTAGTGAAGTAAGCCAGGTCCAAAGAAACATAGGTCCCATGGTTTCCCTTATTTGTAATAACTAGTATAAGTTGAAGACAAGCAGAAAAGGTAAAAAGTTATGTGCATATGACTATATAAAATGATGTTATGTGAAATGAACCCCAAGATAGGGACACACTTTGTTTGTTCTTTCTTGCTATTGTTTTTAACTTATCTAAAATGTACTATGTGATTTTTTTGTTTCTCTTGTATGTTCTTCCCCCACAGTATAACCCCTGTGTTCACTGTATTTGATTTTGGTGCCCTGCATCTTGTATATATATATTTCTAATTTGGGGAGGGGAAGGGAAATAACAAAATGCTGAAACAAGGATACAGGTTGGCCCCTTGTAACAATGAGATGTACAAGACACTATGTTGAAAATGAACTTTAAGGGTTGGGAGGAGTTGGGGAGGTGGGGAGGGAAGGGATGTTAGGGGAAAACAAAAGAGGAGGTAAGAATGCTTGATAGGAAATGTATTCATTACCTTATACTTGTAACAGTAATCCCTCTGTACACTATTTTTACAATTAAAAAAATAAAAAAATGACCCATTTTCCAAAAAAAAAAGTGACCAGGAAGAGTGGATTGGTCTTATTTTTCTAGCTGTTTGATTCCAGGCATAAAAATTCATGAAGGTGTTTCCCACCAATGGCTGGATGTGGTGATATGCCTGTCATACCTAACAACACATATAAGAGGATTACAGCCCAGAAAGTCGGGAATAAAGAGAGAGCCTATCTTTACAGTAATTAATATATTACAAATAGATTGTTCACAACTAAGAAAAGTAATGAGTGTAAAAAAGAGCTGGAGATACAGCTTGAGTGGTAGAACAGCAACCTATCTAATACAAGGCCCTGAATTCAATCTCTGAGAGAAAAAAATATGATTTTTTAAATTCTCAATCCAACCAATCATACAAGATATTAGCACTCAGAAAAATAAGTTAGTTTGTATGTGTTCTAAATGTGTACTTAAGATTCAAGACTTAATGATATATTTTTTAGGGCTTTGTCAAAGATAGCTATGATCTGAATCTGCCTCAAGAAATCCATGTTAGAATGTAATAGCTAATAATATTAAAAGTGTAGGCCTTAAGAAGATGTCCAAACTCAAAACCAAAAGCCACCAAAGAAACTCCTGAAACACCAGGAGGTCTTAGAAGAGATTAGAAAGGAAATTCCAATGTTTCTGATAGTCAACAAAAATGAGCACACAAATTACCAGCTCCTCTGGGACACAGCAAAGGCAGTCCACAGAGGCAAGTTCATAGCTCTGAGTGTCTACATCAACAAATTGGAGAGATCTGAAACCAGCAAATGAACAAGGCACCTTGAAAAAGAGCAACAAGCTAAACCCCAATCCAGGAGACACAAACAAATAATTAAAATTAAATCAGAATTGAATGAATTATAATTCCAAAAGAAAAACCATAGAAAAATCAATAAAACAAGGAGTTGGTGCTTTGAAAAAACTAACAAAAGTGACAGACTTAGCAAATCTTATCAGAAAAAGAAGAGAACACACCCAAAAAACAGACAAAGGGCTCATATCTAAAATATACTTAGAACTCAAAAAATTAAATCCCCCAAAAATAAATCCTCAAAGAAACAACTGCCTGATAATAAATGGGCTAAAGACTTAAAGAGAAACTGACTTTTAGAGGAAATAAGAATGGCCAATAGACACATGAAGAAATGCTCAACTTCTCTAGCCATAAAAGAAATGCAAATCCAAACAACATTGAGATTCCACCTCACCCTATTTAGATTGGCTATAATCAAGAAATCTAATAACAACAGATGCTGGAGGAGATGTGGCCAAAAGGTAACCCTACTGCATTGTTGGTGGGAGTGGAAACTTGTTCAACCACTTTGGAAGACAATATGCAGCTTCCTCAAAAGACTCTACACAGAGCTCCCCTATGACCCAGCAATCCCACTTTTGGGCATTTACCCAAATGATCACAAACAAGGCCATACTAAAGCTACCAGCACAACTATGTTTATCACAGCATTATTTATGATAGCTAAGATATGGAACCAACTCAGATGCCCATCATTAGATGAATAGATCAAGAAAATGTCACACACACACACACACACACACAATGGAATTCTATGCCTCCATCAGAGAGAATGACATTGTCCCATTTGTTAGGAAATGGAAAGACTTGGAAAAAGTTCTATTAAGTGAAGTAAGCCATGCCCAAAGAAACATAGGTCCCATGGTTTCCCTTGTTTGCAATAACTAGTATATGTCTAGGTCAAGCAGAAAAGCTCAAAAGGTATGTACATAAGATGATGTGAAAAATACTTAAATAAGGATTCATGATGACCTATTGTAATAATGAGATGTACAAGACAGTATGTTGAGACCATCTTTACAACTTTGCAGAGGAGGGAGGGGGAAGTGTGTAACAATGCTCGATAGGAAATGGACTCATTACCTTGCTCATAAACTGTAACCCCTCTGTACAGTATCTTTACAATAAAAAATATATATTAATAAAAGAAAGAAAAAGATGATGTTAAGTAAAATGAACCCCAAGATAGGGAAACAAGTGGTTTTTTTTCTTGCTTGCTATTGTTTTAAATGCACTTATAATGTACTATGTGATTTTTTTGTTTCTTTAGCATGTTCTTCCTCCATGCTATAATCCCTATTTTCACTGTATTTGATTCTGGTACCCTGCATCTTGTATGTATATATATATAATTTTCTAATTCTGGGAGGGGAAGGAAAATAACAAAATGCTTAAATAAGGTTACAGGTTGTCCCATTGTAACAATGAAATGTACTATGTTGAAAATGAAGTTTACAACTTTGGGTGGGGGGAGGAGTTGGGGAGGGAAAGGATAGTAGGGGAAAAACAAAGGAGGAGGTAACAATGCTCTATAGGAAATGTACTCATTACCTTACTCATGTAACTGTAACCCTTCTATACAATATTTTTACAATAAAAAACATAAAAAAATATGTGCAAATGAGGAGGACAGAGGACTTAGGATGAAATTAGTGGCTTTATAAAAGAAGTTGGTTGAAGTTGGGCACTGGTGGCAAAGGCTTGTAATCCTACCTACTCAAGAGGCTGAGATCTGAGGATTGAGGTTTGATGCCAGCCTGGACAGGAAAGTCCATGAGATTCTTATTTCAAATTAACTATCAAAAAAGATATAAGTGGAACCATGGCTCAATTGGTTGAGTACCAGCCTTGAGCAAAAAAAGCTAGAGACAGCACCCAGGTCCCAAATTCAAGCTACACTACTGACACAAAGTAAAAAATAAAGCAAACAAAAAAAAAAAGTTGAACGATGTTCAACGTTGGGGTTTCTTCTTCATTGAGGACAGAGTGCTTTTCTTTTTATTTCCTTTACCAAGTGAGAACAGAACAAAAACACACAACCATGGAAACAGCAAGATGACAAATGTGCAGGTACCTTGATCATGGACTTCCCAATCTCTACAATTGAGAGGTAATTTTCTAGTATTTACAAATTACCTTATTGGTTGTGTATTGTGACAGCAGAAGGGCTAGACTGAGACAAAAACATGGTAAGTAAAACTGTATTTTCATCTTTCATTACAAGTACAATGTGGTGAACCAAAGGACTACCAGAAGCCTGATGCCAGTAACTTCAATTGTACTAAGAATGCATGGTCAGTTTCACCCTCCAAGGTTTTTCCACTATAACTGAAAATATCCACACAGCTCCAAGAAGAGGAAAAGAATTCTTAACATTATTATGAACATAATTTTGACCTCATGAGACCCAGAAAATGTCTCTGTAACCCACAGTTGTCAACTGGACATGTAATTAAAATTACTTTTTCTTTCATATTTTTACTTTCTTTTCTTTCTTTCTTTCTTTCTTTCTTTCTTTCTTTCTTTCTTTCTTTCTTTCTTTCTTTCTTTCTTCCTTTCCCTTCCTTCTTTCCTTCCTTCTCCTTCCTTTCTTTCTTTCTTTCTTTCTTTCTTTCTTTCTTTCTTTCTTTCTTTCTTTCTTTCTTTCTTTCTTTCTTTCTTTCTTTCTTTTTTCTGTTGGTCTTGTAGCTTGAACTCAGGACCTGGGTGCTGTCTGAGAGCTTTTCACTCAAAGCTAGTGTTTTGCTTTACTACTTTGAGCCAGAGTGTCCCTTCCAGTTTTCTGGTAATTAATTAGAGTTAAGAGTCTCACAAACTTATCTGTCTAGGCTGGCTTTGAACAGTGATCCTCAGATCTCAGCCTCCTGAGCAGCCAGGATTAAAGGCATAAGCTGCCAACATTCATCAAGATATATTGTATTCAGAAACTGCTTCATTTATTAAAAATTATTTTAAAATAATTTTTAAAATTCCTCTTTTCATTTTTTATACTTTAGTTAATGGTATATAAATATTGCCTAACTTTTCAAAACCAAATTAATATTATTGACTTAAAAAACTAAAAGCTCTAATATCAGCTAATATGTAAATGAGGCTACGGGAATTTTAAAATACATATATACACAAAGTTGTAAGTGACAAGAGGCAACCTTCTTTAAACACAGGCAGAATAATAGTAAAAAGTAGCTTAAGATTAACAAATGGCTTTATTTTACGCTTGACATAGAATACAGATTTCTAACTATGACTTACATTTCTTTATTTGAATTCTCCCTATCCAGCCAACTTCTTGAGCCATTTATCTATCCTCCACTCATTATAACTTTTGCCATACTAATATTCACATAAAACACGCTGTTTATTATTTCATAATTTGCACAGTTAACTCTCATTTTTTTAATTTTCATTTTTTTTTTTTACTTGTACAAGTGCTTAAACTCAAGGCCTTTGTTCTCCTGGCTTGTTTAATCATGGATAACAATCTACTACTTCAGCCAGAGTTCTAGCCAAGCTTTTCACTGGATAATTGGAAATGGAATCTCAAGGACTTTTCTTCCCAAGTTGATTTTGAAACTCAATACTCTAAGAAGTAACAAAGATTATGAGGCACAGTGCCTTTTCTTAAGAAAACACACTTTTTGTATTGCCTACTTGTCAACAATTTTGCTTTGTTTTAGTTTCATCCAGATTTACACATTTGGGAAGGGTATTCTTTGGTGGTCTCACATAAAATAAATAGCTTATGATTTCTTTTTTTCTTTTTTTGTATTTTTTCCTACTATTTTTTTTATTGTAAAGCTACTATACAGAGGGGTTACTGTTACATGAGTAAGATAATAAGGATCTAGCCTATCAACCATTATTATCACCTCCTTTGTTTTTCCCCTACCATCTTTTCCCTCCCCACCTCCCAAACCCCTCTTCCCCCAACCCTGAAGTTGTAAAGTTCATTTTCAACAGAGTGTCTTGTACAACTCATTGTCACAATGGGTCAACCTGTATCCTTGTTTCAGCATTTTGTTATTTCCCTTCCTCTCCCCAAATTAGAAAAATGTCTTTGAAGGGAACGAGAATCAAATACAGTGACAATGGGGGTTATACCATGGGAGAAGAACATATAAAAACAAAAAAAAATTACATAGTATAATTAAAAACAATAACAACAAAGAAAAAACTGTTGTGTCCCTATCTTGTGGTTCATTTCTCTTAGCATCATCAAATATGGTCATATATACATAGTTTTTGAGGTTTTCTGCTTCTCAGGTAAGATTAGCCTAGACATATACTAGTTATTGCAATTAAGGGAAACCATGGAAGCTATGTTTCTTTGGGTCTGGCTTACTTCAAGTACTATTATTTTTTTCTAAGTCTTTCGATTTCCTAACAAATGGGGCAATGTCATTCTTTCTGATGAAGGCATAGAATTCCATTGTGTATATATATACCACGTTTTCTTGATCCATTCATCTACTGAGGGGCATCTGGGTTGGTTCCATATCTTAGCTATCATAAATAATGCTGTGATAAACATAGTTGTGCTGGTAGCTTTAGTATGGCCTTGTTTGTGATCATTTGGGTAAATGTCCAAAAGTGGGATTGCTGGGTTATAGGGGAGTTCTATGTGGAGTCTTTTGAGGAACCTGCATATTGTCTTCCAAAGTGGTTGAACAAGTTTCCACTCCCACCAACAAGGCACTAGGGTTCCCTTTTGACTACACCCCTCCAGCATCTGTTGTTATTAGAGTTCTTGATTCTAACCATTCTAACCTCGGTGAGGTAGAAATCTCACCCAGGAGTTGATTTGGATTTGATTTATTTGGAGTTGATTTCTTTTATGGCTAGGGAGGTTGAGCCTTTCTTCATGTGTATATTGGTCATTCTTGTTTCCTCTTCAGAAAAGTCTCTTTTAGCCTTTATCCCACTTATTTATCGGGCAGTTGTTTCTTTGAGGATTTGTTGTTGGGGGATTTAATTTTTGAGTTCTAAGCATATTTTAGATATGAGACCCTTGTCTGTTGTATGGCTAGTGAAGATTTTCTCTCAATCCATGGGCTTTCTATTGATCTTGCAACCTATGTCCTTTGCCATGCAGAAACTTTACAGTTTCATGCAATCACATTTGTCCAACCTTTCTTTGATTTATGTTTCTGCATCTTTATTAAGAAAATTTTGGCCTGTGCCAAGGAGTCCTAAAGTATCTCCTATTCCTTCTTGTAATGTTTTCAGGATGTATGTTTTGACTTCAAGGTTTTTGATCCATTTGGAGTTGATTCTGGTGCAGGGTGATATAGAAGGATCTAGCTTTAATTTTCTACAGGTGTTTAACCAATTTTGCCAGCACCATTTTTACTGAAGTGGTTGTATTTCTTCCATTCTATTTTTTAGCTCCCTTATCGAAGATAAGGTGGCTATAGGTCTGGGGGTTCATTTCTGGGTCTTCAGTTCTATTCCATTGGTCCTCTGGTCTGTTGTTGTGCCAGTACCAAGCTGTTTTGATTATGGCTTTGTAGTAGAGTTTGAAATTTGGTATTGATATTCCTCCAGCACTGTTCTTTCTGCTAAGATTGTTTTTTCCTATTCAGTGTCTTTATTTTTTATTGTGAAAATACTGTACAGAGGGGTTACAATTACATGGACAAGATAATGAGTACATTTCTTATCAAGCATTGTAGCCTCCTCCTTTGTTTCCCCTTCCCATTGCTCCACATAAATTTTTGGGTTGCTTATTCTATTTCATTGAAGAATGAGGTTGGGTTATTGGTAGGTATTACACTGAATTTGAAGATAGCCTTTGGCAGTTTTGCCATTTTCACGATGTTAATCCCCCCAACCCAGGAGCATGGGATGTTTTTCCACTTCCTTAGATCTGCTTTAATTTCCTTTTTCAGGTTTTTAAAGTTTACATCATAGAGGTTTTTCACTTCTTCATTTAATTCTTAGGAATTTTATTTTTTGTGGGAGTATTACAAAAGGACTTGCTTTCTGATATCAGCCACGTTCTTCTCATTATTGGCATACAGAAAAGCCATTGGTTTTTGAGGGATGATTTTATACCCTGCTACTTTGCCAAAGTTTTGAATCAGCTGGAGTAACTTGGGATGGAGTCCATGGGGTGCTTTAAATACAAGATCATGTCATCTGCAAATAAGGAGAGTTTTACTTCATCTTTCCTTATTTAGATCCCTTTTATGTTTGCATCTTGTCTTATTGCTGTAACTAGGCATTCTAATACTAAATTGTAGAGTAGTGGAGAGATTGGTCATCCTTGTCTTGTTCCTGAATTTAGAGGAAATTGCTTTAGCTTTTCACCATTAAGTATAATGTTGGTTGTAGGTTTGTCATACACAGCCTTTATTGGGTTGAGGAATGTTCCATGGATTCCTAGTTTCTCCAGAGCTTTCATCATAAATGGGTTTTGGATCTTGTCAAAAGCTTTTTCTGCATCTATTGAGATAATCAGGTGGTTCTTATCCTTACTCTTATTGATGTGATGAATTATATTAATTCATTTGCATACATTGAACCAGCTTTGCATCCCTGAAATTAGTCATGTTTGATCTTGGTGTATGATTTTTTTGATGAGTTGTTGAATTCAACTGGCCAAAATTTTGTTGAGAAGGCTTGCCTCTGCCTGGTTTTGGGATGAGGGTTATGATGGCTTCACTTTTAATTTCATTGAAGAGTTGGAGGAATAATGGTGTGAATTCTGCTTTGAAGGCCTTGTAGAATTCAGCTGGTCTTTTCTTGGGTTTGAGGGCTCTTATTGCTGTTTCTATTTTGATGCTTGATATGGGTCTGTTAAATTGATTTAAATCATCTTGGTTTAGTTGTTCATGTCAATATTTGCTAGAAATTCGTTCATTTTTTCCAGATTCTCAAACTTATTAGCATAAATGTTTGAGAAGTATCCCCTTATTATGTTCTGAATCTAGGTTGTTACTGTGGTGATGTTACCATTCTCATCTCTAAGTTTGTTTATTTGGGTGTGTCCTCTGCTTTTTTAATAAGATTTGCTAAGGGTCTGTCAATTTTTTTAATTTCTTCAAAGAAACAATTCTGTTTTGTTCATTCTTTCTATGGTTTTGTACTCTAAATCATTTAATTCTGATTTTGTTTTAATTATTTGTCTCCCTCTACTAGAGTGGGGTTTAGTTTATTGCTCTTTTTCAAGGAGCTTCAGGTGCCTCATTAAATTGTTGGTTTCAGATCTCTCCAATTTGTTGTTGTAGGATCTCAGAGCTATAAACTTGCTTCTGAGTACTGCCTTTGCTGTGTCCCAGAGGAGCTGGTAATTTGTGTGTTCATTTTTGTTGAATATCATGAACATTTGAATTTCCTTTCTAATCTCTTCCATGACCACTGTTGGTTCAACACTATTTTGTTTAGCTTCCATGTGTTACAGGATTTTCTTTCATGGCTTTTGGTGTCCCTTGTGGTCTGAGAGAATGCAGGGCATAATTTCAATGTTTCTGAATTTGGACAAATTTGCTTTGTGACCTAAAATGTGGCCTATTTTTGGAGAATGTTCCATGTGCTACTGAGAAGAAGGTTTATTCTGATGCTGCTGGGTGAAATATTCAGTAGATGGCTGTTAATTCTAGTTGGTCTATGCAGTTGACTAGATCTGAAGTTTCACTTGAGTTTTTGCCAGGTTGATCTTAACAGAAGGGAGAGTGGTATGTTAAAATCCCCAATATTTAGTGTCTTTGGAGCTATATGACATTTTAGGGAAAGTCATTTATCTTGGATAAATTTGGGTGCTCCGGTATTTGGTGAATAGCTATTTAGACCTGTAATATCCTCCTGAAGGAGAGATCCCTTAATTAGTATGTAATGACTTTTTTTTATCTCTTCTCACTAATTTTAATTTGAAGTCTATTTTATCTGATATTAGGATTGCAACTCCCGACTGTTTATGGGGGCTGTTTGCTTGGTAGATTTTATTCCAGCCTTTCACTCTCAGAATATGTTTGTTTTTGTGGGCAAGGTGTGTCTCTTGAAGGCAGCAGAAAGATGTTGCTTTTTGATCCAACTAGACAAGCTACATTGCTTAATTGGAGAGTTAAGTCCATTAATATTGAGAGTTAGGACTCAGAGGTGTTTTGTAGCTCCTGTCATGTTATCCACCTTCTTGGGGACTATGCCGTCTGTGTCCTTCCTATGATTCTCAGATTCTCTGTTTGGGGGCCATTTCTTGGCTTTTATCATGCTCTTGTTGCTTTTTTATGTGGAGGACATCTTTAAGTATCCTTTGTAAGGCTGATATGGTGGAGATATATTGTTTCAAGTTTTCTTTGTTGTGGGAGGTTTTTATTTGTCTCTACATTATGAAGGAGAGTTTACCTGGGTACAGTATTCTTGGTTGATTTGTTATTTCTTATACAACCCCTTAGCCTATTGTAATCGGCAACATTTTTTTATACTATATAACTTTCAGCATTAGCTGTGCTGATTCTTTAGTATTTTAATGCTGTTTACATGTTTGTTTGTTTTTTTTCTGGGTTGGGAAGGTGATTCAGTGGTAGAGTACTTGCCTTGCATGCATGAGGCCCTGGGTTTGATTCTTCAGCACCACATATGCAGAAAATGCCAGAAGTGGTGCTTTGGCTCAAGTGGTAGAGCATTAGCCTGGGGGACAGTGTCTAGGCCCAGAGTTCAAGTCCCACAACCAACCAAAAAAAGTTGTTTTTTTTTTCTTGTTGCTTTCTACTCATCAAAGCAATGGCTGGGAAATATAGCGTAGAATGATACTACTGAAAATATTGACCTCCAATTTCAAGCTCTCAAAAGTATTTTTTTCAACTATAGGAAAAACTATAGTAACCTAAAGAAAAGTTTCCAATCCTTCATTGCTGTCAACCTTCCAAGAGCTTTCCCTCATGGATACATCAAGGTTGTTTGTTTTTTTTAAAAAATTAGGTCAAAGTCAATTCCATCTTACCTTGTATGTGAAGAAGAAGAGAGTAATTGGATTTAAGTTTCCCCTCTTTAAGTGATACCAGCCTGGAGAAAAAGTATTAAACAGGTTATAGAAAACACCAAAATCAAAAAGAATTTTGTTTCACTTTCTCAATGGAACTTTGAATATTAAACCACCTGTTCCAAGTAAACATTGAAAGATTAATGGTAGTGTGGGCATGGTTAATCAGAGAGAGAAGAAAGAGAGGCTCCATGAACTCTGAATGTCTTCAAGAAATCCAAAATTTACTTCATGCCCTAGAAATAAAGCAAAATGTCAACATGGCTCCTGAGGAGACTATAAATGGAAATGACAGATTCTGTACAAATAGCTACAAAGTGGACAGACAAGTGGGTGTCTAGATGTAAGAACTATGAGGTAGCACTTGAGTCTGCCAGATATGTTGTACCCTAACGATCCAAATTTATGGTTAAATTTTGCTTGATAGTAAAACCATCCAGCTGTGAATTTCTTTAAGATAATCAATGACAAATCTAGCAGAACTCAGTACACATACAGGGAATATGGATATCTTCGTGAACAGCTTGACTAAGGTATTATATACACAGGGGTGGGTTTCCATGGAATAACCTCTTTGAATAATTAGCAGTTTATTAAAATGAGCTTTAAGAAGCTGAAACATCCTATCTGAGCCAAGTAGGATGGATAAATGGAGAGAGGAATGGTGGGACATGATCCTCAATAGACAGACATGGAAAGAGAAGTAGGAAATTTGAGATGGGTGGAGATGAGATAGATGTGTAAGCAGGAATAATGATGGAAGGTGTGACCCTGACTCACGATGCATTATACACATAACTAGACTTGTTAAACTGAAATCCTTTTTTACAACTATTTGAAGAAAATAAAGAACTAAACTAAAATGAATGAATCAATTCAGTAGATCTAGACCCTTGATCAGATAGATTCAGCAGAGATTGGAGTGTAGATAATAGCTACCAGTGACATTCAATGCTATGTCTTCCACTTCTGAGAAGTGCTGAAGCCCTATTCTCTACACTAAATCTCCTTCTTAGGAAGAAATGGAAGGAAAGAAATAGAAAAGAATGTATATTTACTGAAAGTAATATGAGTCATTCTAAAGAAACATTTTAAATAAGTTGTAGAGATAAAGTTGCCAGTTTAAATTATCTTTATTATAACTCAGGAGGATGGGTGCATATAATAAATATGAGCCATAGATAGGAACATGTAGCTGCAGGGAATAAATGGTTCGCCCATTACTCTGGATCACCCATTACCTGTTACTCTGGATCTCCAACCATAATTTGACTCCAGTGGTATAAACAAATTCTTCTTTGTAAAGATGATATACTAGAACTTTGCACATGGTCTAGCATGTAGCAAAGATATAACAGGAAGGTAATAGGGTCTGAGTGGAAGAAGAAGTAAAGGTTGGAATCTGCAGACTTATGGCCATCTAATCTTTGATGAAGGAGGCAAATAAACAGAAAGGATGAAAGACAGCCTCTTCCACAAATGGTGCTGGCAGAATTGTCTAAACACATGTAAAAAGCTACAGTTAGAGCCTTATGTATCACTCTGCACCAGAATCAACTCCAAAAAGATCAAAAACCTTGAAATAAAAGCAGACACCCTGAAAATATTACAAGAAGAATTAGGGGATGCCACTAGGGTTTCTTGGCACAGGGCTAAACTTCCTTAATAAAGACTCAGATACACAAAGAAAGGTTGGATAAATGGGATTGCATTAAAACTTCAGAGCTTCTGCATAACAAAGGACATAGCTAGGAAGCTAAATAAAAAGCCTATAGACTGGGAGATGATTTTCACTAGCCATTCAACAGATAAGGGCCTCCTATCTAAAGTATACTTAGAACTCAAAAAATTAAATCCCTCAAAAGCAAATCCTCAAAGAAACAACCATCTCATTAACAAGTGGGCTAAAGACTTAAAGACAGACTATTCTGAAGAGGAAAGAAAATAGCCAGTAGACATATGAAGAAATGTTCGACATCA
The DNA here is from genome assembly GCF_000151885.1 of Dipodomys ordii. Taxonomy (NCBI): domain Eukaryota; kingdom Metazoa; phylum Chordata; class Mammalia; order Rodentia; family Heteromyidae; genus Dipodomys; species Dipodomys ordii. The sequence continues at coordinate 7,534,172 of NW_012267232.1, read as the reverse complement.
TCACTGGCCATGGGAGAAATGCAAATCAAAGCTACATTGAGATTCCACCTTGCACTAGCTAGAATAGCCATTATCAAGTAATCTAATAACAACAGATGCTGGCAGGGATGTGGCCAAAAGGGGATGCTACTACTCTGTGGATGGGAATGCAAGTTGATTCAACCACTCTGGAAAACATTTTGGAGGTTCCTCAAATACATACAGCTGGGTGCTGGTGGCTCATGCCTGAATCTTAGCTACTCAGGAGGCTGAGATCTGAGAATCAGGGTTCAAAGCCAGCCCGGGCAGGAAAAGTCCCTGAGACTCTTATTTCCAATAAACCACTAGAAAACCAGAAGTGGTGCTGTGGCTTAAGCAGTAGAGTGCTCAACTTGAGCTGAAGAACACAAGGACAGCGCCCAAGCCCAGAGTTCAAGCCCCACAGCTGACAAAAAAAAAAAAGACTGTACTTGGATCTCCACTATGACCCAGCAATCCCATTCCTAAGCATTTACCCAAAGGACCACTAACAAGGCCATATTAAAACTACGATCACAACCATGTGCATTGCCTCATTATTTACCATAGCTAAGATATGGAACTAGCCAAGATGTCCTTCAGTAGATAAATGGATCCAGAAAAATGTGATATATATATATATATATATATATATAATATATGTATGTATAGATATAGATAGATAGATAGATAGATAGATAGATAGATAGATAGATAGATAGATAGAATGAAATTCTATGCTTCCATCAGAAAGAATGCCAGTGCCCCATTTGTGATGAAATGGAAAGACCCGAAAAAAAAATATCTATTAAGTGATGTGAGCCAGGTCCAAAGAAAAGTAAGCTGGCATGGCTTCCCTCATATTATAACTAGAATATGTCTATGATATTTTAACAGGGGATCACAATAGCCCAATTGCTAAGTGCATAGGACCATATATAATGAAGCTTTATCAACATGAACTCCAAGAATTGGAAATAAGAGGTTCTTATTATGTCCTGTATGCAGTTATTTCCCTTTTATCTGTTTTAGTTTTCTGTATCCTTTGTCTTGTATATAAATTTATCCAATCTGTGGAAGGGAAAAAGAATCACAGAAACAGCTGGACAAAGGATGAGCTAACACAAAAATGATACTCATTTGACACTCTGTTGGAAATAAACTACACAACTTGGGGTAGAGGGTAAGGTTTTAGGGAGAGGTAAGTGGGAGAAACTCATTACCTTACTTATGTAACTGCAACCCTTTTGTCCATCACCTTTAAAATAAAATTAAGAAAAAAATAAAAAAGAAAAGAAGAAAAAGTAGAGGTTGGAGATATGTGCTCAAAGACTAGAAGAAGGAATCATGAGAAAAGGATGAAAATACCTTCTAGAAACTGGAAAAACACAAGAAAAACAGATTCTCCTCTAGAGCCACTAGAAAAAAAACAGAGACCTGCTGATACCTTTATTTTTAGCTTAGGATTCATTTTGGAAACATGCCCTACAAATCTACCATTAATAAAGGTATTCAGGAGCCTCTAAATTTGTGATAATTGGTTACAGAAGTAATATGAAAGCAATTCAAATTTTGAGTGAATGAGATTTTGAATAAATTAAGAAATGCCAAAGTTAGAGCTTTCCAAACATCTTTAAGTATGTCATATATTACAATGTGATTGTAAACTGTGCACTTGTGGCTTATACCTGTAATCCTTGCTACTCAGAATTCTGCGACATTGAGGATCACAGGTCATATCCAGCCCAGGCAGAAATTTCAGAGCAATTCAATCTCCAATTAAGCACCAAAAATCCAGCATTGAGGCATGTCTCAATAGTAAAGTACCAACCAAGAAAGAGAGCATGCCAAACAAGTGCAAGGCTCTGATTTGAAACCTTGAGACAGTGGGAAATAAAAAAAAAAACCCTGGGGTGGGTGCGGGGGAAGGATGGGAAGGGATGGGAAGGGGAAACAAAGGAGGAGGCTACAATGCTTGATAAGAAATGTACTCATTATCTTGCCCATGTAATTGTAACGCCTCTGTACAGTATTTTCACAATAAAAAAAAACCCAACTACTTGTAAATAATGTTTTTAAAATGCAATACATATGAATACTTTTACAAACCTGAGCATGAACTTAGTTAATGATCACATGTTGAATTTACAGAGCTTTAATTTAGAAAACATACCAAAAGGAAAAGTTGTGACTAACCATACTCTTTAGAATTGGTATATAGAGCACATATATTTTGCTATTACAGCTTTTACATCTCTAATAAAATTGTTTAGTAATTTCCTAACTGTTGTCAGTCTTTTGTATTTATCACATTAAACCTCCTTTGTGTTTTTCAGGAGCTAGTACAATAGTTATAAGAAAATGTTTTTTATCAAGAATACATGTTCAGTTACAAGTATATAGGCTTGCTGAAAGAAAACCTGATTCTCAGTTCCAAAATAACATCAATTTAGGAATACAATATTCACTTTATGCTTTCCAAGCTTGCAAATGATTGGACATTTGACAGAGCATTGGGAAAAGTAAAATTCTCAAATTTTTTTATTGTGAAAATACTGTACAGGGGGGTTACAATTACATGGGCAAGATAATGAGTATATTTCCTACCAAGCATTGTAGCCTCCTCCTTTGTTTCCCCTTCCCATCCCTTCCCATCCTCCCCCTACAATCCCCTCCACCCAATCAAAAGTCATTAATTTAATGTTGTGGACTGAATAACAGAAGTCAGGGATCCATTAAATTCTAGTGTAAACCAATAGTAAAACATGAGTCCATTTATAAACCCTCAGTTTTAAGACAGCCATTAAGGACTTCGATAGTGCACAAAGGTATTGATTCTCAACACAGTAAATAACCAGACAACTTGATAATGCTAAAATGACAAATAAATGATTTTACCTAAATAAAAGTCATAGTACGAACCAATTATAAGCATCATCTTTATCTACCTCAAGCTTTCCATATACTCCTCACCTTTGGCTTTATTAGTGTCTCTGCTTTCAAACTCTCCTGACTTTTGTCCTACTTTAAATATCTTTGTGCTCAGGCAAAATTGAATATGACATAGCTATCACACAGAATGTTCTGGGTAATTTTAAGTGACAGTCTAATGGAGAGTCTAGTCCCCTTTTTAGGACGGTGATGAAAAAAATGTACTAGGGCAGAGTTGAGTCAATTTCTTTATTAAAGTCCCTCACAGAGCTAATTCTTCTGTAGTACCCACCTGTCAATTAATCCCAAGTGTTAGCCTGTGTCAATTTGTTTAGCAGCTACACTTTCAGGTTTTATATTTGAAAAAAAAAGTATAAAAGCAAGAAAGAAAGAACAGCAAGAAAGTAGAAAAGGAATAGGGAAGTAGACAGGAAAACCAGGTCTCTCTAGCTGGTCTGTTAACATTCTCTGAAAAGGCTTTTACCACAGCACATTTTTCACTAGGATATTTACTACCCCTATCTTAGTATGCTAGAGTGGTAACATTTGCCACTGAAATAGGCATGTTATCTATTTATTGCCCATATCTGGAATGACAAAGAATGAAAATGTCAATGCCTGCTAATATTTCTGAGAGCAATTATAAAACATCAGCAAGGCTTTACTGTTAAACTTTACTGCTGAGCTTCACTAAACACCACCAAGTATTCTGTGTTAGGTAGTAGATGAATAATTCCATTCATGTACACAGATTTTTTTTAAACAGACCTATCCATTGTTAACTTACTCATTTAGTAGATATTTAGGTATTTGTGGAGGAAAATAAAAACTCTAGTTCATACCATATGCCATTATGTAATCACCAAAAATTTTTCTCAATAAAATGTTATTTTTAATTTCACATTTACTGATACTTCACTGTTAATAGCCATGGTGATAGGTTATAGATAATACTTCTCTAACAGTTAAAACAAAAGTAACTTTAAATACCATATTATTAAACTTCTAAATTATCACTTACTTCAGACTCACAGTTATTAGAGTGGGTCAAATTCATATATTCAAGTTACCAGCATTTCAAAATCAATTATGAAAATTAATGCATTGTTTTGCTTTTACCAATTAAGATAGAATAGAAATGACTATACAGTGATAGTATAAATGTAAAAAGTGCTTTTAGTTATCTATGTAAAAAAGACTGAGTCATACTCTAACACACATGTATGCATAGTGTATATATACATATATACACATATACACATATATGTGCATGGATATATGTATATATGTCTATACATACATATACAAATATATGTATATATCTATATCTTTATAGAAGAACATAATAAAAACAAAGTACATTGTTAACTACTAACTCTGGCTTAATTTTCAAATTCTCCTGTTAACATCTATTTCATATTCTTCTTTTAATATCTATCTTATCTTAAATGATATATAAATTCCACTCTTACATGATGTTTGTCCTTTATTAAATAGCACACAGTAAACAGGGCAAGTAAACCCAAGTCACAAATGCAACTTCTAAATAGTAGGACATTATTTTCTAAGCTTAGAAAATATATATTTAAAAGTTTCATTTGTCATTGCTATCAAGAAATTAGAGTTGTCACTTCTCTCTGTCCTTCCAAGTCCATAAAATACAGTAAAAAAATGTATTCACATTCTGAATTGTAAGCGGTAGAGTTAAGAGGGTTGCTATGCAGAAAAGTTTATTGTCTAATTTTCCTTCTTGAGAACCCCTGACCTTTCAAAGTTTTTACTGATTTGCTTTCCTGTGATATATTTCATAACCAAGGCTAATTTCACCTGAAGACTTTCCTATTTTTAGCTTTTCAGCAATCAGAAATAGTACATAGGCTGCCTGTCTTGATTTAGCTGCAATGTATAGTTATTAGTTCTTTGCAAATTGTTCATCTCCCCATAGAACAAGAATATGTGTAATGGACATTTTTTTCTCTTTTTGATTTTCTCTTTACTTAAGCAGGTAAAAATTATCACTGTAGCTGCCTTTTCTAGATTTATTGGAAAGGTGATATAGTTTATTCTAGTCACCATCCTTCAACTAAGAGAAATTAAACCACATGAGTTTCTTTTCCTCAACTGAAATTTACATTTTTAGATTTTTCTGTCCTCAAAGGAAGATTTATATTTTTAGATTTTGTTTCTTCAAGCATGTATACTCTTCTGGCCCAAAATTTTCTACTTTTCCCTACATTTTCATTACTTTAATTATGAAGTTAATAATTGAGGTGGAACTGGAGCTATAGGGAACTGCAAAGGTACCTTCCATGATCAGTTCACATTTGAGACTGTTTCAGGAACCTCAGCGCCTGTGTATTTAACTTAGCCCATGTTCTGAATACGGCTTGGTTATTGAAGCTCCTTTACTAAGCTTTGGTAAGTCTTCTTTTTTTGTTGGTTATGGGGCTTGAACTCTGGGCCTGGGCGCTGTTCCATCGGCTCTTCAGCTCAAGGCGAGCGCTCTACCACTTGAGCCACAGCACCACTTCCGGTTTTCTGGCGGGTTTATTGGAGGTAAGATTCTCATGGACTTTCCTGCCTGAGCTGGCTTTGAACCGCAATGCTCAGATCTCAGTCTCCTGAGTAGCTAGGATTGCAGGCGTGAGCCACCAGCCCCGGCCTTGTTTTTCTTTTTCTTATCAGTGTTACCCAATCACAGACATTTAGGTTGTATAGCAGACACATATAGTATTTGCATTAATGTGTCTTCACATCTCAAATGCTCCCTTGGTCCATTAGCACTACTAATAAAAAATTATAATAAGTGAGAAATTGTGTCAGGCAAAGTACAAAAATCTTTTAAATTTTCAGGAGTATTACAGATGATTATGATATGTTTTGTTAAGCCTATTAGCTAATCAAAAGCAATCAAAATGATGAATATTTCTATATTTTTGATAAGTGTGCCACATAGACAATTAAAATTTACAGTCTTTCACCTTAAGAAATAACTCAAAATAACTCAAATACTGGTGCATGAGCTACTTGGAAATGGTTTATTTCACTTTAATGAGTATTAAGTATATTTTTAACCAGTACTTTTCTTAGTGAATGTTAATAAGATATAAAGGAGTCCCTGTATTAAACATATTTATGTAGCAATCAGGTACATACAGATAACATGTAAACTAATGCATATAGGCATATAAAATAATCAGTTTCTCTAACAACAACTAATACAATACAGGCAATTGAGCATAATTCTAAGGACTTAGAGCAATATTTATGATTAGGGCTGTTCAATATAACAAGGAGACAGATTAGAGAGATTGTACTTAGGTCTTTTTACCTAACAAATGAAGAGAAGTCAGCAAAGAAAGCAAGTGGCTTACCCAATAATACAGATGTCTTAAAGACTAAAAGTTGCTCTAAATATGCCATCATAACTTCTATAGGAGAATGCTAGCTACGATAGTGTGCAGGCTGGTTACTCAAAATGATTGCTTATTCTTATGTATCGGAATGCAATTCCAACATTTAATACAGAAAGTTATTTTAGGGAAGCATAAGTCCTTTTAATAGCACTGATAGAATATTCTAGAGTAAATGCCATGTCTTATAAGGGTTTATAATAAGGTGGAAAGGTTGGAGAAAAGTGAGGCCCCTTAACTTAGGTGTTCCTAGGGCTTGGAAGAACTGACTCACTTGCACTCAGGAATGTCATAATCCAGGTGATTCACCAGTCATGCTCCTGAGTTGAAACCCCTTTGATTCTGTGGCCAAAGCTCTTTTTGACAAAGCCCAGAAGCTTAGAGGGAGCATAAGGACCTTTCCCCCTAGACCTCTACCTACCCACATTACTTGGGCCTTGGAAAAGAAAAAAGTAGGCTTTATTGTCCTATTTTGAAAAAGCATCCATATCAAATAGAAAGATGAATCAATCATTATATATTCCAAAACAAGTGCACACTTAATATCTTGCATAATAAAATATGTATATTGGACTAATGACAAATGACAAATTGTGATGAGGTCTATTATGCATGAACATATTAACTTAATTTTTGCCAGTACCAGGGCTTGAATTCACCCTCAGGCTTGCTTGCTTTACTTGGTTCTGGATGACACTCCATTACCTCAGCCAAGCCTCCAGCCCTGACACACTAAGATAACTACATGTGAATGCCTAGAACATTACATGGCAAGATAAAGAAAATCAAATTTGCAGGATGAACTAAAGTTGTTCACCAGAAAACCTTAAAAATATACTATATCAAATCATAAAGTGAAGGCAAAGGAAATAAATTATCTCCTCATTAATTTCCTACTGGTACAACAACAAATTACTACAATCTTGGCAGTTTTAGAACTTATTATGATATCACTCACATCTCTAGAGAAAGAGAAACAACAGGGATTGTTTTTGTGTCTGTATGTGAAGGAGGGCAAGGGAGAGGAAGAAATGGAGGGAAAGGAAGAGGATAGAGAATCAGTGCACATGACCTTAGAGGCTTATAAGTCAAAACTGCAGACTGGACCACCAGGAAGGAGTCATTGCAATAATAGTATGGAGTTAGTTCTCCCTAATGGAGGTATTTTTGAAGAGTTTTTTTTAACCTATTAGATAAGACCTACCTATGCTATATTAGACAATATTCTTTATTCAAATTCTTCTATCATAAATGTTAATCTTATCCCAAAACAAATTTCTGTCACAGAAACATCTAAACTGACTGTGATCAAATTTGTGACTACTATAACTCGGTCAAGTTGACATTGAAAATTCACCATCAAATTATCTTCTATTTGGAGGTCAAAATTACACAGGAGTTTTCTTGGGCTAAATCAAAGGTATGAGAAAAGTGACAAATATGGTACCTTTAGTTCTAGGAAAAAGATTCCAGAATAATCTCCTTATAACAAGGTCAGTGAACTGGCAACCTTAATTTCATTGACCATGTTGATTACCCTTTTGTATGGAATATCACAAATTCACAGTCTCTACAGGTCAAAACATAGACCTATTTAGGTCTAATTATGCTGTCTATTATATTTCTTTTAGAGACTCTAAAAGAAATCCAGTCCCCTCAGACTTCTAACCCCAAACTGAAATATAATAAATTAGTCTAGTGCCATACCACCCTGAAGGTGCATGATCCCATCTAAAATGTAATAAAAATCCATGTTGATTGAACCAATCACTGTGCTTGTGGTAATAAATGCCAATAGCCATCAGAAACAAACATGGAATTAAAATACAGAGAAGAGAACTTGTTTTTAAACAAATGTAGATTTCCCTAAGAAGTTCCACTAAGCCCAGAGAATTTATTGTATGTGAGCTCATGGTCATTCTTTAACAGAATGTGAAAGCCAAATAATAGGACATAAAATAAAAAGAGACTGTATAATGACAGTTATTCATGAGGTAGATGGTACCCTATGCCAGTTTCCCAACTGCATTCCTTTGAGTATGAGTGTTCTGTGAGACATTGACGGGTTTCAGGCAAAACAGAAACTTTACAAAAACCTCTGAAAATCTGGAATTTTTCCTTGCCACAAGGCTTTACTGTGTTTACAAGCATCAGAAATGCCCAGTGGTTGTGTATCATTTCAAGAAACTTCTATGAACTCATCATATACGATTCAGTAGAACATGGCTTCCAAAATACCATAGAGGCTCAATTAACATTACCATTCAAATAAAAACATCTCTGCTCAACTGAGTTTACGTCCTTAATGAGAGAAAAACATTTACCTGGAGTTCCATTCATCATAAAAGAAAAGTTTTCCTTTATGATGTACAAGATTCAGCCTGTAGGTCATTATTCTCAGTATTTCAAGTCAAACTGCCTATAGATTATTTCTCTTTCTTCAAGTTTCCATTAGCACTTATTAACCTATTGTGTATTTGGTTGTAATCACACAACTCTTTATATGTACTTTCCATTGATACATGTAGATCTCTTTGAAAATGAAATTATGCAAGGCTCTAGATATTCACACAGTGAAGAGGATATTCTTAGGAGAGCATCACAAAAGCCCAAAAGCAATGTGCATATGATCATATTGAATGATGTTTATCAAAATGAACCACAAGAAATGGAAACAAGAGACTTTTTGTTATTTTTGTTAATATTATGCTCACTTTTGGTCCTCAGCTCCACCCGCACCTGGCCCCCCTCCCATTCCTGGAGTTCCCTCCATACAGCTGGCCCCTCCCTCTCTCTGCCCAGACCCACCTGAACTCCCATCTACCTCACTTCCTATCCCTCAGACCCTCCTGCTACCTGGATAGGGACAGGTGCCATGTGCTCCCTCTTGGAGGAAATATGGCTCCTCTAATAAACCTTATAATAATCTTCCTCCTGTGCGTGCCTGCCTCTGCGTGGTCCCCTGGGATGGATGTGTGGGATCTTCCTTCAATTTTGCTTTTTGTTTTTTTCCTCCTTTGTTGCTGTTTTTGCTTTCTATACCTTTGTCTTATATGTAAGTTTTGCTGTTTGGGAGAAGCACAGAAACAGTGGGACAAAGAGTGTACAAATACAGCAGAGATATTCACTACACACTATGTTGAAAATGAACTATACAACTTGTGGGAGGGGGCAGTCGGTAGTAAAAAGCTGGGAAAAAATGAGGAAAGCGGGGACAGTGTTCCAAAAGACTGTCTTATGCAAATGGAAACCCTCTGTACATTACCTTTACAAAAGAAATAAAAAAGAAATAAAATGGGTTATATGGTTTTATTGTCTGTAGATAAAGTCAGTATGTTTTCCAACGTTAATCCTTTTGAGTTACTTCTATCCTGATCCTAACTTTTGTTCCATAGTATTTTTATTTCCTTCTTTTTCTTTTCTTTACTTCCTATATCCATCTAACCTGAAGAACCATGGGTGAGCATACTAGGAAGCAGGGCTAATTCCACTGTAGAAATGTGGCAGGAAGAATAAGTTGAACTGTGAGAATGCCTCAAGTTTTATGCTGATATTCATGGAACTCATTGTAGAATAATCCAAATTCAGAAAAAAAGTTATATTTGTTTACAAGCCCTGCCACCATATACCTTGTTTGTAACAGTGGATAAAGCATGCTTTCCTGCTGGTGAGGAAGAAGAGGTATATGATTTAAATGTCTTAGTTGAATTTATAAGGTACTTTTCAGACTTTCAAAATTAGATAGATTGGCAGATTTATATCTCATTAAGGATGCAAAAATCCCTCAATGAGGGAATGTGAAAAATTACAGATGAAGGAGAGAGGAATAGACTTGAGGTTCACTTAATCTTGTAAGCAAACCTTGCTAAAAAATTAATCAAGCCTCGTTGCTGTTGTACTTATTGTCAGTAGAAAACATTTATCACTTCCTTAACATATCATGTCACTGTTAATGTATGGGGGTGGGGCTGGAGAAAAAATAGAGAGATCAAAATATTCCCTTCGAAAAAAATTATAATTGTAAAGCAGCAGCTCTAAGAATTTGAACACAAACTAGCAACTGAGAAGCTGAAGGGAGTTTATCCAGCAATGTGGGTCTAGGAAGGAGGAAAAAATGAGCCCTGGCACCCAACAGGAAAGAAGCCTGGAAAACATTCAGAAATAAGTTAGATATTTCTATGATTGCCCCTAAGGGTAAGGACAATTCAGAAATCAACCAGTTGAAACAAAACTTTGATTTAAATAACTGTTCAACTTGGGGGAAAGAGTTTGGTAGAGGAAAAGTAGGAGAAAAATGAGGGAAGGGATAACAAGTTTGACAAGAATTGCACTTATTACCTTACTTATGTAACTGTAACTCCTCTATACCTCACCTTAAAAATAAAAAGATAATATAAAATTAAATAAATAAATATATTCTGTGAGTGTATTTAAGTGATCTTTCCCTACTCAATCTTTTATTAGAAGCAAAGGTAAATTCTCTATTAAGAATGTAACATCATTTAGACCCTAATGCTATCTCTATTTTTTATTTTTTAAAGAAAGAGAGAGGGGGGAAGGAGAAGGGAGGGGAAGGGAAGGAAGATTTGTTACTTGGCAGCCATAGAAGACAGTGATTCAGGTCTTCTTTGATTGATTGATTGATTTTTCTATGACCATCCAGGTACTTGAACTCTGGGCCTGGGCACTGTCCCTGAGCTTTTTTGTTGTTGTTGCTGGTGTTGGTGGTTGTGGGGCCTGAACTCTGGGTCTGGGCTCTTCTGCTCAAGGCTATCGCTCTACCACTGGAGACATGCACCACTTCTAGTTTTTTCTGCTTATATGGTGCTGAGGAATGGAACCCAGGGCCTCATTCATGCAAGGTAAGCACTCTACCACTGAACCACCTTCCCAGCCCAACTATCTCTATTTTTTAAATGTACAATTTTGGCCATTTAATTAAGAATCACAGTATAAAAGGCATGATTATCTTACCAGGCTTCAGTGGCTCATAACTTTAATCCTAGCTACTCAAGAGTCTGAGATATGAGAATTGTTGTTTGGAGCCAGAATGGGATGTAAAGTTCATAAGTAAACTCCTATAATCCAAATTATCAGCAAAACCAACAACAACAACAACAACAAAGCTGGAAGTGGAGCTGTGGCTCAAGTGGTATAGCACAGCCTTGAGCCAAAAATACTGAGAGACAATCACTCAGGCCTGAGTTCAAACCCAAGGGTGGGCGCTAAACAAAAATGAGCAAACAAACAACAAGAGAATGTGTATCGATTGAAAAACATTTGAATATCAAATGTTAGAGTTATTAGACACGTACTTGAAATATCTGTGATTAATACATTTAATTGCATGGCAAGAAGAAAATCACAACTTAAGAACAGCATATAGTAACAATTAAAGTTAAAAACTCAATAGTGTTCTACTTAACTAATAGCAGAACTAAACAATTAAAATAAGAAATGGCAGATTAGTTGGAAATAAAATGTAAGTATATGTGACTGGGGATAGGAAATGTATGAGAACTCTGAACTTTAATTTTTTATCATGAAGCTAAATCACTCTTAAAAACTTCAACAATCAATTTAAAAGCAGCCTTTTCCCCAAAACAAAATCCCCTGGATGGAATAGAAGCATACTAAGTATAATTAAAAAAAAAAATTAAGCCCAGTACCAGGGGCACACACCTGTAATCCTAGCTACTCAGGAGGCTGGGATCTAAGGATCACAGTTTAAAGCCAGCCAAGGCAAGAAAGTCCATGAGACTACTATCTCCAATTAACCACTAGAAAACTGGAAGTGGCTCTGTGGCTCAAAGTGGTAGAGCACTAGTCTTGAGCTAAAGAGCTCAGGGACAGTGCACAAGACCAGAGTTCAAGCCCCACAACTGATTTTAAAAAATTTACACAAATACCAAGCCAAATAAAAATAAATACAAATTTAAAAAAGAACACATGTAAAACCACCATTTGAATCCAGTCAAAGATTATATACATATCATATATATTCATACATAAAAATGTATCAAGTATATATGTATGTGTATGCATATGTACATATACTTATATGTATAAGTTTGCTATGTGTACATATATGTATGCACATATATATCTTTATTTGTAGTATCAGTAAGAAAAGAAAACAATAAACTAGAGTAAACACAAGTTTTAAATGCTAACAATTTTCAGTATCTGGGTTTTAAAAGAATATATTCAATATATGTTCAAGAGAGGGAGAGAAAACAGCAGAAAGAATAAAAATGTAAATATCAAGGACAAGAAAAAAATTGTAAAAACAGTTAAGGATAAAAGATGTAGTATAGAGAAGGGATCAACAATAGGACTGACAGATAACTTTGTGAAAGGATGAAAGTTATTGCTAACTTAAAATTCTGCACCCAGGTGGCATAAGAAACAAAGAATATAAATATGAAGAGAAGATGGAATAAATATGAACATGGGACACTTAAATAATCCAAATGAACTTTACATTGGAAATTATTTAAATATATGTAGAATAAAGAATCCAATTAAACTATAATATGCATAAACTGCATAAAATAATAAATTTATATTCTTTTATCAGAATTAAATATTAATAGATTACATAGCATAGAGGAAAGTAAAAGAATTAAAATATATCAAATATTAACAAAACTAATGTGTATATATTTTCATAAAGATATGTTTGAAGACAAAAATGTTATTAGATAATAAACAAACATTTTAATAATAAAATCAATGACTCATTTCATCAAAGAAATAATAATTCTAAATGCATGTGTATCAATAGCTTAAGAATATCTGAAACCTATATTTTCAGGGCAGGCTTCATCCTTTGTCCAAATGATGCAGACGTGTTAGGCAACACTTTGCTAACAGCAGGGTGGGGGGATCATTGGGTATTTGCTCCATCTTTCTCCACTGAGTTAGACAAGGCTGTGTCTCACGTATTTTCTTTCCCCAGCACTGCTTGTTCCCTCTCCACAAGTGTTCCTTTGCAATTTCAACTTGGTTTTACTGGGAACTTCCAGAGAATGTAATGTAAGACACATTTCTTTCTCACTGTATTGCTCTTTGTCAAGATTAACCCCAAATATGTTGACTTCTGGTTTTGAAGACAGAGTCCTGGATTAATCCACATCAATTAATTAGTGTTTTGTTGGCTATGATGTGTATTCATTAAGTACTCATTTTAGCCAGTAATTGCACTGCAGATGTGTCTCTTTTTTAATTTTTATTTTATTGTTAAGATGTTGTACGGAGAGGTTACAGTTACATGAGTAAGGCAATGAGTTTATTACTTGTGGATCATTGTTACCCCTTCCCTTCCTTACTGTTGTCCTACTATCCTTTCCTCCCCCAGCTTTCACACTCCTATCCCCACTCCCTCCCTCGCTGCCCAAAGTTGTAAAGTTCATTTCCAATATACTGTCCAGTAGGTATCTTCATTGCAATGGGTCGTACTGTGTCCTTATTTCAGGGTTTTGTTATTCTCCTTCCTCTCCCCAGATTAGACATATGTATATACAAGATGCAGGATATCACAATCGAGTACAGTGTCAACAGGGGATGGTGCCATAGGAGAAAGAACATTCAAAGGAAACAACAAAAAATTATAAATCACATGGTACATTTAAAACAGTAACAATAAAGACAGACCTCTTGAGTCCATATCTTGGGGTTCATTTCACTTAGCATCACATTATACAGTCATTTGTACATGGTTTTTGAGCTTTTCAGCTCATCTGATAAGATTATCTTATATAGATGCTAATTATTGCAAATAAAGGAAAACATGGGACCTAAATTTTTTGGGGACTGGGTAACTTGACTTAATATGATTTTTTTCCAAGTCTTTCCATTTCCTAACAAATGGGGCAGTGCTTTCTTTCTGATGGAGGCATAGAATTCCATTGTATATATGTACCACATTTTCTTGATCCACTGGTCTACTGACGGGCATCTGGGTTGGTTCCATATCTTAGCTATGGTGAATAATGCTATGATAAACATAGTTGTGCTAGTAGCAATAGTATGGCCTTGTTTGTGATTGTTTGTTGTAAATGCCCAAAACTGAAATTCCTGGGGCATAGGGGAGCTCTATGTGGAGTCTTTTGAGGAGCCTCCATACTGCTTTCCAGAGTGGTTGAACAAGTTTACAATCCCATCAACAATGCAGTGGGGTTCCCTTTTGGCCATATCCCCTCCAGCATCTGCTGTTACTAGATTTCTTGATTCTAGCCATTCTAACTGGGATGAGGTGGAATCTCAATGTTGTTTTGATTTGCATTTCTTTTATGGCTAGAGAGAGCATTTGTTCATGTGTCTATTGGCCATTCTCATTTCCTCTTCAGAGAAGGTTCTCTTTAAGTCTTAAACCCACTTATCAATTGGGCAATTGTTTCTTTGAGAGTTTGTTTTTTGGTGACTTAATTTTTTGAGTTCTAAGTATATTTTAGATATGAGGCCCTTGTCTGTTGTATAGCTAGTGAACATCTTCTCCCAGTCTGTGGGCTTTTTATTGATCATATGAGCTATGTTCTTTGCCATGTAGGACCTCCAGCCTTTCTTTGATTTATTGTGTCTCTGGGTCTCTATTAAGAAATTATCAGTGATGTTAGGAAAATGAACCCTAAGATATGTATTCAAATGTTTTTTTTCTTTCATGCGATTGTTTCTAATGCATTTATAAGATTATTTCTTTGTTGCTTTGTATGTCCCTCCCCCACAGTATAACCCCTGCTTTCACTGTATTTGATGTCGGTATAATTTGTGGAGGGAAAGGGGAAAAACAAGTCGTTTAAATAAGGATACAGGTGAACCCGTTGCAACAATGAGAAGTACAAGTTGTCATGTCGAAAATGAATTCTACAATTTTGGTGGGGGGGAGGTTTGAGGGGGCAGGGGGAGGATGGGAAGGGATGGGAAGGGGAAACAAAGGAGGAGGCGACAATGCTTGATAAGAAATGTACTCATTATCTTGCCCATGTAATTGTAACCCCTCTGTACAGTATTTTCACAATAAAAAATAAATTAAAATTAAAAAAAATAAATTATCAGCCTGTGCCAAGGAGCCCTAGAGTTTCTCCTAATTCTTCCTGTAATATTTTCAGGGTGTAGGCTTTTACTTCAAGGTTTTTGATCCATTTGTAGTTGATTCTGGTGCAGGGTGATATATAAGGATCTAATTTTAGTTTTCTACAGGTGTTTAACCAGTTATCCAGCACCATTTATGAAAGAGACTATCTTTCTTCCATTCTTTTTTTTTTTTTAGCGCTCTTATGAAAGATTAGGTGGCTATAGGTCTGTGGGTTCATTTCACAGTCTTCAGTTCTATTCCATTGGTTGTCAGGTCTCTTCTTGTGCCAGTACCAAGCTGTTTTGATTACTATGGCTTTGTAGTAGAGTTTGAAATCTGGTATTGTTATTCCTCCAGCACTTTTCTTTCTGCTAAGGCTTATTTTTGCTATTCGGGGTTTTTTATTGTTCCATATGAATTTTTGAATTGCTTCTTCTATTGCATTGAAGAATGAGGATGGGATATTGATGGGTATTGCATTGAATTTGTAGATAGCCTTTGGCAATTTTGCCATTTTCATGATGTTAATCCTCCCTATCCAGGAGCGTGGGAGGTTTTTCCACTTCCTTAGTTCTGTTTTAATTTCTTTTTTCAGATTTTTAAAGTTTTCATCATAGAGGCCCTTCAATTCTTTAGTTAAGTTTATTCCTAGGTATTTTATTTTTTGTGGGGCTATTACAAAAGGACTTGCTTTCCTGATTTCTGCTGTGCTCTTCTCATTATTGGCAGACAGAAAAGCCATTGATTGTTGAGGGTTAATTTTATACCCTGCTACTTTGCCAAAGGTTTGAATCAGCTTGAATAGCATAGGAGTGGATTCCATGGGATGCTTTAAATACAAGATCATGTCATCTGCAAAGAGGGAGAGTTTTACTTCATCTTTCCCTATTTGGATCCCCTTTATGTTTGCATCTTGTCTTGATGTAGTTAGGCATTCTAATACTAAGTTAGAGAGGAGTGGAGAGAGTGGACAACCTTGTCCTGTTCAGGAATTTAGAGGAAATGGCTTTAGCTTTTCACCATTAATTATAATGCTGGCTGTAGGTTTGTCATATACAGCCTTTATTGTATTGAGAAATGTGCCCTGGATTCCTAGCTTCTCCAGAACTTTCATTATGAAGAGCTGTTTGATCTTGTCAAAAACTTTTTCTGCATCTATTGAGATAGTCATGTGGTTCTTATCCTTGCTTTTGTTGATGTGATGTAGAACATTAATTGATTTGCATATATGGAACCAGCTTTGCATCCCTGAAATGAATCCTGTTTGATCATTGTGCATGATTTTTTTGATGAGTTGTTGAAGTTGATTGGCCAAAATTTTCTTGAGAAGTTTTGCATCAATGTTCTTCAAAGATATGAATCTTTAATTCTCTTTCTTTGATGAGCCCCTGTCTGGTTGGGATGAGAGTTTCGATGGCTTCATAGAAGGAGTTTGGTAGTGAACTTTCATTTCAATTTCATTGGAGAGTTGGAGGAGTATTGGTATGAGATCTGTTTTGAAGACCTTGTAGAATTCAGCAGTGAACGCATCTGGTCCTGTTCTTTTTTAGGTTCGAGGGCTCTTGTTGTTTCTATTTGGGTGCTTGATATGGGTCTATTAGGTTGGTTTAACTCATCTTAATTTAGTTTGTCATGTCAATATTTACTAGAAATTCTTCCATTTCTGCCAAGTTCTCAAACTTATTAGCATAAAGTTTTGAGAAATATTCCCTTATAATCTTCTGTATCTTGGGGATGTTTCTGTATCTGTGGGGATGTTTCCATTCTCATCTCTGAGTTTGTTTATTTGGATGTGTTCTCTTCTTTTTCTGATAAAGTTTGCTAAGGGTCTGTCCATTTTATTAATTTTTTCATAGAACCAACTCTGTTTTGTTGATCCTTTCTATGCTTTTTGGGGGTTCTAATTCATTTAATTCTGATTTAATTTTATTTTTTTCTTTCCATCTACTGGATTGGGGTTTAGCTTGTTGCTCATTTTCAAGGAACTTCAGGTACCTTGTTAAATTGTTGGTTTCTAATCTCTCCAATTTGTTGATGTAGGAACTCAGATCTATAAACTTGCCTCTGAGTACTGCCTTTTCTATGTCCCAGAGGAGTTGGTAATTTACATGTTCATTTTTGTTGAATATCATGAACATTTGAATTTCCTTTCTAATCTCTTCCATGACCCATTCGTAGTTCAACAGTGCGTTGTTTAGCCTCCGTGTGTTATAGGGTTTTCTTTGGTGGCTTTTGTTGTTGAATTCTAATTTTATTTCCTGTGGTCTGAGTGAATGCAGGGCATGATTTCAATGTTTCTGAATTTGGACCGATTTGCTCTGTGACCTAAAATGTGGTCTATTTTGGAGAATGTTCCATGTTCTGCTGGGAAGAATGTGTTCTCTGTTGTTGATGGGTGAAATATTCTATAGAGGTCTGTTATGTCTAGTTCATCTATGCAGTTTTTAGATCTGCTATTTCTCTGTTGAGTTTTTTCTGAGTTGCTCTACCCAGTGGGGAAAGTGGTATGTTAATGTTACCAATAATTAACATCTTTGGATCTATGTGTGATTTTAAGGAAAGTAGTGTTTCTTGGATAAATTTGGGTGCTCCGGTATTTGGTGAATAGATATTTAGAACTATTATATCCTCCTATAATAGAGATCCTTTTATTAGAATGCAGTGCCCATCTTTATCTCTTCTCACTAATTTTAATTTGAAGTCTATTTTATCTGAAATAAGGATTGCTACTCCAGCCTGTTTATGGGGGCTGCTTGTTTGGTAGATTTTATTCCAGCCTTTCACTTTAAGAGTATGTTTGTTTTTGTGGGGAAGATGTGTCTCTGGAAGACAGAAGAAAGACAGATACTGTTTTTTGATTCATCAAGAGATTCTATGTTGTTTGATTGGAGAGTTACGACTGTTGATATTGAGAGTAAAGATTGAGAGGTGTTTGGAAGTTCCTGTCATGTTATCTACTTTCTTAGGAGCTATGTCACCTACGTACTGCCAATGTTTATCTGAATCTTTGGGGGATTTTCTTTGCCTTCATCATGTTCTACTTGGTTCTCTATGCATAAGACATCTTTAAGTATCTTTTGTAGTGCTGGTTTGGTGGAGACATTGCTTCAGATTTTCTTTGCTGTGGAAGGTTTTTATTTTTCCCTCAGTTATAAAGGAGAGTTTAACTGGGTACACTATTCTTGGTTAATAGTCATTTGTCTTTAGGGTGTGGCATACTTCCTTACAGATTCTTCTTGTTTTCATGATCTCTGCTGAGATATCTGTAGTTATCCTGTTTGGTTTTCCTTTATAAGAGATTGATCTTTTCTCCTTGACAACTTTAAGGATCCTGTACAGATTAAAATGTGGCGGTCGGTTGTCCTCTTCTGGTCTGGTCTATTTGGGGTCCTAAAGGCTTCTTGTATCTGAATGGGACTGTCTTTTTGGATGTTTGGGTAGTTCTCTGCTAGGATTCTGTTAAATAAGTTTCTTAGACCTTTGGCTTCTGTTTCTAGGCCCTCTTCTATACCCATTAGCCTTAAATTAGGCCTTCTGATGATGTCTTTTATATGTAGAATCAATCTATCATATTTTTTGTATTTGTTTTGAATACTTGTTTGTTCTTTCTCTATAATGTCTAGGCTGTCTTTTATCCCTGAGATATGGTCTTCTGTATGGTCTAGCCTATTATCTAGACTTTCTACTTTGTTTTTTATTTCCCTTCCTTTTAATTGCTCAGTTTTGATGGCTTCAATTTCTTTATTTGAGCTTTGTTTTAGATCTTGTATGGATTTCTTTGGCTCCTTGATTTGGTTTTCAGTGTTCACTCTCAGATCCTGTAGTTGAGTGGCTATACTTTCACTGGATTCCCTTTCCTTTTGCTGGAATTCATTCAGCATTCTGGTTGTGGATTCCATGAATTCATCTTTTAACCTATTTTTTTTTGCGTCATCACACTCATACATAGCCTTATGTAGGCTTTCTATTTTGTCACTCAGTATGTTTCCCAGTAGTGTTTGTAAGGCATTTTGGAAGGTATCCTCTGGATTTTTTATTAACTGCTCTGTTGCATGTTTATCCTGTGTGAGAGTTGAAATTCTTTGACTTGCCATTTTTATTGTGTTTTTCTGGCTTGTTCTGCCCATTTGGGAATGAGAGTAAAACCAATTCCTCACTAGAACACAAATTCCAAACCAGAGCCCTGTAGTTGCACAGATTTTGGAGGTTTAGAATTAATAATGGGCATTTTCACCCTACTTAGCCTTTCGGGAGAGTGAGTGTATATCCAATTCCACACCAGAATGCAATTCTAAGGTAAGACCTTACCCAGAACCCTACAGTTGTACAGATTTGAGAATTTATAATTAATGATGGGTATTTTCACCTAATCTCACTCTTTTGGGAGTGCAATTATATCCTATTACACACCAGAACAGACATCTACAACTAGCACTTACTCAGAGCACTGTAGTAGCACTAACTTTGGGAGTTTACAATCAACAGTGGGAGACTTCACAGTATCTCACCTTTTGGGGGAGTGAAATTATATCAATTACACACTAAATTACAATTCTAAGACAAGCCCCCATCCAGAGGCCTGTAGTTACACAGGAATTGGAGGTTCACACTTAAAGTGTTTTCACTCATTTCTCCTTTTTGGAATTGAAAATATCTCCACTTCACCATCACAACACAATTTTATGGCAAGTCTGAACTCAAAGCCCTTCAGTTGCACAGACGTTGAAGGTTCTCACTCAAAGACTGATGTTTTCCCTGTATCTCTCTTTTTTTAGATGAAAGTATATCTAGTCACTCACCAGCACACAATTTTAAGATAAAAACCAACCCAGAGCCCTGTGGTTGTGCAGACTTTGTGGGTAGGCAATCCAAATAGGCATTTCATTCTATCTCTCTTTTATTGGATATGTTAGTAGGCCCAGTACCACCACTGAGCACTGATTTAAGACAAAGACATACCCAGGCAGTGTCTTTGCACTGATTTTAGAAGTTCCCAGTTGTAGATAGGTAATCCCTTTTTTACCTCTGCTAGTCTTTGTCAGGTGAGGGGTATTGTGCTTCAGAAGTGGGGGTTATGAACAGTTGTAATCAGTGAGCAGCTTTGTTCTAAGGTTTAGGGTGGTTTGGGCTGAAGGGATAGCACCCTGATCCCCTTTGGTGCAGTCTCACTGACCACAGATATATTCTAGCTCATTGCTTCATACTTGGGTAAAGAAAGTAAAGAGGGAATGATAGAGTAAAAATAATTGTAAATGGGTGGGGTGAAGTTAGGGGAAAGATTTAGATATACAATGAAATATAGGAGGGGAAATTCAGATTAGAGAGATATAGCAAAGGGAAGGAACTGAGGGAGGAAATTTATGACCTAACTTTTAAGTAATAAAAAGAAGAAAAAATAAAACAAAACAGAAAAAAGACCAAAAAGTAACCAAATAAAACATAAAAATCAAAACAAAAAGAAAAAATACATAAATAGATAAAAATAAAAAATTAGAACAATTGCATGCACATGAAATAGTAATACTAAGATTAAAAATACTAATATTGTGTAGTAGGCAATTTATACTCTGAGTTAAGTCTATATACAGTAATGGAGGAAGTCTAGTGGTCACCTTAGGCTGTGTATCCAGTTGTGAATGGAACAGCAATGAGGAAGGAGAAACAAAACAAAACAAAACAAAACCCAACAGGATTGTTGCAAAAAGAAAAAACAAGAAAACAAAACTAAAAACAAAACCACAAAAATTTGACAGTAAAAGAAAAAGAAAGGTAAGAGAGAATTAAACTGGTTGCAAAAAATAATAAAAAGAGGAGCAAAATTTTTTATAAAGAAGATAAAAATGAAAATGAAAAAATAAAAAGTAAAATATATTTGGGGTAAAAGGAAAAAGAGAAAAAAAGTACCTTCTATTTATTTGGGGGTTCTTATGCCTCCCCTAAGTCTGCATTCCAGTCCCTTGATGGTGTTTTTTTTTTGGTTTGTTTGTTTTGTTTTTAATTGTTTTTCATTGTGAAAATACTGTACAGAGGGTTTACAGTTACATTTCTTATCCAGCATTGTTGCCTCCTCCTTTGTTTTTCCCCTACCATTTCTTCCCTCCCACCTCCTCAGCTATACCCCCCCAAGCCTCCCACCCATGCCTAAATTGTAAAGTTCGTTTTTCGACATAGAGTCTTATACATCTCATTGTTGCAATGGGTCAATCTGTATCCCGATTTAAACATTTTGTTTTTTTCCCTTCCCTTCCCCAAATTATACCAACATCAAAACAGGAGTTATATCCTAAGGGAGGGACATAAAAAGCAACCAAAAAATCACATAGTATCTTATAAATATGTTAGGAACAATAGCAAGGAAGAAAAAAATCACTTGTGTCCCTATCTTGGGGTCCATTTCGCTTAACATCAAATTCTCTGACCTTTTCTGCTTATCCCAGACATATACTAGTTATTGCAAATAAGAGAAACCATGGGACCGATGTTTCTTTGGGCCTATATAGTTCACTTAATATGATTTTTTCCAAGTCTTTCTGTTTTCTAACAAATGGGTCAATGTCATTGTTTCTGATGGAGGCATAGAATTCCATTGTGTATATACACCACATTTTCTTGATCCATTCATCTACTGAGGGGCATCTGTGTTGATTCCATATCTTAGCTATGGTAAATAATGCTGCAATAAACATAGTTGTGCTGGTAGCTCTAATATGGCCTTGTTTGTGATCATTTGGGAAAATGCCCAACAGTGGGATTGCTGGATCATAGGGGAACTCCATGTGGAGTCTTTGAAGGAACCTCCATACTTCTTTCAAAAGTGGTTGAACAAGATTACACTCCCACCAACAATTCAGTAGGATTCCCTTCTGGCCACATCCCCTCCAGCATCTGTTGTTATTAGAGTTCTTGATTATAGCCATTCTAACTGGGATGAGGTGGTATCTCAATGCTGTTTTGATTTGCATTTCTTTGACGGCTAAAGAGGTTGAGCATTTCTTCATGTGTCTATTGGCCATTCTTATTTCCTCTTCAGAGAAGTTTCTCTTTAAGTCTTTATTCCACTTATTTATTGGACAGTTGTTTCTTTTTTATTTTTATTTTTTTTCTTGTGTGTGCAGTTCTTTCTTTGAAGACTTGTTGTTGGGGGATTTAATCTTTTGAGTTTCAGGTATATTTTAGATATGAGATCCTTGTCCATTGTATGGCTAGTGAAGATCTCCCAATCCGTGGGTTTTCTATCGATCTTGGCCTTTGCCATACAGAAGCTCTACAGCTTCATGCAATCCCATTTGTCCAACCTTTCTTTGATTTGTTGTGTTTCTGGGTCTCTATTAAGAAAATTTCAGCTTGTGCCAAGGAGACCTAAGGTTTCTCCTATTCCATCCTGTAATGTTCTCAGGGTGTCTGCTCTGACTCCAAGGTCTTTGATCCATTTGGAGTTGATGCTGGTGCAGGGTAATATATTTAAATCTAGCTTTAGTTTTCTACAACTGATTAACCAATTTTGCCAGCACCATTTACTGAGAAGAATGTAGCTGAAATTAGAAAAGCAACTCCATTCGTAATAGCCTCACAAAAAATAAAATAACAATTAACTAATTAATAATAAAATAGCTATTAACTTAACCAAAGAAGTGAAGGTACTCTATGATGAAAACTTTAAAAGTCTGAAAAAGGAAATCAAAACAGAACTTAGAAAGTAGAAAAACCTCCCATGCTCCTGGATTGGAAAGATCAACCTCATGAAAATGGCAATACTTCCTAAGGCTATCTACAAATTCAATGCAATATCTGTCAATATTCCAACCTCATTCTTCAAGGAAATAGAAGAGGCAATCCAAAAAGTCATATGGAACAATAAAAGACTCCCGAATAGGAAAAATGATCCTTAACAGAAACAACAGTGCTGGAGGAATATCAATACCAAATTTCAAACTCTACTTCAAAGCCATAGTAATCAAAACAGCTTGGTACTGGCACAAGAAGATACCTCAGGATCAATGGAATAGAACTGAAAACTCAGAAATGAACCCACAGACCTACAGCCACCTAATCCTCGATAAGGGAGCTAAAAAAAAATAGAATGGACGATTGGCGGTTTTTATTTGCTTGTAGTTACTGGTTTTCCCGGTTGCGGTTCCTCAGATCAGCTTGTTTGAGTGTGCAGAAAAAAGTTCTACTTCAGTCTTGGAGACTTTGTGATCTTCCCAGACTAAAAAGCACGGCTTATTTTTTATCATTTTTTTTTCCTTTGTGCTGCCCAGAGGAGGTGGCTGGAGTCTAGTTTGTTGCTGCTGGAACTGAGCTTGGGCATGGATGGGGTTTTGGTCTGCTTGGAGTCGGTGGCAATTCCCGAATTGGGCCGTTCACCTTTATACTCTCTCAGCTTTGTAGCATGTGAAGTTTTTATTTATTATTTTTAATGAATTTTGGTGAGGTTCGTGATGTTGGCAGAGCTACCAGTTCGGCTGAGGTATGCGTACAAGTTCTTTGCTACCTGCAGGGGGCCATGGCTGCCTCTCTGGGCTCACCAGGTAGTGAAGATTGATCTGCCCTTCTGGTCGGACACTTCACCTGAGCTGGACAACCATCCCTGGGCAGGACAGCCTTCCCCTGGGCAGAGCCGACTCTTCCAGGACTAATTCCTTGCCCTGAAGAAAGATGGTGCTGCCTGCTGCTTTTGTGTCCCAAGTTATCTGCTAGTTGTTATGGCACCGTCTGCAAATCTGGCATCGTTCTCTGTTGGTGGAGAGGGGAGGTCTGCCTTCCCTGAGCTGTTCTGTGGGAAGGAGTGGGGATTCTCACCGTGTCCCTTGGCTTTTCAGCCTGTCCTGATCTGCCATCTGCGCTGGTGGTCAGCAGGATGTGGAGTTCTGCTTCTGATCGTTCAGTCCGTGCTAGAGGTGGGTAAAGCTATGTCCCTCCGTCTCCAGCTGTTTGATTCGATTTGTCCCGTTGGTGCCATAGCAGCTGCCGCTAGCCATGACCTTGGCTTGTGCTGTTTTCTGGTACAAACTGTCCAAATTTTTCCTTGCTAGGCAGAATCTCTGTACTATTACAGCTCACTTGGTGTGATTTTTCCCTTAGTGAATTATTCCCTGAACTGCAAAAGCTGGTTTCTTGGAGAGAGCTCACAAATAGCCCAGCTACGTCTCTGCCACCTTCCCTGTCCCCAGTGTGCAGAGGTGTCTTTGAAGTTAGCCTTGGTCCCAGTCCCTTTCTTCCTTCACTTCCTGTCCTCCAGAGGTGTATAACCTCCTTCATAGACTCCTATCACCATGATGGCCTGCCTCACTCTGGGGCCCAAATCACTGAAACCAAGTACTTGTGGCCAAAAATCTCTGAAACCATGAGCTAATTTCTGAAAACTTTGCTGGTTTCTACCACTTAATTGTTCACAAAATGACTAACATTCCAGGCTAAGATACATGGGAAGCTAAATTCTATATTCTATCATAACCAGGCAATGTGAGATAAGAAGATCAAGTTGACTTTGTGTGGAAACATGACCTATGCATGTGTATGATATGTATGTGATATGTAGAATCTGGAATTGAGAGAAAAATGTTAATATTTATTTTTACCCTATTTCTCTTGAAGACTTTACAAGCTTTGTGACTTACCCTTTGTCATTCTAGAAGATCACTTTTTTGGGGGGGGGTCTGGTTGTGGGTCTGAACTCTGGGCCTGGGCACTGTCCCTCAGCTCTTCACCTCAAGGCTAGCACTCTACCACTTGAGCCACAGCACCAGTTCCAGCTTTTTTTTTCTGCTTATGTGGTGCTGAGGAATTGAACCCAGGGCCTCATGCATGCAAGGTGAGCGCTCTACCACTGAGCCACCTTCCCAGCCCTGAAGGTCAGGACAGGAATAAATAACCATTTATATCTTGAAATTTCATTGAAAAAGAATCTGAAAAGTTATGGATAGGTGAGTTGCATCAAAATAGTTGATTTAATTGTTTTAATCCCTATTTTTACTTAAGGGGCCATTGGTGTTCATTATTTCAGTGGACTATTGGACAAATGTATATATTCCAATATTCACAGTATAGATTAGACTCATAAAATTTCCTATCAGAAGATACTCTTCTGTATTTTCCTTTAAACTGCTGATTCCAAAATACAATATTAATTTTCTGCATTTTGAGTTCATGATTCAAATTATATCTGTCCAGGATGGCTTGTTTTAGAACAGAAAGGCTTGGCAATCGCTACTCTTTGCTTCCATGATTATCTCTCTATCCCACCTTCCAAAGTTGAAAGCAACAAATATTTTTTTCTGCTCTCCTTATATGCAAACTCAGGCTGCCTGCACAGAGAGCTCTGGCACACCTACTGTTGTAACCACTGGGAAGCAGAAGCTGGTCTAAATGCTGCTCTTGGTTTTCACATAAGAATAGGTGATTAAAATAAAATTGCACTTTTCTAGCAGTGTTGAACATTGGCCAGCTGCCCAGCTTTGGTGATGAACATTCTGGTGTTCTTAGCTTCCCTCCTGATGCATTCCACCACTGAGCTCAGACTTCCCTCACCTGTTACTTCAGATGAGCTGGAATTGATATATTTATCCTGCCTCATTGCCTGTGGGTACCTAAGGCACTAAAGAAATGATTAACCTGCAGGTATGATGAACACTGGGGACTTTTACATTAGATCTCACTCTTGAAACATTGCCTTTTAAAGTTGACACACAAACTGGAGCGTTATGTAAGTACTTTTAACTATTCACTAGAGAACTGAGAAGTGTTCTAGGCATGACATCATATCGTAGACCTTGTAAAGCTTTGTAGGTTTCTATTTAATTCATGGCTTGAGGCATTGTAGTCAAGATATATAATAATAGCAAAGAGTTCCATGAATTTTTCAATGGAAAAAATCATATAAATCGTGCTTTATGTGGTAAACTAAAATCTGAAATGGTCTTTTATGTAACTCATTAAAGATTTTCCATCTATACTTTCCAATGGACTAATAGCTCAGATGTATTTTTGCAGACTCAAATATATATTGCCGTGTAAGATATAGATTTTTAACATGTGAGTGGCTGAGATTGAAGATACAAAATGACCAAATATAATATGAGACCTTCCATTAGTATCTATGTGACCTAAGGCAGGTTTTTACATATTTGGGCCTCCATTTCTTCATATGTATAAAAAGAGCTTCTCTCTCAGAGCACTGCTGTGAGAACAAATGATTTAGTACCTGACACATAATGAATGCTTGCAAAGTATCAGCTACTTTCAATAAGTAGGATAAACATAGCATTCCCAATTAATGCTCAATAAACTGTCATCTAGTGATACTTAGAGAAGGGAATATTGGCAATGAAATGATACCTCAAATGTCTGAAAAGTTGCTTACATGGTTAAGGTTTGAAACTTTATGAATAGAACCAAGTCATGTTCCTATTGATTCTGAGGTAATATAAAGTTTCGACAGAAATCCTGAATATGAAAAATATTAATCTACACTTTCATAGACAGTGCACTCAAGAAATAGAATCAAGATAATAATGTATAGATCCTAGCCCCTGAACAAACTGAGGTGTTTACATAAACCTAAACTTTCAAACTATGGTGAATTTTCTAATGCGCTTATCCACTTATATCTGCTCTCAGTACCAAGGAGAAAGAAGAGGGAAAAAAGATAAATTTGAGAGTGGGGAGAGGGAAAGAGACAGGTCTGGACATGGAGTTGCTGCACAGCGTGATCATGGAACTAACGTTCATTTCTTGACTTTTTTTTGGGGGGGGTCGGTCATGGGGCTTGAACTCTGGGCCTGGGCGCTGTCCCTCAGCTCTTCAGCTCAAGGCTAGCGCTCTACCGCTTGAGCACCACTTCTGGCTTTCTAGTGGTTTATTGGAGATAAGAGTCTCACGAACTTTCCTGCCCAGGCTGGCTTTGAACTGCAATCCTCAGATCTCAGCCTCCTGAATAGCTAGGATTACAGGCATGAGCCACCACTGCCCAGCTTCTTGGCTTTTTACTGTGATCAAAAACATGGTTCTGAGCACATCAGATGATTTGTTCTTTCACAATTTTACAGGTGAAGACATGGAGAAACTAGGGTGCTAAGAAAATTACCTTAAACTGTATAGCTACTAAGACTTTAACTCCAACATACTAAGTCATCCTGTTCTTCAAGCTTAAGATTATTCTGAAACTTTGTCACTCAGTGACCCAGCATGTCTGTGAAAATCTATGTGCAATTATTAAAAATAAATTATTTAATATTTCATCAAAAATAAATCTAGCATTTTTTAAAGTCCTCCTCATCCTTGGCAGTATTAGGGGTTCAAATTCAGTGTATCAAATTTACTAGGTAGGTGCTTTCCCCTTGAGCCATATTTTCAGCTTTATATATTTAAAAGTTTTGAGCAACATTTAACAAAACATATTAGTTATATCTTCTTTTCACCAATAAAAAGCAATTCTTGGTATCTAGATAATTTTATGAAACCTAGATAATTTTATGGGCAATTGAAAGGAGACTCAAACCATTTCACTTGGAGAAGGTCTGTGATGGAGGAGGTTACAGGAAATACAGGAAGTAGGGAAAGTAATCTTCCCAGGCATTCATGATTAAATTAAATCACATTCAATCATATCTGCTACTTGTTTCACTTCACTACATTTCTGAGTGTCAGAAAGAATATGATTGGCTGAGCTTTAGGCTGAGGTATAGCTGATGATCAGGAGAGACTGTGCCTTTAATAATCAATCATTTCAGTCATTTGAAATGAGGGAAAATATATTTCTTTAAATAAATAAATACTATTATAAAGGAACGTCAATTAGCTCATAAATTTCTACTTCTTTTAAAGAAATGTGATAATTTTGAAAAACTTTATATAATGAATTTTTTCTATTAAAAACAATTGTTTTTTGTAAATTAAGAACATGTATGTTTAAAATAATGCATCAAATAATTACCCCTGCAAAATTCCAGTGATATTCTTCACAGATATTTTAAATTCCTAAAATTATCATGAAAACAGATATAAATTATCATGAAACAGGGTATCTCTGAATAATCAGAGCTATCCTATGCAAAGCAACCGTATTGGAGTTATTCTTGATTTCAAAATATACAACATATAGTTGTAACAATAACATAGTAACAATAACAGCATTATACTAACAGAAAACCTGATACAAAGATCAATGAAATGTAATAGAAGATCCATTTTTTAAAAAGCCTACACAACTACCATCATCTGATTTTTTGTAAAGACACCAAAAATATACAGTGGGAAAAAGACAAGCTCTTTATCAAGTTATGCTGATCAAAAAGGATACATATAGAAGACTGAAAGTTGGTCATTATGTTCCACCCTGTAAAAAATCAACCCAAAATACATCAAGAATCTTAAAGTGTAAGATCTGAACTTTGAAACTATTAAAAGAAAACAAGGAAAGGCACTGAAAATATAGATAACAACTTTCTGAATAGGACTCCAATAGCTTAGGAAATAAGAACAAGAAATGATTCTATCAATCTGATAGAAAGGATTCTATCAGATTAAAAGGGTTCTTCACAGCCAAATTAACAGCCAAGAGAGTGAAGAGACACCATAGGAGAAAATACTTTTTTATCAGACAGGAACTAATATCCAGAATATAAAAAGAACTCAAAATATTAAACATCAAATTAATTACCAAATCAATGGAGATACAAAAAGAACAGATATAATTCAATTGAAAAGTGTAAATGACCAATAAATGCACGTTTTTGTTTTAAATCAGCTCCATTATCAATCAAGCTGCTCAGAAAGACCTGCATACTTCTTTAAGTCTCTACATAGCAACTTATGAGCTAAAACTACCTTTAAAAAATCAATGTGTACCCATAGTATATTCAGCACTCACCAAGGCCAGGAACTCCCAACCCATATCCAATGAAACTGGCATACTTCATTCACACATCTATTATATATATCAACAGTTCAGTGATTCTTTGCTTATCCATCTCTCTTTTTATATTATGAAGCAGTGAGTATTTATGAACATTATCATCAATTTAATACTATGCCAAGAAGTTGAGCTGATTAACAGGAATTCTAAACGATCAACAGCCTCTGCTGTCATAAGCCTTAGGGAAACACATAAAATGAAGTGGGCCACTAAACACCGTATAAAAGTAATAACAAAGTCAAGAAAAGACAGGATTATATGGGCACACATTTAATCCTCACAAACATCCTGTATGGTAAGCCCTTCATGAAAAGGGGGAATTTAAGGTGTTAAATTTACCTTAAGTCACTCAGCTAATGTCAGACCTGCACTCAACTTCAAATACTACATAACTTCAAAACAAGACTCATCTCTCATGTCACATCATTTTCTCTTCCAAAAGAAGATGAGAGTAGGCAGAATCATTGTGAACGTTGGGTGAATAAAAATGAGGACTTCATATACTCCCTGGGAAAAAGAATATGAAGACAATGATAAAGGTCTGCCCAAAAGGCACATGAAATAAGATGTAACAAAGAACAAGCTTAAAAAAAAACCAGTAGAATTTGTATTTGTAGAAGATAATAGAACACTTGGCAAAAGGACTAGCATAAAACAGCCACTCAGTAAGGATTTAGTGGCCACTACCAGAACAAATGTAATCATGAAATCATGATATCTTATCCTTGAAGAAAGCTTGAAGATCATTGCTAACTCTTTTAGGAGCATTTAAGAATATTCTATGTAAAAGGAGAAATAAAGCATTTAAATCCCTTGATATTTTTAATTGTTTCATAGTGCATAAATCAAGACCTGTACTACAAATTGTTAAAAATTGTCAACACTAATCTTATAGTATTACATATAAAATAATTTGATAGGGAGAAAAATGAGGGAGGGGGTAACAAGTTAGACAAGAAATGTAGTCACTATCTTACTTATGTAACTGTAACTCCTCTGTGCATCACCTTGACAATACATTTTTAAATAAAAGCAAAAAATAATAATTTGGGGCTGGGAAGGTGGCTCAGTGGTAGAGCACTTGCCTTGCATGCCAGAGGCCCTGGGTTCGATTCCTCAGCACCACATAAGCAAAAAGAAAAAAGCCAGAAGTGGCGCTGTGGCTCAAGTGGTAGAGTGCTAGCCTTGAGCTGAAGAGCTGAGCGACAGCGCCCAGGCCCAGAGTTCAGGCCCCATGACCAGACCAAAAAAAAAAAAAAATTTGATAATAAGATACTATTTTGGGGTCTTATTCCTAATTTCTTCTTTCCACCAATACAGCTTACAAGTAGTGACTATCAATTTGTTTAAAGTTATAACACTATTATTCATCCAACATGGAACTGCTGACTTCATCATTCATTTAACATTAAGGTAAATTCACACTGTGTATTTTATAAATGCATTTTTATTTTTACTTTATGGACAACTTAGACTGCATTTCTGGACATGTATTTAAATATTCAAAGTGTAGAAATTAGCACAAATAATAAATTGGAAAAGAAGTTTCAAGCACAATTAATATTCTGAAACAGAACACAGATGACTCAAGAAATGCTGTTGTGGTAATCCAACCAGATGATATTTTAAAATATAATAATCGTGATATTAATGTTTGTATGTCTGACTCATCAAGGCTGTTTTGTAAATTGAAGGGTATTTATTTAATCAATTTGGTGTGTCTGTGGATAAAAAGAAGAGAAGAAAGGAAAATAGACTATGGTTCAATCGGGTTATTGGAATATTTATATTAGGATACAGTTTATTTAAAAACATTCATTAACAATATTTTAAGATGTGTTCTCATTTTGTGAAATAACTATGATTTTTTAAAAATAGAAAAACATATAATACATCCGATTTTCAATGTATAGTACAATCTACCTCATTTCCAATATGTTAATTGAGCCTATCCAAGTGATTATTTTCTTATAAGAAATGGAAATGAACAATATGTCCCATAATCAACTATGTACCAGGTGCTTACCTTGATTAATGATGGAAGCTTTCACAGTCTTTCTCGTCCATTCATAGTCCAAATTTGGGAACTGAATGCAATGCCAGTGCCTTGTGTAGTGCTATCAAAAGTACTCAGTGATGGTTGAAGGAATCTCCTTAAATCGTCTTGTGTTAGAATATCAATATAGAAATCTGAACAGGCTAAACAAAGGCATCCAAAGAAGTCTTGTAGCAATAAAAGTTGCTAGTTTCTTTTTTTATGTGAGTTTATATTTTCCAATATGGTGTAGCAGGTTATTTCTTCAGTTACATTCTATCAAGTAATAGTCTTGATTATGGATTTATGGCCCAAATAAATATTTATGGGAGAAAAGTTGAATTGAACATATTGAATGTGGATCCATGGTAGTTACTGCATTTTCATTTCATTTTTGCATATCCTATTCTTCTGGTGATTGATTAACATCCTACCATTTCAAGCATGAAAATTTAAGAACAAAGAAATCTTTTCTCTGGTATAAAATATATACTACACCAGGCATGAATATTTAAAGACAAAGAAAACTTTCCTGCAATATAAAATATGAATAAAGCTACCTATATTCATATCCAAGACTTTTTCCTTCCAGGCATTCTTTTTCCTACTGTGTACTGACTACAAATTTCACTAGTCTGAACTGAGACACAATTGCACCAAAACTATTCTTGGGATGAGAATCAAATATTATTAAATCCAATGGTCACTTTTTCTGATAATTTCCTGCAATTACCAGAGGTATTTCACATAATATCTGTTCCCTCTTCTCAGAAAAACTCTTCTCATGTAAAACACAATATTCTACTAGTTTCCTCCAGTTTCTCGGAGCCATTCTGTCAAAAACTTGTTCTCTTCCAATCTCTAAATGAATGTTCTTCGGGGCTCAATGGAGCACCATGTTCTCATGCCAAATACACTTACATCATCTCAACCATCCTTATGTCTTTGATTTTAATTTTATGCTACATACCAACTAGTTATGTCTATAACCCACACTGGCCAAATAAGTATCTCTACTTGAATATTTTACAAATATCTAAGACTCATCACATCCCAAACTCACTACCCTGCTAGCCCTTCCATGTTTCCATCTCAATGAATGGCACTTTGATCTCCCCAGTTTTCCAAACCAGAATTTTCAGTATCCACCTTAACATCTACCATTCTCTTCATCTGATAACTGATCACCCATTCATATTGTTGTAACTAAGTAGCTTGAGATTACAACTACATTTCTCTATCCCAACTAGTCTATGACACTCTTACGTTCCACAGATATTACTACCATGTTTCATACTGTTTTGCCCTTCATCTCCTGTTCCTTTTTGTTTGGTGTTAAAGATAATTTCTCATTCTTTCATATTGCATAAATCCACTCTACTTTGAAAACACTATATTAAATTATCTATGTGATTAATACTTTTAGATTATTTTCCTTCCTTTTAATAAAGTTTGAAATCTCTGATTTAAATTTTACCAGTTTCCTGCTTATCAGCTGCTCTGCCTTCCTTCCTCTATTCATTATATCTCTAGTTGTGGTGTGTGTGTGTGTGTATGGGTGTGTGTGTGTGTGTGTGTGTGTGTGTGTGTGTGTGTGTGTTTTCAGAGCTGAGGACCAAACTCAGGTCCTTGCACTTTCTGGGCAAGTGCTCTTTCACTAAGCTATATCTGCAATCCCTGTCATACTTCTAATTAGCTTAATCAGTGTCAGTCACTCCCATTTCTCTGTTGGCTTTATAGAGAAAGGGTACTGATATGTCTATTTTATTCTAATTCACAACACTAAAATTAGTTCTAGTTACATAGTAGCTGCTAGATAATTAGGCTCTATTGCATCAATAAAATGAAACTTATCTACTAAGGAAAATGAAACAGAAAATCATGGTTCAAAGCCACTGAAAGAAGAAAAGTCCACAGAGATTCCATCTCATTACCCAGCAAAAAGCCAGACTAGATGTATGACTTAAGTGGTAGAGCACACACAATAAGCATGAAAACTGAAGGACAGCTCAAGACACTGATGCTAGAAAAATATGTGTGTGTGTGTGTGTGTGTGTGTGTACATATATAAGAACATGCCAATGATTTCTTTCCTACATATAGCCAGTTTAATTCCAGAACGTATATACACAATTCGGATCATGTTAAGATAATACCCCATAGGACAGGTGTTCAATATTACTTTCCTAGACTCCAGGAAGTTAAATTAAGATAAAAGTGCAAAGGTAGTGAATAAATGCTGAAAAAGGGGAGCAAAGAGATGAGAGCAATGGCAGTGTGTTCGTTCCAGGTGCACTCTTGCTTGAAGACAGTCTGTAATGGATCCATTTGTCCTGCTGTGACGCAGAAACATAAAAATCCATCAGAAGCACTGGGTTCCAGGAAGATTGATTCAGTCCTCATAATAACCTCACTGGCAACTCAAGCTGGAGGTTTTAGGAAAACACTGATAATACACCAACCCAGATCAGTTTTCCTTCAACCCCGTTTTTCCCAAATGGCACAATCTGTATAAGAATAGGTCATTTATAGAGTACAAATTAGTATTTGGATACTATCCAGGGAGTCCCATTCCCAGGCTGCTTACTATGAGTAGAAATCATAAATCATATCTTTAGAATGGGTTTTGAGGCATGGCTCAGTCAGTAGAGAGTCAGCCAAATATCGGGTACTGAATATGAGGCCTGGTATCAGAACCAAGAAAAACAAAAACAAAAACAAAAAAACACTATCAAGAAAAAATAAATTCACTTTTGTTTAAACTGCCACATTTGCACTAAATATATTATGATGATAAAATTACTGAAAGACATCATAGCACCACAAATAAATGAATTCAAACAATACCATATTGATCAAAAGACAAATACAAAGAGGATGCTATATAATTCCAATCCTGTTAAAGTCTAAAAGAACTAATCTCTTAATAAGAGACATGGTAAGTAGTGGTCTAAGGCCCAGAGTGGAGTGGAAAACAGGCTGTAAAGTATTCTAGCACACTTACCAATAATATTATCAAGGTGCTGGTGCCATTTCTCAAAATGCACCAAAAATTATATATAAAATTATACTTTAAAGATGTTGATCACCTGATCATACTCTCACAGAAAAATATTTAATACAATTTAATATTTAATAATAGTTAATATTTCATAAACATGGGGACAATCTACATTACACCTAATTTATTTTCTCCTTATGTTCATTCAAGCCTATGCTCTGTCATTTCATCCAATATACTAACACAATTTCTTAATGAGTAACATACTAGTAATGGTCCAGTAATTCATTTTCTAATTGTACTATAATTTATTTACCAGCATCCACCTGGGAGGATGGGAGAGAAGAAAATTTCCAGAATCCACTTTCAGAGATTTAAGTTGATTAACAAATAATAATAATAACTAGGTCACTCTTAATACAATGATGGTATCGCTAGTGACTGTTTTTTTTTTAACACAGTGCTTTATGTAATTTACCTAGGACAAGAATAATTTTATATCAGTGAAAGCACACATATACTTTCACAATGGATAGAAAATACCATGGCAGAATCATGGTCAAGTCTAAAATTCTTCGGGCGGCATAGACTAGTTGGCTGGTGTGGCATCAGTTCCAGGTCGCTACTCTTACTGTAGTATCTTGCACAAATTTTCCTTTGTATAGAGTTCCCTAATCTGGAAAGAGCTTTGGTGTAAGATCTTTGCTTCATCCTATTATGTCTAAATTTGTAAGATCACCAATTTCACCTGCATTTGAATTATTCAATAAAAAGAAAACAATTATGTGATGGAGACATGGAGGTAACTCCGTGTTTGTCTTTCAGGAATGTTTCTGATTTAACATCCTGCAACAGCATGATGCAACTAATGATTTTTTTAAAACAGCTTTCTGCTGACAGCATAAACAGAAACAAGTTTATTTTGAATGAGCAGCTGCTGTTTTTGCATCAAGTAACGTCGCTTGCTGAAATAATGCAGGCAGGCTGGCACCGCCGTGAGTGGATAAACATCTATGAGGTTTGTGGACTGGCAAACATAGACCATTTTGCTTCTGCTGCAATTACCAATAAACCAAACAGCCCATCTCCAATTTTATGAGAATGAAAAGGGAAGCCAGTCTGCAAAAGAGTTACAGAAATGGGCTACACAGATTGTCTTACTTTAATGAATGGATCAAATGCAGATGTCAGATTATTTTTGCAGCGTGTCTGAAGAATTTGTTCATTTCATTATGTTTTCAGATTTTTAAAAATTAATCTTTTTATTTTCTTAAAATCTACTTGCATTTATTTATTTATTTTTTTTTTACATTTTTTTTGCCATTCCTGGGGCTTGAACTCAGACCCTGAACTTCTTTGCTCAACAATAAATTCACTACCACTTGAACCATAGTTCCACTTCCAGCTTTTATGGTAGTTTACTGGAGATAAAGTTCTCACAAACTTTTTACCTAGGCTGGCTTCAAACCACGATCCTCAGAACTCAGCCTTTTAAGTAGCTAGGACTGTGGTACAAGCATGACTCACTGGTGGCTGGCTTCTATTTGCTTTTTTTTTTTTAAGACATATCTTAGAAGCAAATATTAAAGCTTTGTAAGTTAATTAAGCAATATTCCCTTGTTTCCTTCTGTACTATCAATAACATTTCCTTCTCCGTGAAGATTTTGGGGCATTAAAATTGATCTGGGGCTGGGAAGGTGGCTCAGCAGTAGAGTGCTTGCCTTACTCGCATGCATGAGGCCCTGGGTTTGATTCCTCAGCACCACATAAACAGAAAAAGCTGAAAGTGGTACTGTGACTCAAGTAGTAGAGTGCTAGCCTTGAGCTGAAGAGCTGAGGGACAGCACCCAGGCCCAGAGTTCAAGCCCCATGATGACAAAAAAAAATTTAATCTGAAAAGAAGAATTTAAGAAAGAACATTTAGCCAGTAAATGATTTCTGCAGAGTTGGAGGATGGTAAAAATATTGGAATGAGATATTTCTCTCTTTTGGAGTGTTCTGTGTCTTTTTATCTTTTCTCCTTTATTTCTCTGCTTCAGGGAAGTATGAGTCTCTGATTTGGGTCTAGCACTTATCTTCCTGTTTATGAACATCTGTAGGCCTATAATTATGTGATGCCATTTTCCTCTGCAGACCTTGAATTTTCCAGTCAAGTCAAATATATTCTATATTCTATTAAGAAGTAAATGTTTCTTAACTCAGCTTTGTTTGTGTCAGATTCTGTAATCACAGAACAGTTATCAAAACAGAAATAAAATTGATTTCATTACCTTTTGAAAACTACAATTATTATCATTTAGGAATGAATACTTCTAAATAATCATGCACAAGACAATGAAAGAAAAAAGATTAAATATAAAGAGATCTCTGATCTCAAGTAGATGTTGAGTGCTCAGAGCTCAGTGGTTCAAGTAGATGTTGAAATGTTCATGATTCAGTGTCCCCAGTGCTGTTGAATGCTCAGGACTCACTGAAATATCAACTGGGAACTAAGAGTAGCTGGGATCTAGACAGATGGCAAGAGAGGAAAAGCAGCCCTTCTGAGTTTAAAAACAAGGAAAAAGAAATTAAGCAAACATTTAAGTATACGAGGATTTCATACTTTACCCAAAAATTGAAAATAGATAGATGAGAAGTCAAGGGTTGTTTTATCAATAAAGGAACTATATATAAATTATATGGATTACATCAAGCTTAATAACTAAAGAAAACTCTGCAAATTTGATCTTTTCATAAGCTATTGAGCATACCACTGAGCTAGTTAGTGAACTCTTCCTTGGCCTAAGCCCAGGTAATTATAATTGCATTCTCAGACTCAATCACCTTTGCAGAGTTAGTTTATCAGCAGGTGAATAGGTTATGTCTGTAAGGTATCAATTAATCACATTAGAGAAACTTCACAATTTTCTTTAGCATGTTAAGCACATTTAATACTGGTCTCCTGGAGTATCATGGAAATTTGCTGAAATGTTAAGTATATTAATCAATTATTCATGTGCTGGGTTATTAATATCATTTCGAATTTATGTGACACAGATGTTTTAAAAAATAGGATAAATCTGGATTAAGAAGGATATGGGCTAGTGACCGAGACAACAAGTTGGTTGAATAATTACCAGAGTGGATGGGCTATGATTCAATAAAACCTCGGAGACGGGAGGTGGGGGGCGGGAGATGGGAAGGCATGGGAAGGGGAAACAAAGGAGGAAGCAACAATGCTTTATAAGAAATGTACTCATTACCTTTCCCATGTAATTGTAACCCCTCTGTATGGTATTTTCACAATAACAAATAAAGCCAGGCACCGGTGGCTCACGCCTATAATCCTAGCTACTCAGGAGGCTGAGATCTGAGGATCGAGGTTCAAAGCCAGCCCAGGCAGGAAAGTCCATGAGACTCTAATCTCCCATAAACGGCTAGGAAACCAGAAGTGGCGCTGTGGCTCAAGCATTCGCCTTGAACTGAAGAACTGAGGGACAGCGCCTAAGCCTGGAGTTCAAGCCTCACGACCAACCAAAAAATAAATAAATAAAAATGAATAGTCTGTTGTGGGTAAGAGCAGTTGCTAATAATGGTGATTTTGTCCTCCAAGGATCATTGAATGCCAATTTTCAAGTTTTGCTGGCAGCAAACATAGAAGGGCTACATAAATTCTAATTCTAGGTGTTTTATTTTAGTCTAAAAATGGAATAGCATCTCTCCCTATATTGAACAACTAGATCCATGAAAGCAGCTTAGACTGAGTGATGACAGCCAAGTTCCCTTACTCAAGTTGAGCAGTGTCCCAAACTCAGTAAGCCCTCTGAGAAGCAGCAGCTGCATATTATGTAATTTTTTTGTTTGTTTTTCGTTTGACTTTGGTTTTTGGTTTTTCCTTTACTAAAGACATTTCTAACCACAAACCCAAATAGAAGGGTAATCTCTTCTTCTATGTCAGACAGAATTCTATCAACAGTGCATGACCCACTCTAGTTTAATATTTGTGAGGCCTTAACTGACCGTTGTCCCTTACAGACCACCCAATTCCTAAGACCTCTCACGTTGCCTTCTATTTTTTGTTGCTGTACTGCATGCCGCCTCCACTTTGAAGCTACAATTATCTCCTTGAAGCCAGATGTGATGAACTTAATAACAACCCCCTTCATGATAAACTTTCTGAAAATACTTGATCGCTTATCTCTCTAAATACTTCATTTGTCACCAGTGAGAGCAATTTCAAGGGTAGCATACTACAGAACACAACTCATCGCCTATATCACCAATTCATCTTATTCAATACATTATTTTGAGCTCATTAACTGCAAAAAGTACCACACTGTGTACACAAAGGGGTTCGCATGCAGATTCTGTTCCTAAGGGATTACTGTTTAAGCTGAAGTATAATTCATGGACATACATAATTATAAAGCAAGTGGAAACACAAAACATGCTTAAGAAAGGAATAGCTTAAAAATACTCTTTATACTTGCGGTGCAGTAGGGTTAGACCTTGAAGGACAGGTGGATTTCAGAATGAGAAAAAAATGAAGAAAATGATGCAAGATGTCCACAAGGAAATACCACATACTTGAAATTGGGGAGGGGAAGCAAAATACATAGTTTGAGTTGATTTTAAAATAGTCTATCCAAAGTAATAAAGAATATTAAATGTGATGTTCAGGAAGGTAGGTTTTTAATGTGAAATCAATTTATTATTTTAATTTGGAAAAGTTTTAAGTGTGCTTTTGGAAGATGACTCTAATATGCAAATATAACAGGGAAAAGAGATCTTATTTCTACCTGGAGAGCTAAGATTTTAGTTTGTAACAGATAAAATCTTAATTGTGTGACAGGTTTCAAACATAAGCCCTAGAAATAGAAAGAAGAGAATGTAGGAAATACTACAGAAGTGGGATCATTAGAACAAGTTGAATTCTGTCTGGCAGCAAAATTCTTCCTTCTCTTTCTAGGGAAAGACATTTGAAATGTACTATACTGAGACTTAATGAAGAAAAATGCAGTTACCACGAAGGCAAAAAAGAAATTATTTACCAATATATTTTGTACAAT
The DNA here is from genome assembly GCF_000151885.1 of Dipodomys ordii. NCBI lineage: Eukaryota > Metazoa > Chordata > Mammalia > Rodentia > Heteromyidae > Dipodomys > Dipodomys ordii. The sequence goes on along the minus strand of NW_012267232.1, from coordinate 7,494,756 downwards.
GTTTTTACAGAAGTTGTATGAAAAAAGAGTCAACTTTAAAAGAACGTAAAATATATAAGGAGCTGAATGTTACCAAAACAAATCTCAAGGAATCTGATGTTTAAAGCATAAAAGAAATTCTCCTTATGTCAAGATAATGTTAAGAGATAACAACACAGCTGTCAGCCCTTTGTTTACTTACACAATGGGTATATTGGAAAGGCATCCATTTAAGTAAGGAAATTGTGCTGCTATTACACACCAAAGACACCAACCCAGGCCTAGTTTTCAAGGCTACCTACAGTCAATTTTTCCATAAACCAAATGAGTATGAGCACACTAAAATTTAGATGCTTATATGCTTTTTCTACTTCTTGTCCTATACTTTATCACCCACATGACCACAATTATAAAGAATCTCTGTGACTTTACTTTGAATAATATAGTTATGCGATAGTACACTACTATATATATGCTATATATACTAGCTTTGGAATGATTGTTTTATATAGGGTAAAATAAAAGTGAGAAAGATAACATCACTTTAATTATTTACTCTTAATTACTCATAACATTAGGATGGAAATTACATAATGACTTTCAGAACCTTGTTAAACAAACTTAACTTCACCTAGTCTCAAAGGGTTGTCTTTTGTGTGTATGTTGGTACTAAGGCTTGAACTCAGAGACTTGTACTCTCACTTGGCATATTCACCTATGAATAGTGCCCTACCACTTGAGACACACCTCCATTTCTTGCTTTTTGCTGTCAAGTTGGAGATAATAGTTTCTTTGGTTTGGTTGCCTGGCTGGCTCTGAACAGAGATTCTCAGATCACAGTCTCTTGAATCATTAGAGTTACAGGCATGAGCCACCAGTGCCCAGCTCAAAGTGTTGTCTTTTATTTCTGTACCAAAAATAATACCTCAGGGTATGAATTGTAGTGTAGATTAAGAGAAGAGGAAAGAAAGAAAGCAACACAAAGCTTTCCCTGAACCACACACAAGACAAAATCATACTGGGACAATCAGCAAGTCAAACTTTCAAAATCACAAAAACAAATTTAAAGGTTCCTTTTTAATCAAAAATAAAAATTAAATTGGACAAATGCATTCCAAAATTAAAGACTCCTAAATACTGGATTTAATCTGCCTAGAGGTGAGATGTGTGGATTTATAACTGATTAAAGGAGACAGCAAGTGTCCTACACCTGGCAGCTTGCAAGCATCTGGAAAGTCTGTTTAGTGTAACAGTTCTTCAGATCTTTTACCTACAAGACTGTCTGTTTACTGAGTGCACAGGCATAGCAGAAAACAGATGGAAGAGGTACTCACTTTGTATAGCAACATAATTGTATTAAAATAAAGCATTGTGATACTGTCAGGAGAGAGGAAGATGCATAAAGCACTTGTTAAAATTTCTACTTCCTTTTTGTGGAGCCAAGAAGACACAGGTGGGCTTGTGGGTATGGGTATACACATGTGTGTCCAGAATTTCTCTTCACTTCTGTAGCATCAAGGAAATGTCATCTTCAAATATTCTCTCACCATACTTAGCACTACAATCAATACCAAATATTTCCATTTTAAAAAGTTTAAGATATGATTCATATGCAGAAGTTTGATACATTTAGTGCATTTGTCTTAATAAATTTGAACATAGACATGATTTGTGATAGTGTTACTACAATGAAGATACTAAATTCATATATAACCCCTCAAAAATGATTGCTTCTGTGTACATATTTTGTTCTATTTTGTAGTAAGACTATTTAACGTAAGATATATACTGTTGACACAATTCAAATATACATTGCAAACTATGGATTCCATACAGCCAGAGCATAAACTTGCAGATTAACTGAAACCCCAGAGAACAGTAGAGTATCAGTCCTGCTAGCTCATTATCATTCATAAGTCCTAATTCTGTAATAATGTCAGCTTATGCAGGAGATGGAATTCTGTGGGAGTGGTGTGAAAATAGATGTTTTTCACCTATCTGACAAAACAATAAACAAGAGAGTTTGTTTTCTACCTATGGCTCCAAGAATTTATTAGCCAAGCAAATGCAAAATGTTGCTGTTAATTTTCCCCTTCCTGCTAAAATAATTTAAAACTCTCTAGATAATTATATCAAGGACAGTAATTTGCCAAGAAAGGAAGTTACACAAGAGCTTGAAACCAAGCATGTGGAAAGAAGGAAGTACTTGCTGAACTAGGATCACTAAATGTAAAATCGCTGAGCAAGAAAGAAGTATGTAAATGGGTTAAAAATTTCGAGAAAGAGTCATTTTGCTTTCTTTTCTCCTCATGCTGAGAGCATTTCGTTTTCAAATATCATGGTCACCAAAGGTTAAAGAGCCACTAAAAAGCACATTTCAGCACAATTATATGTCACATCTTTGTAGACAAGATATGTTCTAATCTTGGGGGGTGGGAATATTGCTAGCTTTGAAATAAAATGTGTGTTAACAAACAGTCCATACTGGTGCTACAAGTTAATTGCATCATTACATTGTGATAAGACAATGCAATTAGCACATCTCAGTCCACAGAGATCTCAGGATGGGTATTCAATTAACTCAGGTCACCAAGCTCCTTTCTTGGGATGGGGTTTTTCTGTGTGCTCCCAAGATGACTTCACACAATTCTCTATCTCCTGAAGTATAAGGAAACTTTTTAAAGAAATAAGGTGATTTTTAGAAGGTTAGGGGGAGAACTGTTTTATCAACTTGGTTCAGAAAGTGCTGTTCTGATAAACCTCTTACAATGTGTCATAGAAATATTGTTTAAAATTGAGCAGGGCCCACCAAGCACCAGTAGCTCACTCCTGTAATCCAGGTAGTTCTGAGGCTGAGATCTGAGGATGGCAGTTCAAAGCCAGCCTAGTAGGAAAGTCCATGCGATTCTTATCTCCAATTAACTACAAAACAACCAAACTCAGAAGTGGAGTTGTGGTTCAAATGGTAGAGAGCAGTAGCCTTGAGAAAAAAATCTCAAGAACAGCGTGCAGACAGAGTTCAAGCCCCAGGACAGGCACACACATGCAAGAAAAAGAGCAATGTCTAAAATATGCAAAAATTCATCATGAATTTGTTTTCATAAATATTTAGCTCACTGAACATATGAAAGCTGAGGACATTTGTGTTGACTATAGCTTCAAAAACATCACGACATGAAAATCATATTTGATAAAGGCGTATTTAAAACTCAAGAGAGTACTGGAACATCACAAGCATTGAGAAAGCCATACGTGTAATTTTAGAAAATATAAAATACTTTAAAAACTTGGCAAAGAAATAGGCTGAGATATAGAGAGAAATGTGTAATGTCATGGAGGGATTCTTTTCAAATTTATTTGTTATCCTGAATCAAAAAGCAGCACTGAGCAGAAATGTCAAAATAATCAACAATTATTGGTACCACCCCTTTAGCAGAAATGGTTAACACCTCTTGCAATTACATAGCATTTATTTGCTACTTTCCTATACATTTGTCACACTGCAGCATAATTATTATTTCTAAGACTCTTCCATGATAATCTAAACTGCCTAGAAATAGGGAATGTGTCCAAATTCCCTTCTATATCTCATCACCTATCATATAGTTGGTTTTTAATGTTTGTTGAGTAAACAAGGAAAATTTTATAAATAGTAATAGAGTGTCTTCCATTAGTTATCATTGCATTCAGATATTAGTCTTTTGTGGTTACTTCAAAGGAAGGTTATATCCTTGGGTTTATATAAAAAGCAAATAAATTGAAAGCCAAGCCTCATGGTCTATCTTACATGAATGGAATGCTCTGGCTCACCAAAATGGAATGTTGCCAGTTGGAAAGGCCATGAAGTGGAACTGAACCTTGTCAGTGTAGCTCCTACAGATGCCAGGAGAAACTCCAAGCTGATAGACTGCACACATCCAAATATAAGCTGAGGTTATTCATTGGCATTGGAACTCCCCCCACGGGAAACAAGGAGCCAGATAATATTTGTAAATCGATGTTAATATTGTGCCTGCATCGATAAGCTCTGTAAATAATTTACTGGCCATGACACTGGTATTTAGAGACAGGACTCTCAGTCTTCAACCTAGGCATTGGTGAATGCAGACAAGGGCAAGAACAAGGCAGAATTTATCCCAAAGAAGCATAGTTATCCAGAAGCTGATGATCACAAGATGGAATGGAACCTATTAAGTAAATTGCATGAGCTATATAGAGCTTAGAGTATAACAAAGATTTGACATGAAGCTTTGATGAGTTAGTGATAAGCCTTAAGTTGTTTATTTTTGCTCTCTAATGTCAAGACTGGTTCTAGAAATAAAGCTCATTTGAACCTGCCAATGGGAAATGATCAACTCTACTTTTTTGTAAAATTTGTGTCAAGAAAATGTGGTATATGTATACAATGGAATTTTACTTATCCATTAGAAAGAATGATCTTGTACCACCGCTAAAGAAATGGAAAGACCTGGAAAAATTATGTTAAGTGAAGTAAGTTAGGCACAGAGAAACAAAGGATCCATGTTTTCCCTTATATGTAGAAGCTAGATTTAGCTTACAGACTTATAAATAAATATATTGGGTGGTATACAACGTATTAACTGAAACACAGTAGATTCGAAGGATATGTCAAATAGTGTAATCCCTTAGGAAGGCAAAATCAATTTTCAGCAAAATAACACACCAGGGAGTGGGTACTCAAAAGGAGTGCAGTGTAGTCAGGGGCAAAAGGATAGAGGAATAAAGTGAGAAAATGCAGATAAGAATCCAATGTATATCCTACAAACATAAGAAGAGTGAGGGAAGGGATAGGTAGGAGAGGGATGGATGAGAATGTTGGAAGGTATCACATTGATCTAGATATATTATATTCATAAACTGCTTGCTAAATGGCAACTCATTGGTACAACTACTTAAAGATAATAATGAAAAAATTAACATTAAAAAATCATATCAAGACAAAGAATTAGGCAGAGCCTAACATGAACACTGTAAAATTTGTTTTCTTCTGTTTGATCTGTTCTTCATTATGTGCAGCCTTTCTCATGATTTTTTGAAGGGAATATAAATAGAAAGCAATGAGACATTTTTAGCCTCAAATACGTCTAGTTCATTACACCATGTTACATTCCAAAAGTGTTTCTAGGCCTTAAGGCATCTCACTTACCTTGAATTACCCTTTGGGTTTTCTGAACCTAAAATCCTTATATGTTCAAATCATGTGTTGAAGGAACACATTTTATCCTTGCTTTGGAAACCTCAACACTTAGTCTACGGATTATCATGCATGGCTGATTTAATGTTCACTTCTAAGTAATCCTTTTGGCTTGTTAAAACCTACACCCAGTGGATACTGGTGGCTCATACCTACAACCGTAGCTACTCAGGAGGCTGACATTTGAAGATCACTGTTCACAGTCAGTCAGAAGTGTAAATCCATGAGATTCTTATCTCCAGTTAACCGCAGAAAGCCAAAAGTGGAGCTGTGGCTTAAAGTGGTAGAGCACTAACCTTGAGTAAAAGACCTCAGGGACAGTGCCCAGACCCTGTTCAAACCCCGTGACTGACTCTCACTGACTTCCTTTTGAGGAAAGGGAAGGTATGGATCCTATATTCTTCATGCTAAATTGTTGTACAGCTTCAGGGTGATAAGTGACTAGATACCAATTACACTGCACTTTAGGACTTATCCTTAATTGCCCAGAGTCAAAACAGCATATAAAGCCCCCATGCTGCCTCTTGGTAGGTCTAGCCTAGTATGTCCCTCATGAACCAAATCAATACATTCCTGTGTGTGTGTGTGCATGTGTGTGTGTGTATAGAGATTCTGACCAAATATATGTTCATATATATACATATATAAATCAGTATATATGTTTATATATGACAAAGTATATATGTGTATGTATATATATATATATACACACATCTATACACAGACACATATAATATATATATATATATATATATGGGAGAACAGGATCAAGCAATATGAAGAATGATACTCTTCATGTCACTTGCAGAGAAATGGTCTGCGTTCGTAGGACCACATAAACAACAATGAAACCCTATCCTAGAAAGAAGGCATGTAAAACCCAGGGAGGAGTAGCAGCAATGGGGATGCTGAAGACACCTTTCTATCCTGCAAGCTCTGGGAAAACATTACTCAGACAACATAAATGGTGAAAATTTGTGATAAGTGATGATCACATCATCAAACAAATACCACAATTCAAGTACTATAGTTTTATTTGATATCAAAATATTGGTCTGTTTTAATAAACTGTATTCAAGTGAAGTTACCAAAATGTTTTTCTTCTCCTCATGATAAAGATTTTGAGGCATAATTTTAAACAATTTTATCAGTTTCTTTCTTTACCTGCACTGTCTGATCATTCACCTGAACTTTGTAGTTCCAAGTCTAGCTTTACCTCTAAAAAACTAAAATTAACCTAGAGAAATCACATTACACATATTAGGTAAGAAAAATGAAAGTGACTTTTGCTGCCATTAATCTCTGAATGAAAGTTCTCAGGTGTTAGAATACCCAAGGCTGGAACCTACATTTCATGAAGCAAAATATTAAGTAGTCAAGGAGAATGTGTTCTTTTTTTTTATTTCTGTTGTTTTGTAAATTGAAATTGATTTCCAAATATTGTTTTTCTTTAACATATTTTAAAGTGCATATAAACATAACTAATTATGTCACATTAATAACAAATAAGCTGCCTATAATATCAGCTTTATTCATTGAGGAATTTTGCAAGTAAGGAAACTGATTAGGGGATTTGATTAAGTGGCTTACAGTTGACAACATTTTTCAAATGATTTCTATTGCTGTATAAGAATTCTGAAAATCAGCTGGGTGCTGGTGTCTATAAATATCTATAATTTTCTAACATTGGTCTTTATAATTATGTCTATAATCCCAGCTACTTGGAATGCTGGGATTGAGAGAATAGTAATTTGAAGCCAGAAGAAAAGTTCACAAACCACTCCCCTTCTCAATCCAGAACTGAGCACAGTGGCCTATACCTGCCACCCCAAGCTATATGGAAGGCTGAGATTGGGTAGATTTAGTGACATACCAATTTGAGCAGAAAAGTCCTGAAGACTCCTCCACACAGGGAAGATGGATGTGGTAGCACAAGCCTATGATCCCAGTAAGGATAGGGAGCTGTATCTAAGGTGTGCACTGATCAGGAAACAAGATCTAGTCCTAAAGATAAACAGTGAGAAACTGAACAAGAGATCTGACTTAATGATATCACAACACCCCAACTGGTAAAACAATAGCCTAAGCACAAACCCAAAGACAAGAAAAAATAAAGAAAATAAAAATGATTTCTGGCAATCTTTTATCTAAGATCAATGTAATCCAGCATAGCACTGTTAATAAATAAAATTATCCACAAAGGCACTTCATCTTTTAGGAATAGTGTTGAAATTGGTCTATATGCAAGTAGTGACTTGTGTTCATTGGATTTATAGGAACTGTAAAATTTTTCAAGCTGATTCTATTCTGTATCAAAGGCGATATTTTACTGATCTTCATGATTAGGCCTCAGATTAAAACTACTCACAATATTGGAATAAGAAGCTTTCTCATTGACATTGACTGATTACTAGAGATTATAGTTGACCTATAGCGTTCCAAGTTTGTCCAAATTCAGATGGACATTGTCAGTGACTTGTTTCTAGGGCAAAGGCAGATGCCATCTCTCTCTCTGAATCTGAATCTGTATCCTCATAACTCAAGAGCTACAGGATCTTACATACTATCTTTCCTGCGAAGTTAGTTCAGCTGGCAGATATTAAGTTAAATCTAGAATAGTTGCAAACTATTTTTAAACCTACATATCTATAACTGTGATTTTTTAAATCTTTTTCTAAGTTATCTACTTTTGATGAAATGTATTTGTTTGGTGAAGCTTATGCTGAAATATACGTTCTCATGTTCATGAACTCACTATTACCGTAATCTGCCTTAAATTTATATTAGATTTTAGAGCTCAGAATTGATCTTCCCTTTGTTCTGAAGGTTTTACTTAGGCTTTTGGCCAAAACCAATATAATTCTAACTTAAGACCTAAGTGATGCTTTAGTTTTCTTATGAAGAATATACAGTATGCTCAATTTCATACATAAAAAGCCAAAGGTGAATTTTAATAGCACAGAAATGAAACAATCTTTTCTTTAACTGCCATTTTGTATGTATGAATTCTGAGGAAATTAGACATGAACATCCGTTCACCACATTTTTTTTTCAAATATGTGTTTAAAATGAAAATAACGGTGGTGCTTAAGAACATAATGACTTGGCTAGTGAACACTAATGGCTATTATTCAACTACACTGACTGGCAGTATTTGAGTATGCTAGTAAAATCCAAAACTCCACTAAGCTCAACAGATGTTTTTACTATTCAATGAGAAAAGACAAGTATATGAATACAAGTAGCTGCTCTTGTCCATCCCTTGAAAGTTAGCAGAATTCATAAGCAGCCTCTTCTAAATACAGACCTTCCCCTATTCAGTACCTATCCCTTCATTGTCTTGATGATGGACTGAAAGAAAGCTTATACAAATGAAGGTGTCAGGCCTTCAATTTTAGCCAGGTCTCCCATAAGGATCACTATAATTAGTAACTAATCCATGAGTGCACATACGTGTTTTTATTATGTTTATTAAAAATTGCCATGTTTCTTTCATTTTATAAGCTACTGAAATTTATTCCATGCTAACTCATTGTTGGTTTCACTTAATAAACTTCAGAATAAAGTATCTATGAGGCTGAGGTCTGAGGATAGCAGTTCAAATCTAGCCTGGGCAGGAAAGTTGGTGAGACTCTTCTCTCCAATAAGCTGCTCAGAAAAATACAGGCTTATTTAGCTTAGCATCATCTTATATGGTCATATGTTCATAGCTTTTGAGCTTTTCTGCTCATCTGATAAGGTTATCCTAGATGTATACTAATTATTGCAAATAAGGCAAACCATGGGACCTTTATTTCTTTGGGTCTGGCTTACTTCACTTAATATGATCTTTTCTAAGTCTTTTCATTTACTAACAAATGGGGCAATGTCATTCTTTCTGATGGAGGCATAGAATTCCATTGTGTATATAGACCACATTTTCTTGACCCATTCATCTAATGAGAGGAATCTGGGTTGGTACCATATCTTAGCTATGGTGAATAATGCTGCAATAAACATACTTGTGCTGGTAGCTTTAGTGTGGTCTTGTTTGTGATCATTTGGGTAAATGCCCAAAAGTGGGATTGCTGGGACATAGGGGAGCTCTATGTATAGTCTTTTGAGGAACCTCCATACTGCTTTCCAGAGTGGTTGAATGAGCTTACACTCCCACCAACAGTGCAGTAGGGTTCCATTTTGTACATATGTTGTTATTAGATTTCTTGATTATAGCCTTTCTCCCTGGGGTGAGGTGGAATCCAATTGTTGTTGATTTGCATTTCTTTTATGGCCAGAGAAGTTGAGCATTTCTTCATTTGTCTTTTGGCTCTTATTATTTCCTCTTCATAGAAGTCTCTCTTTAAGTCTTTAGCCTACTTATTAATGGGGTGATTGTTTCTTTGAGGGTTTGTTTGGGGTTCTAAGTATATTTTAGTTCTAAGTATATTTTAGCTATGTGGGTTTTTTTTGTTTCCTTTGTATGTTCTTCCCCCTCTGGTGTATCCCCTGTTGTCACTGTATTTGATTTTGGTACCCTCTATCTTGTATATACATTTATCTTTACCTTACTCATGTAACTGTAACCTCTGTGCAGCATCATTACAATAAAATAAAAAAGAAAAGTACAGAAGTGGCACTGTGTCTCACGTGGTAGGGTACTAGCCTTGAGCACAAAGAGGCTCAGGGTCAGTGCCCAGGCCTTGAGTTCAAGCTGCAGAACCAGCAAACAACAACAAACTTGGCACTTCTAAAAGAACAAACAAAAAGGCTTCAGGCAAGAGGCATGAGACATGTTCGGTTCAGTATATGAAACGTTTTAAAATCTTAAGTAAATTGATGAAAAAGTGAGTCCCCTTTGACCAAATCTGGACCCAAATAATTGTTCTGGGATTGAGTAACAGAGTTTCAAAGCCTTCTGGATCATCATGGATTTTGACAGAGAAGTTGAGGCCCAGCTGATGCTAAAGTACACTGGGTTAGGCGGTGCTTAGATTCTACTTTTCTAACTTCGATGTGATGCTATTTCTATGCAAGGAGATTTGACAGCTAAAGGAACTGTTTTTTCCTTGTTTGTTTGTTTTACTTTTTAATCTCACCAAAACAAATATTTAGTAACAAATGTAATATGCATACAAATGTATACAAATGCATACAAATCTCTTATGCTACTTATCACATAAAAGAAATGGGTGCATTGTAACCGAAAGTGAGAATTATGTCTGGGGTGGTATGACTTACAGTTGGGGTACATATGTGTATGGGATTCATTTTGGGTGGTTGTTAGTGCAAAAGAGATCAGAAGTATTGTTAGCAAGCAGGCAAACACTGAGGTGTTAGGGAGAGAAGTGTGCAGGGAAAAAACATGGGAAGGGAGAAAAAAATTACATTAAGGCAGACTTTCAATAGTAGCTCTTTTTTTTCAGATGTGACATGTGCTAGAAATATTTATATAGTCTATCTTAGGGGGTCAACAATAAATAAAAATCTCTGCATATTTTAGAAGACCTTACATCAAATGGCCAATCTCTCTCTAGGCTCAGAAGTTTCAAATATGTGTCCACTCTGGTTTGCCCAATGAGACACTTTCTTAACAGCAAATTTAATTCAAATAGGGCCAAAAAGAAGTCAGTATTTTTGCATATAGATTTACATACCACTTGTAAAACATAGTAAAGATATTACATTTAATAAGATAAAATTTTGTGGCATCATTATATTCTTGACATGTTTATATCTGCAGTAATATCTTTTAATCCCAAACCTAAAACAAATGATGTTTGAGTATGGATGGTAATAATATTGGCTCAAGTAAGTAACAGGGTAAGAAATACCTATGCATTTTATGCCAGCAAATAAGTTGTGTTTGTCTGGGAAATAAACAAAAACATGAATTATCTTCTTGCCTGAAGTGGTTCATTCTTTGCAGCACAATTATCTTTACAGGGAAAGGAACAGGTGCTGTGTTTATTCATGTTGCATCCAAGGGTGACAAAACTTTACCAAAACATTTGCTGATGACATATTCCCATGGATAAATTTGGAATATACCATCTATAGCTTGTTGATAGAATATAAACCTGGATCAAGCTTTGATCCATATCAGCAAGTGGTTATATCAGGAAAATCATTTTTTTGTTTTTTTTGTTGTTGTTGTTTTATGCCTTTTCAATTTTAGGTTCTATTGTTAAGGTGATTTACTGATTGAATTTTACATCTTATGCACAAAGACAGAAGATTATTAACATTCTTTGAATATAAATGAGTATTCTGTTATAAGATTCAATTTCTCACTGAATTTTAATTTTGAAAATGTTCTTTTTTGTTTTGTACATATTAATAATCAGAATTTTAATCATCTTCATGGGCTTGTAGAAATATGACAAGAGTGGAAAAGAAGCAAATGGAGTTGGAAATGAAACTATAAAGTTTCAGTTCTACCACATTAAGATCGTTATATACTGGAGACAGATCAATATAAAATAATCTCATTGCTGTTTTAATCCATACAGAGAATGATTACGATAAAAAGATGTTCACTAAATATATTACTTTTCATTATCTGGTGATTTTTCCCCCAACTATATAACAAGCCTACCTAAACAAATCACTTTTAGTGTGTACTCATAAAGCCACTAACCAGGTTTTCTACTCACAGACACAAGCATAAAAACCAGACATGTCAATTATTCCTCAAAACCAAGAGGGTTCTAAAAACGAGGAAGAATTCCCAGACAGAAGGGGAGCAGGTGGAACAGATCTATAAAAGGGAAACCTATTTTCACCTTTCAGAAATCATTGGACCACACTATAGCTTCATTTCAATCATCTTTTTCTGCCTATAAAGGATTTTCATAGTATATTTGTGAGTGGAATAGTGGTAGGTACAAAATATGAGTGTCCATCTACTTAAGGTTAGTTTCAGAAATACAGTAGATATGACTTCATAAGACATAAATTCTGAAGTTAGTATCTTCTGGGAAAGTTTCTTTTCTCTTTCTTTTTTTCTTTACTTCTTCTTTTTTTTGCCTATGGGCTTCATTTACCTGCATTCCAAGACACCAACTAACATAACAATATTAGTTGCATTTTGTTTTTATATTTTTGTACTGGTACTGAATCTTGTACTTTCCCTGTCATTCTATCCCTTGAACCACATCTCCATTTCTGGCTTTTTGCTAGCTAATTGGAGATAAGAATCTTGTGGATGTCTTCCTAGGCTGCCTTTGAACTTTGACTTTTAGATCTCAGCTTCTGGAGTAGCTAGAAAGATATGCATGAAGCACTAACACCTGACTATCATATTGTTTTGTTGTTGCTGTTGTTGTTTAATCAAAAATCCTTCTCAGTTATATCACAGGAACCCAAATTTTCCTAGGACTTTGGGATGGGGTTGAGACACTGATGAACATAGTTAAATGTCATTGAGAATGAAAATTAAATCACCTTTTAATTTGTTTTATATTCTTTGTGAGTGAATAAAGCTGTCAGGACCAAACAGACATACCTTTCCTTTATGCCTGGTCCTGTTAGAGGAGGAACTGCCCGGAGAGTAACCACACTCTGACTAAAAGGGACTTTAGGCACACCTACGGAAGACATGACTATTCCTCCAGAGGCCTTTAGCTGGTCCCAGCCTTCACTAGTGTCAGAAACCTTTACTCCAGTCAAGATAGACATGGATGAACTTTCAATGACCGCATCTGCATCTACATCCAAGAGCCCCTGTGGCCCGGCATAGGACCATGCTTAGGCTGTCTTCAGTCAGTCCTAAAGGAGGAAGAGTACTCCAATCCCTTAATGACTCTGTAAAAAGCTTGTGATTGACAGATGAGAGGGGTTTTCCTGCACTCTTATTTATTGATCTTGATGAAAAGAGAAGTGTACTGTGATTGGTGAGAATTACAATCACCATTTTGCTTGTGACACCCCTACCCCACACACCCATCCTATTACCTGGCTATTACAGCCCGATTTATTTTCTCCTTATAACTAAAAAAGCTTCTTCTGTGAGACCTTTTTTCTATTATTACTACATTAGGACCCAAATAGCCATTTACTTACTTGTGGTCTTTATTAAAAGTAAATTGGGATGAGCTCGTAGCATACATGAGGCCAGAGCAGTGGGAGCAGCAGTGGCCACACAGCAGCAATGGTAAAAAAAAAAAAAAGTAGCAGCAAGAAGGTGACTGGGGATTCTAGAGAATAATGGACAGGAACAGTGTGGAACAGAGGCAGTGGAGACAACAGATAGTAGAAGAATGACAAAGGTGAGAGAAAGCAGCAAGACAAATGTGTGTGAAGAATCAAAGGTAAAAGAGCTCAGGATCTGGTTACTGAAAATTCAAGAAGCTGCCAAGCCCTTTTGGCTGAAGGTGTCAAAAGCTAATACTGGTTGGCCATCGAATGTGGCCACCAACACTAGCTGATGTTGCAATTGGGGTATGAAGCCAGTGACCATCAAGCTCTAGAGAAGTAATTCTCTAACTTGAACATCCTATAGCTATTAAGTCTCTGGTCTCTAGAATTTGCATTAGAAGCTTCTAAGTCATAAGCCTCTGAGTCTGTTAGTCTAATCCTGGGGCCTAGAACTGCCATCATGAGGAAGCTGCTCTTTAGTTATTCAGCCCCATGCCAAAAGAGCAGCAGAAAGCTGGCGTTGTAACTCCTATCTTTTGTTCATGTTTAAGAGGGATGCTAATTCTGAAATATTTAGCTAATAGTGTTTGTAGAAGAAAGATGAGTTGTAAATAACTGTTAATAATGTCTGCAGGTGAATAATACAGAAGAGTTGAGCTCCCGTGGCTCACATCTGTAATCCTAGCAACTCAGGAGGCTGAGATCACAGGATCTCAAAGCCAGGTTCAAAGCCAGCCCAGGCAGGAGAGTCCATAAGATTCTTATCTCCAATAAGTCACCAACAAGTTGGACTTGAAGTTGTGAATCAAATGGTAGAACACTAGACTTGAACAAAAAAGTTCAAGGATAGTGTTTAGGCTGTAAATTCAAGCCCCAGGACTGGCACCACATTATACACACACACACACACACACACACACACACACACACACACACACACACAGTCATTCAATGGAATTGGATGATTTTGAAAGGGAAAGAGTAAATAGGAATTATTCAATTTACACAAAATCATTTCAATAAAAGCCTCAGTTTTTCAATAAATAAAAAGTAGATACATTTTAAAAAATTGGATACAGATATCGGTACAACATAAATGTGAAAGAAAGATTATGTCTTTTAAATGATCAAAATTCATGCACAAAATTCAAAATGAAGTCACATATATGGCCTATGTTGGATTGCACAAGTGTCTCTATTTATTTTTTTCGGGGGGGGTCCGTTCATGGGGCCTGGGCACTGTCCCTCAGCTCTTCAGCTCAAGGCTAGCGCTCTACCACTTGAGCCACAGTGCCACTTCCAGCTTTTTCTGCTTATGTGGTGCTGAGGAATTGAACCCAGGGCCTCATGCATGCAAGGCAAGCACTCTACCACTGAGCCACCTTCCCAGCCCCAAGTGTTTCTATTTATATGAATAATTTAACTAGGGCTTCCATTTTTATAAATTTTATACATTACATTTTGTACTTTTCCTCTTTTAATTATACTTTTTTATATAGTAGAATTTTGGAATTTATTTCTTAGCCATCAGGCAGGGTTTTTGTTGGTGGTGGTGTTTCCCTGCTAAGGGATGATACTCCCTGAAAACTTATAGTAGGGAAGTGATAATGTATGAGTATTATATTTATCACTTTCTAAGTACCCCTTCTCCCTCAACACTGCAGGTTGTTTTAGAGTCTCTTAGATCCAGCCTTCTAAGCTGGTATGCCAACATGTGCAAGATGTCTCTTGGAAAGCAAGGCCAAGATTGCTCAATCCTCACAAACCCCTAAGAGATTTCTATCTAAAAAATGTTTAAAGTATTCCCATTTTTCTGAAATCTGCAACCCTCCAAAATATATTTAAACAACCAGTCACTGGAACAATCTAAAGGACCAAAGTTCAGACAGAAATAACCACTGTTCTATATGATTATGTACACTCTGCAATTTCATTTCCTTTTAAATGTCTGCCCAATCTCTTTAACTCTTCCCAGCGATTTGTGTCTTTGGTAGTTACAAAGTCCTTTGGAAATAGTGAGAACTCCTAAACTACTTAATTTGAATTCAGTTCTTGCTTTCTTTTTTGGAAAATCTTCCACTTCTCCATGTTTCAATTCTTGGCCATCCTCTTTGCCCAACATTCATAACTGTTTAGTTTATTCTGCCAGTGGTCTTTTTTTGATAACAGTGTACCAAATACTAACTATATACTAACATGACTTCTGGCATCATGAAATATATGCTAAATCATATTAAAGGAAGTAAGAGAGGTGGTATGTTTTTAAAGAAGTTATTTTTAAAAATGCACTTACATTTTCAAAACTCTCCCACACTGTAAATTGTTGATCTCTGTATTTTCTGTGTTCAGATTCTTAAGACTATGGAGGACCCCTGCCTGTCTCCTCACAAACCCTCCATATAAACATGTGAGAAATCATTGAGCCTTGCCACAGCATTTGCTTTTTGTGCAGCTCATTTTATGGGAGCCACCTGTTCATGGAGATAAATGATGCCAAACTTGGATTCCAGCCCAAAAGAGAGTGACTTCAATACAGTGAGCCAAGCTGGAGTTGGACCTGCATGCAGAAGGCAAGTCCATCCAACCTCTGTAATCAGGTCCTGAGGGCCCCCATTTGCAGCAGCTGGTTAGACCTCCTCCAGTTCTGCTCATCCTGCTCACTGTGGAAGAAATGTACATTTATCAACACAGATTCTAGGTTACCTTCCATCTTGGGCATAAATTATATTGGGTCCTCTAGTCTACAATTCACCGTTTGGCAATTTAAAGAGTCCGTATGAATGAGCATGGTCTTATGAAAATAATTTGAATTGTGGCAGTTATCACATGTATACATCCAAGAGGCCTTGTCTGTCTTCAGTTATTGCCAATTCTATAATGAGAGGGATAATTCTGAGTCTAAAAAATGCCAGCACAGGGAGAGCTGGTCAAAATCACACCAGGCATTTCCTTTTACAATGTACAAATTATCTCTTGAAACGTATTTTCATTAGAAATTGTACTGCTAACCTGGGAGATTAGTCCATATTTATAGAAGCAAAAAAAACACCCACTTTTAGAACAAGTGTACCCCTGGAATAAATAATGCTAACTTTATGAAAACCAATACCATAAGTGTTAAACAAGTCAGTCAACATAACAGTTACTATTTTGAAAGAAAGGTGCTAAAAAAACAAATGTAAATCCAATATACATAGTCAGAAACCATTTTCTTTCTTTTTTTTTTTTGCTGATACTGGAGTTCACTTTGAGTGAATTTAGAGCATGGCAGTTGCTAAGCCAGCCTTCTATCATTTCAGCCATTTCCATAGCTCTGAAACACTATTTTAAGGTATATCCTTAAATTCTCAAAATAAACTAAGGAAATGGTGCATCCTTTTTTAATTGCTGTTATAAAAAATTACCAGAAATGCTTGATAAGAAATGTACCCATTATCTTGCCCATGTAATTGTAACCCCTCTGTACAGTATGTTCACAATAAAAAAAATTACCAGAAATGTGGTAATTTAGGCCAATAAGACTGCATTATCTTGTTCCAGGGCTCAAAAGTCCACAGTGGGACTCAATATCCTAAAATCCTAATACAACCTAGGCTATTCTCAATTTGGAGGTTGGTCTAGGGCAGAATGTGTTTCCTTGCTGACTGCCTGTCTGCTTGCACACTCTTTTCCAGTCATCAGGGTAAGTGGTCAATCTTTCTCATATTACATCACCTGACACTAGCCCCTCTGCCTTTGCCTTCCAAATTCAGATATGCTTGTAATTACCTTGGTCCTACATGAATAATTTGGGATAACCTCTTCACTTAAATGTTAGCATCCTTAACCTCAACTTCAATTTTAAATTACCAATCAATTCACAAGAGATTCAATATAGACACCACTGAGGATCAGTTACACTGGTAACCAAAAATAGGTATCATTATCCTCATTAACACTTGAGAAAGGCAAGACTTAAAAAATGTATAGAGGTAAAGAAATAAAATATTGAGTGTTCATAGAGGTAAAGAAATCAAATATTGAATGTTTCTACTTATTCTACCCCATATCTTCTGTGTCCTCTGACTCTTAATAGGAAATAGATGACCTAGTCCAACTGGTTCACTTAATAAGAGTTCAATTAAAAGGATTATTTAAAGTGTGGGCAGTTGAAGCAAAGTTCTATGGACCAGTAACAAGGTTTTGTTCAAGCCTGGGCACTATGCCTGAGCTCTACAGCTTAGGGCTAGTGCTCTACCACTTGAGACACATCGCCACTTCCAGTTTTGTGAGTGGTTTACTGGAGATAAGAATCACATGGACTTTTCCTGCCCAGGCTGGCTTTGAACCACGGTCCTCAAATCTCAGCCTCCTGAGTAGCTAGAATACAGGCCTGAGCCGCCGGTGCCTGGCACACTTTTGCTGTTTTTTTTAGGCAAGTCGGTACCTGCTGTCCTCCCCAGTTTCTCTTTAGCCTTTATTTTCAGTTGAACTTTTTTTTGGGGGGGAGGGGTCCAGTCGTGGGGCTTGAACTCTGGGCCTGGACGCTGTCCTTCAGCTCTTCAGCTCAAGGCTAGGACTCTACCACTTGAGCCACAGCACCACTTCTGGCTTTTTTCTTTTTGCTTATGTGGTCCTGAGGAATCGAACCCAGGGCCTCATGTATGCAAGGCAAACGCTCTACCACTGAGCCACCTTCCCAGCCCCTCAGTTGAACTTTTAATAGTACTAAAAATGAAAGTCAAGTTTCCATGATTTATTTTTTTCTTTCAATCTTTCTATTTTTTAAAAAAAAGTTTTATTGTAAAGGAGTTACAGTTACATAGATCAGATAATAAGTACATTTCTTTTTCAACAATGTCACTTCTTCCCTAACTTTTTTCCAGCTTTTTTCTTCCCAACTCCACTTTCTCCCACAAGTTGTATAGTCAATTTTCAGCATATTTTCTACTGAGTATCACTGCTGAATTAGTTCACCCTTTGTCCTACCATTTCTGTGCTTCTCTTTCCCCTCCCCCAAACAGATAAACTTATATACAAGAACAATGTATAAACTTATATACAGAACAAAAAACACCTCTTGTTTCCATTTCTTGGAGTTTATTTTGATAAACATCATTTTGTATGATCACATACACATACCTATTAAGCCTTTGTGATCCCCTCCTAAGAAGATCATCCTTTGATTTCACTGTATGAAAGTTTAAAGTCCTGTTTAATTCTTTATCTTTATCATTAACTTCCATTTTTAGTCTTGTATTTATACCTTCAATATACACAAAGCCACATATATTTGCACTAGATATTTTTATCCTTTCACCTAGTTTTAATTTATTACTTCCTGTTAAATTAGGATAGCATTTTGACTTGAACTGTGAACCTCAAAAGTACTAGAGAATACATGAAAGAGAACCTTTCAGTACCCAAACATCTGTCTTTCATTTCTTCTTGTTTGCCATTAATATGCAGAATGAGATTGGGAAATCACAATGAATAAAATTGAAAATCAAATACAAGTGAAGGAGAAAGAGCTGGTCACTTTTTTGTGTCAGATCACAGACAAGAAATCTGAGGAAAGATTACACACTTGGGTAAGAAGAGATATGGACTCACACTGACTCTGGAAGTTGAAGACACCCTTCAATAGGAGACATAGGAAGAACTTATTCTGAATTCCGTATTTCATGAGGTTATGGAAAAAAAGTACTAAAAAAAACAACCAAAAGCATCTATTTCTTTATGGAATTATCACTTAAAACACAACCTAAAGTGTAACCATCTATGCTTATTTGAAAGCTAATCCCTATGTTAAACACTGAAATTTTTTCACTCATATTGCTATGGAACAACTCATTATAAGCTCACAATCAAGGGCTCTATCTTCTGATTATTTGAGGGGAAGATCAGTACTGGGTCCTGGATTTCAACTCAGAACTCTGACACTTGAGCTACTTCTTCAGTCCCAACAAAGTTATCTTTTTTAAAAAAAACTTATTTATTTAATGTACTTATTTTATTTTTATCTTCAAGTTGTTGTACAAAGGGATTACTGTTAAACATGTCAGTTTATAAGTACAGTGCATCTCAATCAATACCACACCTTTCATTATCCTTCCCACCTCTCCCAACTCACCTATCCTTTCAATTTACCTTTCAAAATCACCTTGAACATTCCTGACCTCATCTAAACCCATCTTTTAAAAGTGTCACTACTTTCCAGTGACTTTTGGGAGTATCTATGCCATGGGGGTACAAATGTGAAACTTGTAACATCTTGAAGACCAACCCTTCATTTATTTATGAACTTAAGGTTTTCTTTAAATAATGGCCTAACTAGTGACAAACTACTTTGCTGGGTTCAAGGTAAACTGAACTTGAACCTTTCCCTTATAAAATACCTCTTCCTAAGTGAAGCATCTCTATTAACCAAAAATAACTTGGAAATTAACAAAGTATAAAATTCCCAGGCCAGCAAAACCTACAGTTACACACAAATTGAGTCAACAGATTGGTAACCTCAATAAGATTGAGATACCTGAAGAATGTGTGTGTGTGTGTGTGTGTGTGTGTGTGTGTTGAGGAGATGAGGAGAAATGGGTTTTCAATGTTCTTCCTTAGAAATTACAATATATACTGTGATGGCACAGTTGGTGTGATTCTCTAGCCTAGGACTGTTTACTGGAACACTAAAACTGCTTTCTACCATAACTAAGATATGGAACCAACCCAGATGTCCCTCAGTGGATGAATGGATCAAGAAAATGTGGTATACATACACAATGGAATTCTATGCCTCCATCAGAAAGAATGACATTGCCCCATTTGTTAGGAAATTGAAAGACTTGGAAAAATTATATTAAGGGAAGTAAGTCAGGTCCAAAGAAACATAAGTCCCATGGTTTCCCTTATTTGCAATAACTAGTATATGTCTGAGACAAGCATAAATGGTCAGATAAGTTGATGTTAGACAAAATGAACCCCAAGATACAGACTCAAATGTTTTTTTTTCTTTCATGAGATTGTTTCTAACATATTTATAAGATGATTTCTTTGTTGCTTTGTATGTCTCTCCCCCACAGTATAACCCCTGTTTTGATGTTGGTATAATTTGTGGAGAGGAAGGGAAAAACCTAATTGTTTAAATAGGGATACTGGAGAACCTATTGCAACAATGAGATGTACAAGACATTATGTCAAAAAACGAACTTTACAACTTTGGCGAGGTTGTGGGGGAGATGGGGGGAGTGGTGGGAGGGAAATGGGAAGTGATGTGACGGGGAAACAAAGGAGGAGGCAACAATGCTTGATAAGAAATGTACTCATTACATTGTACATGTAATTGTAACCCCTCTGTATGGTATTTTCACAATAAAAAAAAGAAATTACAATATGTTAGGAGCAATGGTATATAATTTCAAATCAAAGAAATGCTTCTTAATGTATCAACAATCAGATGCTAGTTTCTTTTTCTTAACACTGTTACGCAATTCAAACATAAGTTTTTGCAATGCACATAGGACAGATTCATGGTTTATAGGTTCATGTTGAAAACATTGCTAAAGGATATGGGAGGGTATAAAATAATTCCAAATTTTATACAATCAGAACAAATGATACTGGGACTTGGAAACTTCTACCCACAGTCAGCAATAACAAGGACTGGAAGTAGAATGAGGGTGACAAGTACAGACGGGAGATTTGTGAAACCAACTTTTGTGAAACCAACTTAAAGAGAAAAAAGAGGGGACGGGGAAAAAAGGAAAGAGGAGTTAATGTTGACCTTTGAGCAAACTATTCAGAGGCAACAATAGTTCTCTGATATTTGTTGGAAAACTCAGATTAAAACTGGAAGATAAATAGAATGTGTGGGTGACAGAGGAAAAAAACTGAGTACACATGCAAAATTAGGCAAAGAGAGTAGTTGACAGACAATACATATCAAGAAAAGTAGACAAGAACACCAACTACTTTAAAAAGTATGGGTGAACATCAGAATCCTATTGCATGTCCATGATAGCTTATTGTTTATTCATGGATCATGTAACTATGAAGAATTACTGTTAAGTAATTTTGAAGTACTACTATTACCTTCTGAAGCCTTAAAGATGGTGTTTAGTGATGACATACCACACACACACACACACACACACACACACACACACACGCACGCACACACACTGCCATTTGATGTTGAATTAAAAGTGTATCAGAACCAAGACTGGCCAACTTAGTTATACCAGCTCAGAATGCTCACCTCAGTAACTTGCTACTACTATCTGTCAGTGCTGAGGATAAAATCTACTCATTGGACTCAGACCTGCCCTAAGTGTTTCTGTGCTCATAAAGTCCTTTGAACAATATTGCTAATATTCTGTCCTCATTAAGAGCACAGTACATGTTTGCAGCTGATAAGTCATTATTTTTTAAGTCCATTTCTTTTCTATATGACCTATTTTCAATGAAACAAAACACAAAAAATTTGCATCACTAATAGTTTTCTTCCTAAATACCATTTCACAGTGATTCTGGCTAGAATATGAGTTTTAAGAAGCTCCTCAGAGGTGATAAAAGTTCAGAATCTTAAATTCTGTTGCTTTATATCTGTCTAGACTAATTCTTCCTGAAACACAATTTCATTTCTTGCAGCCTAGACTAATTAGCTAAGTGACAGACCTACTAGTATGTCATACATCTTTGGTATATTTTGACTTATTTCTCATGTTCCAAACCTTTGATCGCATATCTCATCTTTATAATACATCCAATTCCAGTTTGCCTCTATAACTTCTCTCTCTCTTACTATTTAAATTTATATCTATTTCTGACCATCTGGTTGCAATCAATCCTTATTTACTTAGCACCTCTTCAATGAATAAAGCATCAGTTAAAATTCAACTCTAATCTCATAATAGCCAACCGGTATTATTACAACATGATTCTGATCTCTGGCCTGACACCCTACTCACAATGATTTAACTTGGGCAGTGCCAAATTTCATGTTTGCTTTCTGTCCTATATCTGTCATCCATAACTTTTTGTATCTTCATTCAGAAAAGGATACAGTTCTTGGCATGGTATCTTTCTACCTAGTAGAAAAATAATTGTCAAATGATAAATAATTGAACTGTTGCTAAGTTGCAATAAAATAAATTTAATTTTTAAATGAATCCACCACAGAGATGAGGTAAGTGCTCCTTTGCTGCAGTTAACTGGAGAAAATAGTAGGAATCCAAAAATCTTTGTTTTACTAGAGCTGTACAAGCTTAAAAGACAAATTCCCCTTGGCTTACTTTCTCTATCTGTAATATAAGAATGATACTATCAGCCTTACCTATATCAAATAAAATTAACCAAATTTAAGACAAAATAGAAAAGAATTAAAATAGCCAAATGAGGAGCCATCATCTGATGGATGGATTAAAAAAAAGTGGTATTTTATGTTAAGCAAAATATTTGCTAGACTCAAAAAGGCAAATGTTGCATTTTTTCCTAAAATGAGAAATCTAAGCCTAAAAAATAAAAAATGGCATGAATGAAAAAGAGAGAGGGCAACAATGGAAAATGGAAAAGATCACTGTGTTTGATATACTTTATTATGTACATGTATGAAACCAACTACAAATTGTAATAAAAAGAGTGGAGAAGGAGGAGAGATAATAAAGAATTAAAAAGGAGGTGAATTTAATCAAAACATTTTATGCATGTTAGGGCATATGACAATAAAATCCCTTTGTACAATCAGTGTACATAAATAATTGATTAAACAAACACATAATGAACACCCTGAAAATGATAACACTCTGAAAAACAACAGAAGCATTTGTAGAGAAACTTACCATTACAAGATAATGACCCTGTCACCTATATGTAAACATAGTTTTCCCATTATAATGGCAGATTCATAAAAATACAGCAGTATTTTCCTTGCCATTGTGCCCTGCTGGTCATGGGTGACACTGGTGACCTGCCCCTTGAACCCAACCCTGTCATTGGCATGCACCTGTCAGCACTCACATTTGGTCTTGCAATAATTAGTTTCTGGAAATCAGGGTCAATTTTGTTATTTGCTCCAGAAGACAGAATTTTGTGTTCTCTGAGTAGAAGACCACTTCTGTGAATATTACATTGGCTCTCAGAATTCCCCAGTAGGACTGGTCTAGAAGTATTTAAAGAACTATTAGAATAACAACAACAACAACAACAACAATTTGGCTGTGCCAGTTTCACTGTCCTGAGGGGGAGGTCTCCTAAACAATGAGTAATTTTTAAAAAACCAGACAAATTTCTTATTCAAATCTTTGCATTAGGATCAACTTTTGAGTAAACCTAAAGCAAAGAAATTCCTTAAAAAAACACAATGTAGAATTCATCCTGACAAATAGATTTTGATGGTATGACTGACATTAGAAGTATATTTGTCCTTGAATTTTCTGAATTTGCAATGCATCACACTTCTCCATGAAACCCCATCTTCCAGGACCATTTTCCACCTTTATACATCAGCCATGATGAGCAACATATGTCACCCACTTAAACACTGTATGCTGCAGTGATTTGGCATGAGCCAGTTTCTGGCACAGAGAATCTGAAACTACCATCCTTTCACTATCTTACCCTGGCTAATGTTTGTCCATGCTTTCCATCATTTGTTCCATCATTTTCCATCATTTGTATTAGTGTACCTGAGGCTAGCTTGATAGCAAATGCCAATGAAGAAGTTAAGAGGTTAGCAGAAAAGGAGAGATTGAAGGAACTAGCTGTACATCCATGAGTCCATTTATCCTGGAGTTTGCCATCTAGCAGAAGGTTTCCTGCTGCTACCTCATATGAAGTTGCAGAGTACCCAAGAAGAAAAAAAAATACTTGTAACAATGTAAAGGAGATTATTGTTTTATTTTATTTTTCTGTGCTGGAAACTTTATAAAGCCTATACTGCCAGGTTTCCAGAAAATTTATCCTTAACCTTTGTTTCATGACTACTTGCTCCAATAAAATAATCTAAAAAAGTTGCCTGTGACTTATCTATTCCCCTGAATGTAGAAACATTAAACTAATTCCTTTTTAAAAGTCAAGAGGAATTATTTCTTTAATATCATGAATAACAGAGAAACTCCCTTGGCAGAGATTCAGGTTTACCATCATTTATGCAGAGGTAGGAAGACAGTGATGACCTTGGAAAAAGTTTTTAAGCAGGTAACTCTTTAAAAAAACAGTAAGATAATAATAGGCATGGGCATAGTTAGTGTAGGCATAGTAGAGGTACCCTATGCTTAGTATCTGTCTATTTTGGCTGGGGTTGTCATGAAATATCCAATCTCTTCAGAATTTTCAATCAGCCGCACAGAGACTCCAACTTCTCTTTCTGGGTAACTGAAAAGCCAGACAAAATCTGAAAATCTGCCAAAAGTTGCCATCATCCTTGCATGAGTCTGAAGGCTGAAGAGTACTTTTTCAACCATCCTGGATAGACAGCTTCTCCTCTGTTTTAACTTTGTCCCTCAACAAAACAGTATACTTGACTAAAATTATTAGGTTTCACCGACTGATCTACTTCAAAATCACTATTGAGCTCATGAGAAATCAAGCATGGAGTTTGGGGAATTTTCTATGAGGATTTCATGACAAAGGATGAGTAAGAGGAATGTTCAGAAAGTAAGGCATTACTGATTCAGTGGCTGCTCCATTTATAGTATATACCAGAATTACCTTTTGTTTCCCTGTGCATCTACTTTAGTCAGGCTTCCGTGCATAAAGAAACATGTGTTCCCTAGTTAGCTGAACCTAGACTGCAGTGCAAGAGCCCAATGTCTAATCTCAGTTGTACACTGATGGAGTCTAATTTGGAAATTCAGAGAGATGCATGAAATACCTCTAAATTTAGAATCTGACACAATGGTGGTTGCTAGGAGCTCAAAAAGAAATCAAGGAACAAAGGGAGTAGCTTTTGAAGTGGTTGCACTCATTTAGAGAAGTAGAAAGACTGTACCTGGTGATGTGGCCTCTGTGCTGCTGTGGACCATTAAGATGAATGACTAAATGACTAGAGAAGTAGCTCAGCAAAAGTGTCACAAAGGCTAGAATTCCAGGAGAGGCAGAGAGGTGACTTTCATTACAATGAACTGGGACTCAAGCATAAAAGTCACATTAACAATACCTGAATCTCACGTCTAATTTCTTGCCTATTGAGTCAAAAAACTGTCTCTTGGTTCCCTACATTAATAAATTTAAAGTGTTTTATCTGATCTGTTCCTTTTAAAAATGCTGATGTGCATTTTTTTTGTCATGAGCCTTTTCTGTCTTGTTTCTGCTTTTCCTATGTTGTTACCATCCTGAATCTCTGTGCAATGATTTAGAAAGAGCCAGGGGTGAGAAGAGGCTTTGGGACAAAACAACAGCAACAAAAATCTTGATTTAAGTAGGAACCATCATGATTGTGTAGTTATTTAATTACTTAGCTCTTCCTATGATACTCTACCTAATTCCTTCAGTCATTTAATTAGGCAGGCCCAGATGGAATTCCAAGAATGATGATAAACTTCAGTTCCAACCAACAGCTGAATCATTACAGTGTTTTAAGCTATTGCTAAACAGTATTGCTTGTATATGTAACACTGAAAAAAATCATTCGGAAGACAAAGAATTATCACATCATAATTCCAGCAATGAGACCTAAAAGAATACCCAGCATGTATGGAATCAGAGAGGCGATGCCAGGCTTTATTTTCACTAAATAATCTTCTATTCCACTAGGATCCAGTCATTTTCCAGACTTTCTGCTCACAGGTTTCTAAGAATGTCTTTATTCAAAATAAGCAGATAAACCACCAGAGAATACCCCTCCTTTCCTTCCTTACAATCTGTTTCAAATTTATTTTAAGATAGCATTTGTTTCCATAGAGTCGGCAAAGTTTCCTAACCAAATAAACTTAAAAGTTTTCAGCAAGCCAGCTGTTTTTATAATACACCACACACACACACACACACACACACACTATAATATGTACTATACTGATTTTACCTACTCTCAACTTCACTAGGTTATATGACCTGATGATAATGAACTGACCACTTAAATTCTTTCTAAATGTATGGACTTGTGGGTGGAAGCATTCCAGTATTATGACATTTAGTGACAAAAAAATAGAATGTCAGGAATAAAGCCAATTTTCACACTCACCTAGGGAACTTTGGCCCAGAACAAAAACATCTCTGGGACCTTTAATTATGTATTACAAAGACTTTTCTGCTGATATCGGAGTGAGGCCAAGAGAAACAAGGGAGCTGTTAGGTAGATAGGGATAAAAGTGGTAGCCATAATACATGGCAGGTAACATGGGTTCATCATGTAGTTTCTTGGTACCATAGTGCCTCCCAATAATATGAGTTCCTCCTCAAACACTTCTTCCCAAAATGCCCTGTGTACCTACCCAACCAATGCAAACAGCCAGGGCAGTGCATGTACAAACCATCAAGTAATCCAAGAAACCCACACAAAGCACAGAGGAGGATATGGGAGGGGTCCTGAAGCATAACTGAACTCCAAGAGATTTCCACTGAACTCTTTTGTGGACCTCTATCAGATGGATGGAGAGGAGACTTTGGTACTTTATTTAACAGCTTCCTCTACTTTCAAATACATTTACTCTGTGTAAGTACTTGCCTAATAGTGAGTTCTTTATTGGGCAGGAAAATTGAATCTGTTTCCCCCCTAGATGGCATCAGACACATTATAGATCATCTCTCTGGACCAGATAAATAAAATCTTCCTGTTATTAAGAATGTGGGAATTTACCTAAGTGTTTTAAAGAGAAAACAGAAAGCTAGGATAAAGGATATCCAAGAGTCAAGAAAGCAAACTCTTAGGGGATTGTGCCACTGGAGGACAGGGTGGTGTCAGGGAAAAGTACTGATTCTTCATGAAGAGCTCCTAAGTCTCTAACATATACAGAAAGCTAGAAACTGGGAATATTAGGCTTATAGGCTTTCTTTAGGGATTGAAATAACTTCTCCCAAGGCTTGCATAATAACACTCACACCTGTTTTGCTTGGTTGGTTATTTTCCCCCAACTCTCCCATCACTCTTCCTCCCTTTCCATTTTCTTCCACCTGCATTTTAAACATAGTGGTGCTCCCTTAGGTTCTTTACCAAGCACCTGTCTCCGTTCACTGCACAAGTCCTTTCCAGGTGAATGCATTTATTTCTATAGTTACAACCAGCTCAAATCAAACCTCCCTTCTGAGATCCAGCCCCATCATCCAATACCTTCTCTGCAGACAGACTTTCATTCACAGATGGGTCTGAATTTGAAATGTTCAGCAGAATTGTGCCTCCTCTCACTTTATCATGCTTAATAACATTTACTATTAACCCATACTCTCCACATTGATCTACTCTCCTAATGCATGAATTTCATTTTTTGTACTTAATATTTATTCAAACCTGCTGTGCACTAGCCATTAAGCTAGAATCAGTAGCAATAGATAGGAAGCTACAGTTAGTACAGAGATTCTTGTGAAATACATAGCCTAGTTGGGGAGACATGCAATAACCAAAGCAAATAAAACAATTTGTGCTTGTGCAAAGAGGTATTCATACAATAAATAAATTTCCAAGATGGGGAATAGAGATGGAAGATAGAGTATTAATTGATAATGGTAAGGGATCTGTGTGTGTGTGTGTGTGTGCACGCGCGCGTGCACCAGAAATAAGGCTTAAACTCAGGGCTGTGCATGCTCATTCAATTTGATTTCTCATGGCTAATGTTCTACCCATTGAGTCATTCCTTTAGTTTAGCTTTGTCTGGTGGTGGTGATGGTGAATTACAGATAGTCTCCTGGTCTTGCTACCTAGATAGACGTTGAATTGTGATCTTTAGATCTCATCTTCTTCAGTAGGTGAAATTATGACTTGAGCCCCTGTTGCTCATGAAAAGTTTCTGAGGAGTGATCTTCAAGCCAAGTACTGAAAGATGCAATAGCCCACTGTAATGAGTGTTCCAGAATAAAGAACAGGAAGTCAACCCTCCAAAACTGGCAGATTTATTCTGTCAACGGTCAGAATGCCAAGAATTGTAAAGTGCCATAAATGGTTAAGGGTGTCTAAAACACTCTCTTGGGCAAGAATTCACTGAATGCTTTTCATGACCATTGTGCAAGGCTCTATGTAAAATCTCATTTTTCATCCATATTTACCCTTTGAGATTTTTAAAAACTTTATTTGGAGAATTAGGAAAATAAGTTACAAGGAAACTAGCCATTTGCACAGGCTTACAGAGTCATTGAGTTACCTTTCAATCCAGGTAAGTTTACTCAGTTGGTATGAGGTATATTTTATATTGGCATTTATTGTCAGAGAGAATCAGATCTTTCAGGGACTTTAAGAACATGATAAGCACTATGGATTTTATTTTTATTGAAAATAGAAAATCAATAACAGTTCTTTAGAAAAAGGAGGCAATACTTTCTCTCTAAACCTCTCTGGAATTTACCTATCAGATCATAATTCACTTCATTTTCTTGAATAGTCTGACTTATTGCATCAATATTCATTTTTATTCCCTGTTAATTCATACCCTTCATTGCCATCAGATTTTAATACATCTTAAACACAAATTCAAACAACTCACAGTCCTGTTTAAAGTTCCTTTAACAAACGCTGGTGAGTTCATGCCTATAACCTTATCATGGAAGGCAGAGAACAGGATGAGCCAAAGCCAATCCAAGCAGAAAAGTTTGCAAGACTTCATCTTCATGGAGGGAAGCTAAATGTGATGATACATGGCTGTGATCCTTGTGACAACAGAAAGACTAAAAGTATGTGTACCACAACTCAGGCTTGAGCCTAGTAGCAACCAAGATTCTATCCTAAAAAGAAAAACAGTGGAAAACAAGTCTGGGGGAGTGGCAGAGCAGTATTGCACCAGCCTAGCAAGTATGAAGCCATAAGTTTAAATCTCAGTAATGCAAATATATATACATATATATAAAACACATATAGGTATGCATATATATGAATATGTATGTACATATGTATGTATGCATGTGTGTCTATTTGCCACAGAGCACACCCAGCATTTCATGATCTGACCTGTTTTCTTCCCTCTCCCTCTAAGACCTCTTGAATTTTCATTCTGAGTTCCTATGACACTGGATCCCTTAGAGTTCAAAATGTGCTCTTCCCTCTCTTCTTCAAACAGTAAATGAGATGCCTATAGGTGAGCATGAGAGTTCTACCTCTTGTCCAGCCTAACTTCTTTGTCTAGAAGGCACTCCCATACTGTTGCCCCTCCCTATCTCTCACCCTTCTGCTTCTCATTGCTAATTTGATCTGCTGCTCACTCTTAAATTTTCAGTTCTAGAATCACTATCACTAGAATCACTATCCAAGCCCTGATACTGGTGCAAGAAACTACCTTTTCACCATATCCTATTCCTACATATGTACCAGCATTTGCTTTATGTGTTTTACTTGTTAATTACTTGTTTTCCCAATAAATTAGCACCCATTTGAGTTTAGGGATTGTATATTATCCATAAAAAACCCAGGCCCAGAATATGACATGAGCTTTAATACAAATTTGTTCTGTAGAAATCAGTTAGTGAATATATTTAAATATCAGAGCTCATGATGATATAATCTATCTTGATAATGTGATACATAATTTGGTAAATTGAAGAGAAAAATATGATGATACAAATATATTTAAAGTATACTGAGCTTCTTAATGAAAATGATGGGGATCTGAAGGTTACAAGTTGGTTAGAAGTTTATCAGCCAATAAATGGTAGGACCCAACTTATATACTGGTTTTCCAATGCAATTCATTTGAATTTAAGCTGATATCAGGGGATAGTTTATGATTCTGTCTAAAAATAGGTACTTGAAAAATGAGCTTTAACCATGAAATATGCAGCATATAGCAAAGAACTGGTTTTTGTTTTCAAGCTTACCACAAGCTCTGAAGTTCAGAATTCTGAAACTGAGACAAATTAGAGGAACTATATCCCTGAGGTCCTGGAACAGAAGTTAACTATTTTTAAAGCACTAGTAACTACTGTTAAACTGCTGATAATGCTGATGATAAATCTTTATTGTAAATACTTTTTTAAATATTTATTTAATATTAAATTTATTTAATGTTGATGGGTCTGGGCAATTAGAATCACTAGTTTAAAATGATTTCATATTGCCTTAGCAGCCTTTAAAGAAAGACTCATAAGTCAAACAGCCAGCTGGATTTCCCGTTGCCAGTACCTGCTGCTTTGAACATTCCACAGATGCCTTTAAGAAGTTACACTGCAACCATAGCTACTTTCTGCCAAAGCACAACTGCAGCCTCTAAAACCACTGTTCCAACTACACTGTTTCAGACAACTTTTTGTCATCATAAACCATGAGAAATTCTAGATTATCCTGAAGCCATTTCTACAAGGCCAAAAGAGAACTTTCTCTGATGGCCAGCAGAAAGCATGTGACTAGCTCAAAGCCCTGTCTTCATTTATATTGGGGACTGCTGTGATTGGTCAACATGCAGTCCTTCATTTGCATAAAGGACTCTCATCAGTAGTGCAGATATCGTTTCCTCACTTCCATTCTATCTACATAAACAGCAGTTTGACTCACTTTCTTAGGTCAGCCAAGGTACACCTTCCTGGGCTGTCTTAATATTAGGCTTAATAAAAAGTTTATATCAAGAGATTTGTTTTCTTACCTAGTTTTGATTTTCATTAGTAAGTCAGGCTGAGCTGGTAACCTGAAGAAAGGAGAGATAGCAGCCAAGCAGTGAGGGAGGTAACAACAGGAGCAGAGGCTGCAGTAACTGCCATCATTACTACAGTAGTAATGATGAGATGTAGCTGAAGAACTCCAGAGAGTGGCCAGGGCATATATGGTGATGCTACTTGCTGCCAAAACACCACTTCAAACTGAGAGACAAGGGATGGTAGAGGAGAGAAGAAAAGCTGAAGTTGAAAAATGTCAGAAGGCCATAAAGAGACCATGAGCCCTAGTCACTGTTAAATGTTCTAGAAAGCTGCCAAGCCTTGCCGGCCAAGAGTCTCAAGACCTCCTAGGCCAGAGAGCTGTAACACTTATCATTTTAGAGCTGAGCTCCCAGCACCTGAGGCCTGAATGAGAGTTCTAACACTGGGATATGCCACTGCTGTTGACTGCTACAGTCCACTGCTTCTGCAAGCTGAGAATTACAATAACTGCCAAGTTCTGGGATGCTAACCACTGAAGTCCAAAGTAAGAAGCCTAGCGCCATAATTTTCTGGCTTCTAAAGCTGGAGCAAAGGCCTTTAGCCCTCAGAACTTGGAGCTGTAGTTCTCTGGGCCATCCTGTCCATCCGTGTGTACACTTAAAGGCCCAAGACTGCCAGATTATAAGAAATTCTCCTTACTCATTCAGAAAGCCTATGTGGGTAGAGCTAAATTAAAGGGCCCCAGCCAGCTGGTTGGTAACGAAACCACCCAAGTTTTTTTTTGTTGTTGTTTTTTTAACCACAACAATCTTTCTACAAAGACTGAGAATCATAAAAATATTTCTTGTGTCTGCTTTTACTTGGACAATATTCCTATATCACAGACATTTAGTCAGTTCTTGGTGCAGAAATCCAAAATATTGTTGCCTTTATTCTCTCAGCATAAAGTAAGCTTTAAATAATTCATTTACTGGCCAGAGACAAGAGTTTTGTGTTTTGTGTTAAGATAGTGAAAAATTATGCCACTCTGATTTGAGATTAATTTAACTTCATGTTCTGGATAGACAGAGATTTCAGAGGAGAACACCAACAGCTATTTGTCAGGTTGATAGAAAAATATCCCTCAGAAAAAGACATGTTTAGTTACTTTGTTTAAAGGAAAAATATAAATGGAAAATTACCAAAGGAGGCAGAGTAATTAAATTGTTTTAAATAATTTCAGTTCCATTCATTGTCAGGTTGTGCATTTTGTCAAAACAGTTCAGAAATTTTGCAGAACAATAAATATGCCCAATTTCTTTCAGCTTGGGGAAAGCATACAAGTAATGATCAAAATGATAAAGGAAGGTCTCCAGTTTATAAGCCCCTCCACAAAACATTGTTTATATGTACCTTAAGGAGGATAGAGATAAAGACCCAGCCTTCTAGGATAGGGTAATATGAGTCAAGATGTTTCTGGCTCTGAGACTGAATCCACTACTCACTAACATTACCTTTGAACAATTGCACTAACCCACCCACTTTGTCAAAAATTTCTTCTAAAGATCCACTGGACACTCATTTGTTCCAAAATATTTATCTAATAATTATTCTTTGACAATAAATGCAACATTTCTGACCTGACAATTTAGTGTTAGACAATCAAAATACAACGTACTAATTGTTTACATTGATGCTTGCACAAAATAATCTAGCACAAAATGAAAAAAACCTAGCACTAACCTGGGGAAGTAAAAGTGGCAAGAAAAAGAAATGCTGAAAATAATCAGAAAAGATGAGAAATCTGTCAGATACTAAAGATCAGAGAATTTTCTCCTGGTAGAGGGAGAAAAATATTTAAAACAAGGATCTGTGATAGATCCATATTGGAAGTTTTGGAAAACAATGGAGTTCATTATGACCATGATAGATAATAAATGGAAAGCATGTTAAAGATAATGCTAAAAAAATTGGGAATGTAGTAAAAAATGTAGGCTGTCATATACCATACTATAAAATTTATATTTTATCTTGTGTGGTAATGTCACTATTGCTTTAAAAGTAGGATAAATTATGTAATCAGGTTTACATCTTGTACACTGTCAAGGATGTGTGTTGCATCAAATTTAGAGAGAGTGAGAGCAGGCTAATGTAACTATCTTTGTGAGAAAAGAAAAGAGTTATACCACCAAAACTACAGAGATGAGGGAAAGGATTAATTATTAGGGAAAGGTACAAGGAATAATCATGATAATGCCAAGATGAATGTCATAAATTCTATAAATCCTATGTAATATTTGATAAGAGAAAATATTTTCTATTTCCACATGTTCTAAACAAGGGTAAATCATCAACATATGAAATAAAGAATACAGATCATGTTTAAAAGCAGAAGTTGTGAATTTGGGCTTTATACAAATTGTGTTTATGATAACTGACACATTTTAGTGGAAATAGATGGAGATATAGAGGAATGCTGAAAAAATAATGACTTATAACTCAAGATTAAAGTCTATATTAAGGGTTTAAGTTTATAGTTCTAACTCAAAAGTGAAAGTTGAAATTGTAAATGTAGATAATACTGTCCAAGAAA
This sequence comes from Dipodomys ordii, assembly GCF_000151885.1. NCBI lineage: Eukaryota > Metazoa > Chordata > Mammalia > Rodentia > Heteromyidae > Dipodomys > Dipodomys ordii. The sequence continues at coordinate 7,461,193 of NW_012267232.1, read as the reverse complement.
AATTTTTAGGATAAAAAGACATAATATTTCAAGAAAATACAACTTATCCATACTTTTTTTCATGGACTCTGCCTTTAATATATCTCAATAATGATAGCTGAACTTTAACATCAGTACAGTCTTCTCATTCCTGAAACTGAGTTTAATTTGTTCTTCCTTTTATAACCTCTTGAGATTACTGCTTTTTCAGGCAACTTTTTCTAATATTTACATTTAGCCCTGCAAATTCCCCAATAGCAATGGTTTTAACTGCAACCTACAAGTTAGGATGTGTTTTATTTTGATTACACTCTATACAAAATACAACCTGTGGGGTTGGAGACATGGCTCAAGTGGTAGAATGCCAACCAATGAACAAAAGTGTCAGATACTGACTTTGATTTCATCTCATATATATACATATGTATATATATACATATATATATAATATCTAAATGTTATATTCTCTAAGACATTTTATTTTGAAGTATATATTTAATGGCCAAGTTATAACTATACTTTTAATAGCTAATTCTACTATGATTAGAGGACATGCTCTGCCAAGATTCACCCTTTGAAATTTGCAGAACAGGGTATTTCAGTATTTCAGAATCTGAAAAAAAAAAGCCTTATTGCCTAGCATTTAAACAATATGGTTAAATCAATAGGAGAAAATGTCCTGAAAGCACTTGGAAAGTGTTTATTCTGCAGTTGCTATGTGCAGCGCTTTATTGATATCAATTAGATCAATAGTGTTAATCATGTCATTCCAATGATCTATATTGTTACTGACTTAATTTTTCTGCTTGTTTTATCAATTCTTCCCAGTGAGGTAGATATTGTGATAGCCACCCAACTCCTTCTTCGAACTTGAAGGACATAGGAGAGAAGGCTACATGAAGAGAGTTCTCCTCTATCAGTCCCTTTCAGAGAAATTTCTAGATTTACTAGCATCCAATACTTAATCTACATTGGGATGTTTAGGCCTGGATTTCTTTTCCCAAGTTAGTGAAGGTTCAAAAGATCATCTCATTTCCAGAATTCTCCTCAGAAGCAACTAAGACTTCTGCACAGAATGCATGAGATCTCAGCTTTAAATCTTCTTCTCTTTCTTTTTCTATAGATGCTGATGCTTACCATACTCTCAACAAATCAGCTACATCATCATATCTAGCTCAGTGTCCCCAACTGTAATTATTCATGCTACTACAAGTTAAAATAATGTAGCATTGAAAATGGGAACTCCATCTTATGTTATCCAGATAACAATGAAGATTGCTGTCTTTGGTACAGAAAGTAGGGCAAGGCTGGATGATTTCAAACAGGGAGAGGTCAACTATTAAATTTTCTTAGGTATCGAACTATAATGCATCCTTGGTAGAAGAAAGTGCTGTGCAAATGGAACAGACTTAAGCTTTGAGAAGTAGGAAGGGAATTTTAACTGTACAAGCAATGAAAAAGATATTACTGTTCATCCTAATTGACATTTGGGATGGGGAGAGAATAATAAAAGCTTGTTTAGGAAGCCTGGAATAATGAACAATTAAGTACTAAACTGGGAATGAAAGAGCAATGTGTTCTTTGCATACAGGGTTCTCTTATCTCCTATAGTTTGAATGCCAAAGAAAGCCCAAGATCTTGCCCAGAGTTGATTGCAAAAGTAGCTAAAATCCAAAGAGGATTAAGTTCACAACCAAGATAGGCACTTCTGTCAAGGTAGAAATCCTAAATTTTGAATCTGTGGAATCCTCAGACCCAACTGAGCAGTGGGCTAATAGATTATTGGGGTTACTCTGGAAAAACTCAGAATACTCCCCTCACACACCCACCTCAAGAAAAAAGCATTTCATATTGGCTACTAAGACGAAAACTAGGTTATGTTACAACTACGCTGAGACTCCCTAGACTGATAGAAGAAAGTCTATACTGAAAGGATCTGCAAATCTAGCCACTATGTCCTTGAAGGAGCAGAGAAACTAAGCATAGAACTAGATTTTGAGAATTCTTGTTTCAGTCAATTGGAATACTGGATCCAATTAGGAAGCAATTATTCATTTAAGTGAACTCTAATGACACACAGCATTTAACAACTCATCAAAGACTCAATTGCTGTTATATACAGTCTACTAAGAAGACACCTAGAAACATGAAAAACCCAGTCATTCATATGGAGTGAAAATGCCAGTATTATCATGGCAGATGGTGAAGAAAGACCTGGAAAAAATACGTTAGGCTGTAGGATGTAGGCAATATGAGGCAGAAAGCCCATAAAATTATTACCTTCCAGGCATATCGCAAAGGATGCATTGTTTACACTGCAAACGAAATGGATGAGTTAGAGAAACAGATGCTAGCATCACCAAGAACTACTGTGGAAGTTTTCTTTGTATGCCAGGGGTCGTTGTGGGAGAAATCATTACAGGACTAGGCTCACTGATAACTAGTAGGATGATAGATCATCTGATCATCAGAATCATGACAGACCAAAGTAGCACAGTTAATGGCAAAGTCAAGTCAACATATCACCCCCTTCACCCTTTTCACTGAGGCCCCATTACATACAAGTTAGTCTGCCTTCTCCATCACTTCTCTTACTTTATTTTTGTAAATTTCCATACTTTTTAAAACATTATGATTACTTCTGCCTATTTTTTTCTGGTGTCTATTTCAAATAACCAATACTTCATCAATACTGCCTAGCATGCTACCAAAACATCTTCAAAGAGCTTACTTTTTCTATTTTTTCCCCATACTGTTGTATTTTTCACTTTTTATCCACAGTTTTTCAGCACAGTTATTTTAATGGATACTACTATTATCCAGTTTCCATTTGGATGTACTTCTACTGTTTTTTTTTTTTCATTTTATTCCCCTGATCTTATTTCTCACTGCCCTGCTGGTTTCCTATTGGATAATGTACATTATTTTTAGCTTTCTTTTTTATAATATGACACCTTGGCTGACATTACATTCAGAGAAGATCTATATTGGCTTCAGGTAAGAAGCTGGGACACTAGCAATCCCAGATTACCCCATATACGATTGTAATACGTAAGAATGTTTGAATAATATTGACATCAGTCCCTTCAAACAGCAGACTCTTTTTCTTGGTGCACAGTTAACTTCCTGAGTGTTTTAGAAGAGGCCACCAGTACCTACCTTGTTAGCACATTGTGGCTGCAGCTTTTGTTCTTTCAGTAACATGACACACTAATAAGCTTGTCACCACATCTCAGCCCATCAACTGCCTCTTTAAGAAGGAGCAGCAGCAGCACTTACAGAAACAGCTGCAGTATGTGGCAGACCCATCTGTCCGTGTTTCCTTCTTTTAAGATTGTTTTTGTAAATATTCATTACTTTGTTAATTGACTTCAGTTAAGTGTGCATGTGTGTGTGTGTGTATGTGTGTGTGCATATGCATGTATGCATGTTTATGTAGGCTTCCAAGTTTCCAAGTTTTCATAATGGCAGAATAGTTGCTACTGTAGTTCGCATATTATTTGAGTGTAATGCACTAAATTTCATTCATTAAAAGTCTGGACCCTGATATCGTAATATTGAGTTGGTAGAACTTTAAGAAGTAGGACATAATGGAAAATGATGACTCACAGGAATTCCACCAGAAGGGATGGGGGATGGGCTATTATAAGCAAGTTTGACACCACCTCTGAGACCTTCTTTTATCCCTGTCATGTCTAAAATAACTAGACAAAAACTAGGCTATATTATGGCTCAAGTAATAGAGTCCCAATCAAACAAGCAAACTAAGAAAGTGTCAGGCTCTGAGTTCAAATCCCAGTTCAGGTAGAGAAAAAAAAACAGCATAAACATTCACACAAATTCAAAGCCAAGTGCTATCTACAGAATTACATGTTTGAATTTTCAAATATTGTCTTCATTTTGTATTCTGACAACTGAGAAAAATAGCTAAAATAATTTTCTTATACAATAAAAGGCATTATAATATAAACTTTAATATACAGATTTGGCTGTATAATATAAACTCTCTATAATATATGGAGTCAGCTCTACAATATAAACAAGACTCACTGGTGTTTTTACACTGAGTAGAGAAGTATGAGACAGAAAAATTGTTCTGAACAACATTCCTGGACTTGAATGTTTAGAATCCAGATTTGGGTTTGATTCATCCAGAGCAAGCTAGGTGCAGATTGGTAGAGGCAGAGAGGGTGTGGTAGGCCAATCTGACAAGCAGGATAATGGGCCTGCTGTATACTCGGTAATGTTCGTGAGGATACTGAATCATCTCCAAAAAAAAAAAAGGTCAATCTAACAGCTATCCTTAGAGGAACTGGTGCCCTGGTACAGTTGGGACCAATTTGTGTTAATTATACTTAGACCTTCCTCCTTTGATGCTAAGTTTAGGAGACCTAAACTAATGATAAAGAAATTAAGTATTTTTTCTAAATCTAATATTTTCTCTATGCTGAGAACAGAGGTTGGAGGTGTTCAGAGACTTTTTTCTGTTACTTTATTTTAGCAAATAGTTAAAATTTAAAACTATAATTTACAGTGCTGAAATTAATAATTGGTGAATGACAAAAATTATGTGAGAGGGCCTACAATAATGTCAATGAGGCCCAGTTTGTCTAAAACAAGGTAAAATAAAATTTGAGTATTTAAAATATTGCACTTTATGAAGTTAAAGACTTGCTACAGCCATGTATGGGATGGTTTACCCGGATATTCATGTCATTCTTCAATAATAAAATATTTTGCAATGTGATAAGGGATTTTGAGTTTAGGAGCTTAGGATGCTTTCCCTAAAAGACTAACTTATAAGAATGAAAATGTAGCCATCATAACCCTCATCCCAAAACCAGGCAGGGACTCATCAAAGAAAAAGAACTATAGACCCATTTCTTTCATGAACATCGATGCAAAATATCTCAACAAAATTTTGGCCAGTCAACTTCAACAACTAATCAAAAAAAATCACACACCATAATCAAACAGGATTCATTTCAGGGAAGCAAAGCTGGTTCAATATATTCAAATCAATTAATATAATTCATCACAGCAAGAGCAAGGATAAAAACCACATGATTATCTCAATAGATGCAGAAAAAGCATTTGACAAGATCCAACACCCCTTTATGATGAAAACTCTCGAAAAACTAGGAATCCATGGAACATTCCTCAACATAATAAAGGCTGTGTATGACAAACCTATAGCCAGCATTATACTTAATGGCAAAAAGCTAAAACCATTTCCTCTAAGCTCAGGAATGAGACAAGGATGTCCACTTTCTCTACTCCTCTTCAATTTAGTGTTAGAATGCCTCACTAGAGTAATAAGGTAAGATGCAAACATAAAGGGGATCCAAATAGGGAAAGCTGAAGTAAAACTCTCCCTCTTTGCAGATGGCATAATCTTATATTTAAAGAAGCCCATGGAGGGACAAGGAAGGTGGCTTAGTGGTAGAATGCTTGCCTTGCATGTGTGAGGCCCTGGATTCAATTCCTCAGAAATAAATAAATAAATAGAAAAATAAACAAATAAATAGAAAAAGCCAGAAGTGGCACTGTGGCTCAAGGAGTAGAGCATGAGCCTTGAGCTCAAGAGCTGAGGGACAGCCCCCAGGCCCAGAATTTAAGCCCCACAGCCGGAAAATAAAAGAACTCCATGGACTCCATTCCATTTACTTGTGCTGATCCAAACTTTGGCAAAGGAGCAGGGTATAAAGTTAACCCTCAAAAATCAATGGATTTTCTGTATGCCAACAATGAGAAGACCATGGCTGAAATCAGGAAAGCAACTCTTTTTGTAATAGTGCCAAAAAAATAAAATACCTAGGAGTTAAATTAACTAAAGAAGTAAAGGACCTCTACAATGAAAATTTTAAAAACCTGAAAAAGGAAATTAAAGCAGAGCTAAGGAAGTGGAAGACATCCCATGCTCCTGGATTAGGTGGATTAACATAATGAAATTTGCAATACTACCAAACATTATGTACAAATTCAATGTGATACCTATCAATGGTCTAACCTCATTCTTCAATGAAATAGCATAAGCAACCCAAAAATTCATATCGATCAATAAAAGACTCTGAATAGCAAAACCAATCATTAACAGAAAGAACAGTTCTAGAGGAATATCAATACCAAATTTCAAATTCGACTGCAAAGCCATAGTAATCAAAACAACTTGGTACTGGCACAAAAACAGACCAGAGGACCAATGGAATAGAACTGAAGACCCAGAAACGAACCCACACACCTATAACCATCTAATCTTCAATAAAGGAGCTAAAAAAGTAGAATGGAAGAAAGACAGCCTCTTCAGGAAATGGTGCTGGCAAAATTGGTTTAACACCAGTAGAAAACTAAAGCTAGATCCTTCTATATCACCCTGCACCAGAATCAACTCCAAATGGATCAATGACCTCAAAGTCAAAACAGACACCCTGAAAACATTACAGGAATGAATAGATGATACTCTAAGGCTCCTTGGCACAGGCCAAAATTTTCTTAATAGAGACCCAGAAACACAACAAATCAAAGAAAGATTGGACAAATGGGACTGCATGAAGCTGCAGAGCTTCTGCATGGCAAAGGACATAGCAAGTAAGATAAATAGAAAGCCCACAGATTGGGAGTTCTTCATTAGCCAAACAATGGACAAGGGTCTCATATCTAAAAGATACTTAGAATTCAAAAAATTAAAACCCCAACAACAAATACTCAAAAAAACAACTGCCGAATAAAGACTTAAAAGAGGCTAAAGTCTTAAAAAGAAACTTCTCTGAAGAGGAAATAAATATGGCCAATAGACACATGAAATGCTCAACCTCTGTGGCCATAAAAAATGCAAATCAAAAAAACATTGAAATTCCACCTCATCCGAGTTAGAATGGCTATAATCAAGAAATCTAATAACAATAGATGCTGGAGGGGATGTGGCCAAAAGGGAACCCTACTGCATTGTTGGTGGGAGTGTAAACTTCTTCAACCACATTGGAGAGCAGTATGTAGGTTCCTCAAAAGACTCCACATAGAACTCCCCTATGACCCAGCAATCCCACGTTTGTGCATTTACCCAAATGATCACAAACAAGTTCATACTAAAGCTACCAGCACAACTATGTTTATTGCAGCATTATTTACCATAGCTAAGATATGGAACCGACCCAGATGCCCCTCAGTAGATGAATGGATCAAGAAAATGTGGTATATTTATATAATGAAATTCTATGCCTCCATCAGAAAGAATATTGCCCCATGTTTTAGGAAATGGAAAGACTTGGAAAAAATTATATTAAGTGAAGTAAGCCAGGCCCAAAGAAACATAGGTTCCATGATTTCCCTTATTTGCAGTAACTAGTATAAGTCTAGGACAAGCAGAAAAGCTCAAAAGCTATGTACATATGACCATATAAGGTGATGTTAAATGAAATGAACCTCAATATAGGGACACAAGTGGGTTTTTTTTGCTTGCTTGCTATTGTTTTTAGGGTATTTAAAATGTACTATGAGATTTTTTTTCTCTTGTATGTTCTTCCCCCATGGTATAACCCCTGTTTTCACTGTGCCCTGCATCTTGTATATAAATTTTTTCTAATTTGGGGAGGGGAAGGGAAATAACAAAATGCTGAAACAAGGATACAGGTTGACCCATTGTAACAATGAGATATACAGGACACTGTTGAAAATGAACTTTACAACTTGGGGGGGGGAGGAGTTATGGAGGTGAGGAGGGGAGGGATGTCAGGGGAAATGCCCCATAGGAAATGTACTCATTACCTTACTCATGTAACTGTAATCCCTCTGTACAGTATTTTTACAATAAAAACATAAAAAAGAACACTACATTTGGAGTGATATCTGAGAGGAAACAGCTGACATCCCTATGCTAAGCACAGCACCAGTACCAATTTTTGACTAATTCCTGCTTGACCCTAAATTCAAGTCAGGTGCAAGGCAAATCAATACATAAAATTCTACATGGCAAGAAAACAATGTTATCTATCTAGGCAGCTTTCAAAGGATCTATTTTGATCTAAGTATAAAATCTAACAAGATGCCCATCTTTAATATAGGTTTTCTTTTTACTTCAGTCACATAAGGTACTTGTCAACTTGCAGATCCTCTGGCTTTAAAGGTGTTCTAAGGACCAAGATTTCTTTAAACATGGCTTCAGGCAATCTTTCATAAATATTGTATGAGTAAAGATTATATTCATCTGAAAGCAGTGGAAAACTGAAGTACAGACCTTGGTGTTGTATCTTGTTTCTCTGACATCTTTAGCATGTGGTAGTTACCAGCTTGACCATAAACCTCTTTTAATTTTCCTAGCCCTCAAAAGGTATAAATGAACTCTTTCTGTTGATTTGCTAGTAGAATGTATCAAGGAAATATTTCTTGAAACAATGCCAAATTAGCTGATCTTTCTTCTGGACACTTTTGTATCCTAACCTCAGACCCTTCATCTAATTAAAGGCTAGAAATATCTCCACAGATTCCATGGAGTAGTCAATATTAAGAGAAGGTTATATGCTAAGCTGATATATAAGTTGATTATTATCCATAGTTCATTACAGCATGCCTTTTGAAGTGTGTAGTTAAGCATAAACAAAAACATCTTTCTTAGTGAAGGGATCACAGATGCTAGATGCCAGTGCATGAGACCCTAGATTCAATCTCTGGCAACACACACACACACACACACACAGAGTAGTGGAATTGCTACTAGTATGGAAGATTAGTTTAACATTAAAAAAAAAAAGAACCAATATCAAATACAGTGACATCAGGGGTTGTACCATGGGGGAAGAACATACTGTATTTGATTCTGATGTCCTGCAGCTTGCATTTACATTTTCCTAATTTGGGGAGAGTAAGGGAAATAACAAAATGCTGAAATAAGGATACAGGATGACCCATTGTAATAATGAAATCTACAAGATAGTATATTGAACACAAACTTTACAATTTTCTGGGGTTGGGGAGGTTGAGAGGGAAGGGGTGGTAGGGGAAAAACAAAGGAGGGGGGGTAACAATGCTTGATAGGAATGGACTCATTACCTTGTTCATGTAACAGTAACCCCTCTATACAGTAACTTTACAATAAAAATATATTTTAAAATGAAAAAACCCATCTTTCTTCAAAAATTCAACTTTATTATCTATGATACTAAATTATGGCAACAATTAAACAGTGTCATTGTTAATTCTTTTCTGGTAATCCATCTATACTTTCTAATAGGAATGTATACTTAATTATGAATAAAATAGCTGAATTACACTAAGCTGAATTAAACACATAACCCCTATATATCAAATATGGTTTTGGAAATTTAATCAAAATAAAATAAATTCAAACTAGGATAAACTAGAATCGTGCACACACACACACACACACACACATACACACATACACACACACACATGTGCAATACTGGGACCACTTGAGCCATGCTTATCTTATTTTTGAGACACAGTACCTTTTTTGCTTAGCTGACTTACAAAATGAACTGGTATTTTTGCTTCCCATCTATCCCAGGTAGGAAAACAGGAATGCATCTTCATATCCAGTTTTTGTCTTTTTGTTTATAGATATTTTTTAATTGTGAAAATACCATACAGAGGGGTTACAATTACTTGGGCAAGATGATGAATACATTTCTTATCAAGCATTGTTTCCTCTTCCTTTGTTTCCCCTTCCCATCCCTTCCCATCTCCCACCCACCTCCCCCCACCCCCACCCCAGCCAAAGTTGTAAAGTTCGTTTGTCTCACAAACATTTTTGCCAGACTAGACTGACATTATAAATCTCAGCTTCCCTGGTAGTTTGAGATGATAGGTATAATGCTACTCTGCCTAGCTATCAGTTGAGATAAATCCTAGTAAAAAATTTTCTGGGCTGGCCTAGAACCTTGGGCCTTCCCTTCCTGGCCTCTAGAGTACCTGAGTTTACAGATGTAAGCCATCAGGCTTCAAAAGATAGTACTTTAATCAATACAGCAGAATAATATTTCAACTTCAGTTCAGGCTTTTGAAAGACTCTCAATAATATTGTCTGGAAAAGTTTAGGTTATGTTAGATATGTTAAAAAAAACTTCTAGGTAAAATTTTTGTTACACTTAACATATAATCAAATCTACACAATCTGATTAAGTTTTAGATAATACCAGTGAACAGTTCTTAGAGTAGGTATAAGTGACCTGACCTTTCACAGTAAAGATCTAATTTCAGCAGAGAAAATACTATTTGTATTTATCATAAACCTCAATAATAAATTACCTCTAAAATTCCCAAAATAGTCTCCCATAAGCAAAATAAAAGAAAAAGCAGTAGTTTGTACTAAAATTTATTCTTTAATTCCTTTAGATGAAAGGGAAAGTGATGATTAACTACAGTATCATTAGCTACCAGTTGTGATGTGTTTGGTTAAGTGTATTTTTTTCGTTGTTGTTAGTCCTGGGGCTTGAACTCTGGGCCTGGGCACTGTCCCTGAGATACTTTTGCTCAAAGCTAGCACTATACCACTTGAGACACAGTGTCAATTCCAGCTTTTTCTGTGATTAATTGGAGATAAGAATTATGGACTTTGCTGCCTGGGCTGACTTCGAATTGCTATCCTCAGATCTCAGCCTCCTAAGTAGCTAGGATTATAGGATTGAACCACCAGTGCTGGGCTTAGTGTAATTTTTATAAATAACCATAAAAGTTAATTCACTAAAAAAATCAATGTCAACATTGTGTTGAATAGCACTTGTTATTAAGACCCATCTATCCTGTGATAAGAATATGTTGCTCCATTAAATGTTCAGTTATTTCCAAGTAGAGTTTTCTCAGGATAAATAAATCATCTAGTTCTTTAATTTATTACATAAGTAATTTCCATAGATAATTGGTTGATAGACTCTTGTCCAAATTTGACTAGGATAAGAACTTCAAATACTTATTTTGAGTGATATTGAATAATTTCTTTATAGTACTTTTGTGAATTGCCATTTCCAGATTTGATCAGAACCTTCTCTGAGAAGCAGCTATGATACATGATTCTCTTAATCTCAAAAATTGGATGCTGGTCTATCCACTTGCAACAGTGATACTATTGGAAGCTGAAAAAATTTATATTTTTTCCTTTGACATTTTACATAATTAACTTCTCTTTATTTAGTACAGTGTTAGTTAAATGTTAAAAGTTGAGGTGGAGTTTTAACTATTACAGCATAAATAAGAACAAAGAATACATGTTCCGTTTTGGTATTCATAGCAAAAATTTTTGCAAAAAGACAATACAAGATTTATGGGGAAAAATAGGATTTCTTAGATTTTCTGAACTCATTCTATCTCTCATGAACCCAGACTGAATGGAAGTCTTAATTTACATTCTTTTCAAAATATAAAAAGGAAACATTTTTTTATAGAAACTAAATGTGTTACTCTAGAAGAAGGAAGGTAATAACGCTGAGGGACACAAGATGCTAAAGCTTTCCCTTTTGGGTTCTAATGGGAACCAGGACGAATTACACAGGAAAGAAGAGTTTAAGATGAGACCAGAGCCGGGTGTCTAAGCCTCATACCTGTAATCCTCAGGAGCCTGGGATCTGAGGATCGTGGTTCAAAGCCAGCCCAAGAGTAATGTCTATGAAAAATTATCTCCCATTAACCACCACAAAATTGGAAGTGGTGCTGCGGTTCAAGTGGTAGAGCTAGAAGAGCCAAGGGACAGTGCCCAGCCCCAGAGTTCAGACGCCATGACCAACAACAACAACAACAAAAAGATGAGGCCAAATGGATACAGTGCCAATCTCCCCAAGACCTCAACCTTAGGCTGGTTGTATTCTAAGTACTCTTCTAAATTTCACATGGAGAGATTGAGAACATTTGGAACAAAAGGGCTATGGCCCATCTGGCATGCAATAATGATGATCAATTTCTATCACAAGGATCTTGAATGAGCATTTCTCCTGAGATCCTCTACATCATGAATAAAGAAATTGGAAGTCTCCATATGTTCCATGATGGAGACCTGGAACATCTAAGAAGGCTGGTGATGTATACCTAAGCAAATCAGTAACTTTGAGATTGTAGAAACTGGCTGATGATTCCCTTGATTCAGACATTCAATGATTCCATTAAATCAGTGGAACCACTGTATCTCAACACTAACATGCCTTTTCCTGGTACTCACATGCAGTTCCTGTGTCACACAGCATTCAGATGCTGCCACTTCATCAGCACTTCAAATTTATTCTCAATGTTCCAGTGGGGGAGGTGGCAGGGACAATAACTTCGCAGCCACCAATATTAAGTCAGTCCATCCAGTTATGATTTCAAAATAGAGAGAAGGGAAGAAACAAGAAAGCAGTAATGGATTAAAAAAAATCCACCTCCTGAGAAATGAGACCCTGTAACCAAAACCCCATTTTTAATTAATTAGCTAGTTAATTAATTAATCTGTCTACCTATCTTTATTTTTCTGTCCATTGTGGGACTTGAACTCAGAGCCTTAGCTCCTTCGCTCAAGGCTAGCACTCTATGACTTGGAACCACAAGAGGAATAAGGGAAAAATAGAAATATGTAGAAGCACAAATGTGTCCAAAGTACACTGTATGCATGTATAGAAATACCACAATGAAATCTCCTCATAATACAAATGTACACTAATTTTAAAATAAAATAATTTTTTAAATTTAAAACTCCATTTCATTCATAGAAATAAAATTGCTTTCCAAAAGGAACTGGAGACAGAATTCTCAAGTGTAATGTAACCCAGATTACACAGTGTTTGTGGAGCTTGAGGGTTGATGCTTGGGCTAGTCATACATTTTTCTCCATATGAACAGTTGACATAGAACTAACATGACAAAATGTGTCATACAAGAAACTAAATTGGTAATTGTAAAACTAAAAAAAAAAAACTTCCTGCAACCTTAGACACTCAAAAGCAACAAATGACTAGAAGCAGCAAGACAAATGGATTGATATGTAGCTAATAAGACCTTATTTGTATTTCAATAAAGATTTAAATAATTACCTGTGTCTAAATTAAATTTCCTTTGAACTTGTGACTCCCCACATGATATATTGCTCACTAGCCAGGAAGTAAGCTCCTAAGAATCTACTATCAACTTATCAACTATGGAGAAGAAAGCAGAAATCTATCATCTGCTAACCTAAGATAAGATAGGATATGTCTTCAATATTAGTTTGTATATTTATAACATTATTCTTGTATAAGATGAATCTATGTGCACCTAGCATAAATCATTATGCCATCATTCTTTATGCTCAGTGAATCTGTTGATAGTAGATTCAAAGTTGATTAATTTTCAAAGAATGAATTTTTACACAATAACATCTTGAGCACACAGAATGCCTGAAATACTTAAAATGTACAGTTGCTAAATTTTCTTACAAAACCTTAAAAATTTACTGTGTAAGACATTATGTCGAAAAACAGACTTTACAACTTTGGCATGGGCGGGGGGGGGAGATAGGGGGGTGAGAGGGGGGGAGATGGGAAGGGATGGTAAGGGGAAACAAATAAGGAGGCAACAATGCTTGATAAGAAATGTACTTATTACCTTGCTCATGTAATTGTAACACCTCTGTACGGTATTTTCACAATAAAAAAAGTACTTCTTATTACAGGGCATTGAAGTTTATCATTTTCTAAATAGCCTTAGAAACAATAGATGTATTGAATGCCTTGAAGTTCTAGAGACCACACTGAAAGAAGGGAAGAAGAAAAAAATAGAAAACAGATAAGTAAAATGAAGGAAGGAAATAAGGAAGATATGAAGGAAGAAAAGGAAGGAAGGAAGGAAGGAAAGAAGGAAGGAAGGAAGGAAGGAAGGAAGGAAGGGAGGGAGGGAGGGAGGGAGGGAAGGAAGGAAAAAGAGAGAGACAAAAAGAGGGAGAAAAGGAAACACTCGTTCACATTTTATCACAGGCATATATGTTAATTCATAAGGCCTATAAACTACTGATGAATTCAAAGTCTGTATTTGACATGCTGTGAAATGCATCCATGTAAAAATATTAAAGTAGCCCCCTCTGCTTTCAGCTCCACTGAATAGTAGCAGAATCATTCACAGAGGCTGATTCAGAAGTGCATTTATTTGCTGTGATATTACCACATGGCTACCACTTACTTGCTGACAAAATTATCTCATAGGTTTACAATTTTACTTTTGTAAACTTGTATTTTGATATTTTATGTTTTCTATAAATGTGAAACCTAATTCAGACACACATTACACATGAAGAGAAAAACCAAGGTCTCTGTGTTGGATTCCACCCAGAGATGTGGAGATCACAATTTTGTGTGAGATTTCTCCAAAATGTTTGTTTGGTTGTACTCTTGGTAAGTTTAATTTACCTCCATCATTACACACACGAAAGTGGAGTTGACTGTGTTCTCTGAAAAGTTCGTGGTAATTAAATAAAAGTTTGCCAGCAATTCATTTGGGAACCTGGACATTTTCATTTAAATGTTACCTACTACTAACCAGCAAATGCAGGCCTACAAAACTATCGAATGCTATGTCACTTATTTTGTGTGTGTGTATGTGTATGTGTGTGTGTGTGTGTGTGTGTGAGAGAGAGAGAGAGAGAGAAAGAGAGAGAGAGTATGTGTGTATGTGTCTATGCCAGTTGTGGGGCTTAAACTCTGGACCTGGGCACTGTCCCTTAGCTCTTCAGCTCTACCACTGAGCCACAGTGCCACTTTGGTTTTCTGACTGGTTTATTGGAGGTAAGAGTTTTGTGGATTTTCCTGTGACTTTCCTGCCTGAGCTGGCTTTGAACCAGGATCCTCAGATCTCAGCCTTCTGAGTAGTTAGGATTACAGGTGTGAGCCACCAGCGCCTGCCGCTATGTCACTTATAAAGGAACTTTACTTCCAACTAAGAGGTTTGTTTGAATCATAGCTCTTACTTTTTGTTTTAATATATACTTTTTTTTACTCTTACAGTAGTTATACAAAGGAGTTATCAGCTTTCACTCTAACCACTGTGTGACTCTAGATGGGGATTATAACCCTTCTGATTATGGAAAAGAGAAGAGATCCACATATTCACAGGAATATGGTGATTATTAAAATGAGAAGATGAGCAGAGTATTTAGTAAGTACCTAACAAAACCTACAAAAATCTAACTATTGTTTTTAAGTGTATTTTTTAATCTAGATGACTATTTGCCAAACAGGAAATAATGTCAGGAAGGACATAATTTCAATAAAGGAAATTGAGAAAATTTTCTATTTTCCAGTAGTACTAGTTAATGCTCATGCAATTTTCTACATGTTCTAGGATTAAACAGACTAGTAAATACTTCATAGATGTCTGACTACGTTCTCAGAAGGTTCAGAATAAAGATTATGAAGAGCAAGATACTGGTGGCTCTTGCCTCCAAATTCTAGATACTTGAAGGCCGAGATTGAGAGGATCATGGGTCAAGGTGTTATATGAGAATTCAAATGAGGAACAGAGAAGTCACATTTTGAGAGATTGACTCAGGAGTCCTTATTACAAAGCCAGCAACTGCAGATGGACACAGGTCTCCAGAAAACTTGCAGCCTCAAATATACTTAACACAGTTACAAAACTGAGCCATGAGGGTAGTAAAGCAAAGAAGGAACAGAAAAACAATCCTGTCAAACCTGGTGGAGAGCTGAAGAGAGATGCATGGTGACCAGAGGAGAGTCAGGAGACAGAGTCTCACACGTTCATGACACAGACCTCATTTTCCTCCATTATGAACCCAATGCCCTATCTTCAGCCACATAGCCAAGATGGTGCTGTTTAGACCCAATATCTTTATTTCATTCCCCACTGGTTTTATGTACATAAAATAAAATCATTGATTCTTCAGTTAGGGCTATATCCCTTGAGGTGGAAGGGTCCAGGATCTACTTCAGCAGATCCGAAGTGAGGAGTGCCTTCTATCCCAAATCAACAGGTTTCAACTATGTGTGATGAAGCCAGGCAAGAATTACATCTACCTTCACCATGGTGGGGATGATGTAGGGTCTCTTCCAGGTGGCTGTGAGCTCTTGATGAACTTACTAACCCAAACAGAATATCCAGGTTGGAGGGGATGGGCTAAATCTGAGCTGGGCCTGTTTATACACATCCTGCTGACTTGCCTGTAAGTTTATTAAGTTAAGAAAGCATTATTAACTTAACCTAAGGTGGGAAGCCTGACTTCAGTGAAATCTATCTCCCAATACTCTCCTGTAGTGCTTCCTCTGAGCATGCTGGCTTGGATGGCAAGCTAGGGCCAGGAATATTCAATAAAATATTTAGGAGTCCTACTGGTTTTTAAGGTAGTTTTTCAGGCAGTGGCAGTGACTGCTCAATATCCTTTTACCACCACAGAATTCTCTTCTTTGCCTGGGACAATGTACCAGGGCAACTGATAACCAGATTTTCTCCAATAAGGCTAGGATTTCCTGGGCAGATATAGAAAGGTTATGCACACTCAAAGGTCTACACACTCAAAGGTGCCTGCACTTGTTAGCAGTTCTCCCATGCTTATTGTTTTATCTATCCTGCCTCATTTTTTCCAAAACTGACTTTAGTCTTTTGATCTTAAGGGGGGTTGATCTTCTATAACTGCTTCAAGCTAAGGGCTCTGAACCTGCTCTGAAGCTTTAGCCTATTTTACCAAGGTGTTCCCAGGATCAGATATTATTAAGAGCAAGTAATACTCCAAACTGGAAAAGAAGCTATATGAGAACTTAGAGATGATAACAAGCCATGGAAACAATATAAGGAACAATTTAATATCTCCTACATACTAGTACAAAAAAAACACACTAGTAAGGAACTCATTAAAGACAAGAGCAGGGCTGGGAATGTGGCTGAGTAGCTTGCCTAGCATGCATGAAGCCCAGTAACCACATAAACAGAAAAAGCCAAAAGTGGCACTGTGGCTCAGGGACAGTACCCAGGACCTGAGTTCAAGCTCCAGAACTGGCAAAAAAAAAGAAAAGAGCAGAATTATATATAGCATTTAACTTTTTACAACTGCACAGATTTTTCATTGTGTTATAGTAGAGCAGCCTGTTTAGGATTCCAGTTTGCAAAAGCATTTTCCTAGCTTACTAAGAAACCTGATCTTTGCTGACCCTCAAAATGCCTAACAGTTACCTGTGAAGGCTTCCAGACAGCCTTCAATAGGGGCACAATCTCAGGTCCATGCCCTTCTGGGTACAGCCTCCTTTTTAAATTGCCTGCATGCAACAGCAAGAAAGCATATTTAGAATCTTCAGATACAGGGGGCTGGGATTTTGTTAACTCTATCCCCCATTTGACCACTCTAGCCTTTTTACTATCTACTATAACAGATGAGTGATAGGCAAGGGTGTAAGTTTCTGCCCCAGTTATAAAGTAGGCAGGTATGGTTATTAGATTGGAAACCTTATTAACTATTTTCTGATGACCTCCTGGCTTGATTACTTTTGAAGGGACAAGTACAACTGACTCAATTCAGGATCTGACACCACCACCTCTTATTGGCACAGTATCTTCCAAATGCCTCTGGATGCTCCCTTATTGCCAAGACTTTGTTCCAGGGATATCTTCTCCTTTCTGGGATAATGCCCTTAACATTTCCTCTGTCATATCCTTTCTGGGATAATGCCCTTAGCATTTCCTCTGTCAGTCACTGGCCTGAAATCAGGGCCTGGGCTTGGTCCCTGAGATCTCCTGCTCAAGGCGAGTGTTCTATCAGTTTGAGACTCAGCACCATTTCCAGCAGTCTGCTGATTAACTAGAGATAAGAATCCCACTGGAACGTTTCTGCCCAGGCTGACTTGGAACTGTGATCCCTGGATCTCAATCTCCTGAGCAGCTAGCATTACAGGGGTGAGCCACCAGCACCCAACTGGTTAGCATTTTGCTCATTTGTGGGATGACATGTCCTTGTTGTCCCAATTTTACCATTGGAGTCAGGGAGTGAATAACAGGTCCAGTGTGTCTTCACCAACAGCCCCTTTTACTTTCCAGTTGGAGCAACAAGGAGATCAATAGAAACTATTAAGCAGGTTACCTGAAACTTATTAAAAATCAAGATTAAATCTGACAAATTTGTAAGGGTCCCTCTGTGAGCCCACCTGTAATTTTTACAAAAGATTAAACCTGTAAAGGCAAAACTCTGTAGTAGACACAATGAGAGTTTTGATATGGCAACTAATTCAACAATCATATTCTCTTAATATTTAACTCAATATAACACTTTAGGACAGTAATTGAAAACATTGTTACTAAATTAAACCTTTGTAATTACAACAAAGAATGTGGGGTAATGGCCTTGTATCCAAGACAGCTCATATCCTTGGGAAACAGATATTAGACAGCAAAAAATAGCATTCCAGTTAAAAGGTAAAACGTGTTCATATGAAAGACCTTGACATAAACAAATGCTTAAGTGAGCTTTGATAATCTTAATTTCTCCATTTCTCCACTTCCAAACATTTCAGACATTTCTTACTTCCCAAATTCTCTTCATCCAGAAAGCCATTTTTAGTCCTCTTTCCAAAACCACTCTCTACTAATTTATCTTTTTTGCTTTTCCCTTCCTGAGATTGCTTTAATTTACATTTAAAATAACCTTTAGAAAACATTTTAACTAAAGCCAGGTGCTGGTAGCTCATGCATGTAATCCTAGCTACTCAGGAAACTGAGATCTGAGGATCACAGTTCAAAGACAGCCCGGGCAGCAAAGTCCATGAGAATCTTCAGCTTTGAGCTGAAGAGCTGAGGGACAGTGCCCAGACCCAGAGTTCAGGTACCATGAACAACCCCCCCCAAAAAAAAAAGAAAAAAAAAAGAAAAAAAAACAAAAACCCACAAACCTTTATAAAGTACCTCTGTAATACAACGTAATAATCCTTTGAAATATTTAGTAATACCCAAATCTGATTAACTTAAACCTGTCCATTTTGGTTTAAGTTTAAACCTACCATACTTTTTTCACAGCATGCTGAGATTTTTTTTTGTATCAAATACCAGATTTTGAACCCATTTGCACACACACTCCCTTGTGCACAAAAGTCATAAAGTGGGGCTTGGAATGTGGCTTGGTGGTAGAGTGCTTGCCTAGCATGCATGAAGCCCTGGGTTAGATTCCTTAGTACCACATACACAGAATCAGCTGGAAGTGGTGCTGTGGCTCAAGTGGTAGAGTGCTAGCTTTGAGCAAAAGAAGTTCAGGGACAGTGGCCAGGCCCTGAGTTCAAGCCCCAGGAATGGCAAAAAAAAAAAAAAAGTCAAAGTGTGCAAAAATGAGTATCAGTTGAAGTTTTCTGGAATGGCAGTGGCAAGAGATACTTTTGTCCATAGCATTATAGAACCATGTGGTCAGTGTTCGAAAAAATACTTTTGCCAACAAACAAGCAGAATCTCTTCCTCTTACAGATAACCAAGATCTAGATGATGAGACAAACCTTACTAGTAAGGCACAATAGCATATGAATTGACCTTTGGATACTCTCTTAGATGGGAGGAGGAGCTTATTGGAAAGGTAGGGGTCTTATGAAGCTAAGGCCTTATCCTATCATGTGGCTTTACACACGTAAGCCTATTTTTAGACTAGAGCATTTCACATACCAATTCCAAACTGCTAAGGTTAACTAGGGGTCAATACCAGGCCTGAGGCTGCCCAGACCCCACCTCAGACTGCCACTATATGGAGCCCAGACTGAGCCCAGCAAAACCAGCCAGATGCTGAGACTTTGACTCTCCTCCTTTGACATGTCGAAAGAAAAAAAAAAAGCACACACACACACACACAGAACAAGAATCTGTATTACAAATCGGCACTAATTCTTAAGAAAACAGAACAAGACAAAACCAAGACAGAAACACAAAAATCACAAACTGCTGGGTGGCCTGATTGGTCCAATCTCCCACCTTAGCAGGACCCCTCCATTGTTGTCACTAACCTTGAGGGCCTGATGGAGGGGTCCTAAGTGTACCCGCTCCCCTAATGTAACAGTTTCAAATGGAATGTTCCCCAGAAAACAGAAAAGCAGACAAACAGAAAACAGGACACAGAAAAACATAGTTACTCCAGAAGATTTCTAAGTGATTTTAAAAAGACCCTGGCTGCTGGAGTGGCAGAACAGCCATGAAGCCCTGAGAAAAGTCTCAGACGGTATCTGTCCTATGGAGTCTTTTGTCTTCTAGTAGCCTGGCCATTTGCCAGTGTGGCTTAAAGGAACCTAAGTGCCCCCTTCTACCTGGGAACTCACTGGAGCCTCTAAACGTTATACAAGAATTCAATCACAAGAAATGGAGAAGCTACATTTTGAGAGGTTGAAATCAAGAGTCTTTATTAGAAAGCCAACAACTGCAGGTGGACACATGTCCCCAGACAACCTTCAGCTTCAAATACACTTAATACTGTTAGAAAACTGAGCCATGAGGGCAGTAAAGCAAAACAGCAGAAAAACAATCCCAACAAACCTGATGAACTTAATGGAGAGCTGAAGAGGGATGCCATGGTAACCTGAGGAGAGTCAGTAGATACAAGTCATGGCCCCAAATGAAGCCTGAGCTGGTTGGGCCTAAATACTGTCCCCATTAGCAAGGAGGGTCATGGGGAGCTGAAGACTCTTGCAGTTCATGGTACATGATTGGCAGGTCCAGTAACCTTTGATGCAAGTCCTTGCCCTTGCCTCTAGGAATTCAGGCAGGCCCATCACCTGGGGGTGGAAATAATGTTCTTTCACCATGAAAACAAGAAAGTGTCTGTTAAACCCAGTTCCCTATCATCTACCACATGGTCAAGATGGCTTCAGCTAGACTCAGTATCTTTGTTTCAAAGGGAAGCTGATGCAAAAAATTCACAAGACTCCTTTTCAAGAGAAGTTGAATGTGGTGGTCCTTTGCCTTTCATGCTAGCTACAGTAGGGAAGCCTAGAATAGAAGGCTCACAGTGTAAGAGTGGGCTTAGGCCAAAAAAAAGACACTATCTCAAAAGAACCAGTCCACAAAAACATAGAGCACTCACCTAGTAAGCACAAAGACCTGGGTTTAAACACCAGTTCTGCAAATTATAATCATCATCATCAATATGCTGTGAAGTATATGTGCATGTTACTGTATATGTATACTTGTGTGTTGTAAGGTCAAGCATTAAAAAATATATTAAAAATAAGCTAAGCACAATGGGTACCATGTCTATAATCCTAGCTATACAACTACACAGGAGGCTGAGACTGTGAGAATCCTGATTAAAGGCCAGTCCAGACCTAAAGTTTGTGGAACTCCATTTAAACATTAATAGCTAGATGGTATGGCACATATTTGTCATCTTGTTTACGTGGTAAACATTGGATTGCAGCACCAGTCCAGGAGGGCCCAGGCATAAACATAAGACACTATTTGGAAAATACGAAGAACAAAATGGACTGGAGGGTGTGGCTCAAGTTGTAGAGCACCTGCCCAGCAAGAACAAGGCATGAGTTCAAATCATAGTAGCACCAAAAATAAATAAAATAAGAGGATAGATTCTCTTGTAAACAAGAGAAAAGACTTTTCCTTTTCCCTTGCCTTAGGTTCATACCTCAGGAAACTTGTAATTATAAACTTTCTCTGTCTCTTTGAAATGTACCTAAAACATTTTAGAAGCTAAATAAGCCTCTTGGCAGCAGCTTTAAGACAAGGAATGTCTTTTTCAAAGTCCTGAGAAACCTTTCTTTGAAATGCAATCATCTAGGAAAATAACATTCCTATCTTCCAATTTCTTCAGAGAGAAGCCAGCTTGGGCAGGCTCCTAGCTCCAGGTGGCAAATGGATTGTAACTGCTGAGCTATGTAAGGGTGACATTCCTTTCTGTCTAGGTTCTTTGTCAGCAGATTGCCTGGGCTATGCACTGGATCCTGGGTTAATGCTTATTCAAAATAAGATTTTATTTCTCTTCTACTTTTGTGGATGAGTTTTCTGCTTTAGAAAAAAGTAGATATACATGTGCATATATATGCCTTCCATATATATGCATACACATATGCATATACACACATACCCACTTTTCCTATGTAATATATATTTCCAACACATACAGTTGGCCTTTTGACAAATTCTGCAAATAGGCTCAGTTAACTCTAGGTCAAAATATTTTTTAAGAATTGCTTGGGCACTAAATCTATATAGGCATTTTTGCTTTTTCATTATTTTCTAAGAAATGATGTATACTAAATACATCGAATTTATGTCATGTTTGGTTATAAGTAATTTGGAGATGGTTTAAAGTACATGAGGGCTTGTGCACAGTTTAGCAAATATTCTTGTCATTTTGTGCAAGTGAAATAAACATTCTTAGATTTCAGAGGAGCCATTCTTTAGGAGTCTTGGAACCAATCTGCTACTCATAATGAGGGATGATGCTTTGTGTGTGGAGAGGCACAAGATGGGGCGGGGGACAGACAGACAGAGACAAATGGCAAATGTAGTGTTTATGCTTAAGGAACTTGAACAACAATTCCTCGGAGTACAAAGGAGTCTTTGCATCCTTCCTTTACCTCTTCAGTGAACTCATGTCTAAAATAAAACGTAAAAATAAATAAAAATTTCCAAGGTACAGAAAAAATACTGAGCATGAGAGTTGCTGGCCTCAGGTCAGTTTTGTTTAGATAATGCAAGCCTGTCACTGCTTTCCCAATCCTGTTCCACTGGTCATTGCGTGATCTGTAACAAACTTTCCTACCACATTCCAGAACAACTAGTAGGACTTTTGGGAACTGTGTGACTCTTAGCTAATAACATTATAATAGGAAACATTTTATTCCATCCTGTGATAAATCAAGATGCAATTGGATTTCCAAGAGTTACTGAGAAAGTTTAATTGTATTTGATTTGGGAATTTGGGAAGAATGCATTATGCAATGGGTATTTAGCAAATTCAACAATTTTGTTTTTGCAAAGTCAGAAATATTTGGAAGTCACTCAATATGATAAAAATTTAATAGTTACAAAAGGAAAGAAATCAGTGGTGATTGAAAATTAGAGAGTACTTAACAGATTTTTTTAAAAAATTGGTGTTAAAAAATAACCATTTTGATCTTCCATGAAAGAGATTAAATTTTAGTGTTGAGAACCATTACAAGGGAAAATTTCTCCACAACTGCAAAAATTAGAAATCCATACACATCTGCCTTCTAGGACCAGTTACTTTGCATATTTATTCATGGCAGATCTACAAATTCAGCTTTTTGTTGTTGTTGGTTGTTGGGGCTTGAACTCTTGGCCTGAGTGCTGTCCCTCAACTCTTCAGCTCAAGCTAGTGCCCTACCACTTGAGCCACTGTGCCACTTCCAGCTTTTTTTCTGCTTATATGGTTCTGAGGAATCAAACCCAGGGCCTCATGCATGCTAGGCAAGCACTCTAGGCAACCTCCCAGCCTTGAAAATTCAGCTTTCTAGGGCACAGTTATTATTAGGTGGACAGTCTCTTAAATATTCACTCATTGCCATCTTTGATGGTGTCAAATATTTCTTGTTGCTTAATAATTCCTAAAATTCAAACCATATTTTATTAACTAAAATTATGGAAAAAATTGCATATTGTATACCAGACATAAACAAAAAACCCACAATCCATACTATCTTCTTCTTATATTCTTGTTATCCTTTCAGCCAGATCTCTCAGTTCTATAACACTAGGTTCAATAATTGTATTGGAAAAGGTGTGCAAATAATAATAATTAAAGGTAAAAATAGAAAACATGATATGAGAACTTGTAACTTGTCAGATACTCTGTTGAGCCTTATTTCTTACAATAACTCTAAATTCTAATTATCTCCAAGCCTGAGTTGTCTGGAACACCTATATAATTTGGGATGTTCTCCCTGTCTCCAAGTTAAAATCTTAAACATATTATCTGCAGAGTCTCTTTTGTCTAGTAAGGTAGAAAATTCAAAGATGCCAAGATTTAGGAGGTGGAAAGCTTTAATAGACCATTTTTCTGCCTATCACATCCTAAATGACAAGCGTATGGGAAAAGAGGAAATTAGACGAGGGTAGTCGCTGGGACAGACTTTGGTACAGCAAGAGTTGAGCAAATGAACTGGGAAGAGGAAAGGGGACAGATGTCAGGGCCTGTCTATAAAAGCAGGCACAGGCAGAGAGGAGAGATCCCTTCCCTGAGGCCTACAAATGGAAATTAAGGGACTTTTAGCCTTCAGTGCTCAAAGATAAGTGTCCAGGGCCAACTATAGCTTTATTATAAAACATATTAAGATGTAAGAAGAGCCAGGTGAAGTAACTCATGCCCAGAAGCCTAGCTACTCTGGAGGCTGAGATCTAAGGATGATAGTTCAATACCAACCTGTGAAGAAAAGTCCATAAGTCTTATCTCCAGTTAACCATCAAAAAGTCAGAAGTGGTGTGGCTCAAGTGTTTGAGGGTTAGAGTGCCAGCATTGAGGGAAAAAACTAAGACTCAGAGTCTTAGTCCTGCCAAGGACCCTGTCAATAACCAGGTGTCAGGGGCTCAGGCCTGTTATTCTAGCTGCTCACAAGGCTGAGACATGCGGATCACGGTTCAAAGCCCAGCCCGGGCCGAAGAGTCCTTGTGACTCTCATCTCCAATAAACTACTCAGGAAAAGGCAGAAGTGGTGCTGTGGCTCAAGTGGTAGAGCACTAGCCTTGAGCACAAAAAGGCTCAGGGAGAGTACCCAGGCCCTGAGTTCAAGCCCAAGACCTGGTTCAAAAAAAAAAAAAAAGACTCTGTCAAGCCCCAGGGCACACATACACACACACACACACACACACACACACACACACAAGTGGATCAAAATATAATTTGAGTGGTTTATGTAGATATGCATACTTGAAGTTAATGTTTCTATACCACCTAATATACTAATAGTAGATTATCTAGTATAATCTTAATAACAATAAAATTATGATTATTTATAAAAATAATTTATATTCATTTTCTTAACAATTATTACACCGAGTATTTAAATAAAAATTGTACGTTCAAAAAGCTTTCCAATAAAATGTAGAATTGTTGACATATAAAATTTGAAGAGAGAACTATCACCTCAACACCACCACCAATAATAACAGTGTAGTTGAAATTTCTCCTTACTCAGAAGTCATTGTGAAGGAATATTCTACCAGGCCCTCATTGACTTAGTATATAAAATGATGTACCAACAAAAAGTCTACTTTTACAGATATTTATAGTTTTAACCAGATCATATCCTATTATTCTCAAGTCCTCAAATTCAGTTCTTTAACCATTTACAGATAAAAGGCTTCATTGCCATAAAAATCTTAAGTGACTACTATTGCAGTGATAAGCCTCCAAGGCCTTAGTGTTCTAATGTCTATAATTCATGTCAAATGTCAGAATCATCAGGAGGAACAGTGAGGCAGCATGCATTGTTATATGTCATCTGCAGAGTATCAAATCCTTTCAATGTCAGTGTTCCAGCTATAATTACAGGGGCAGTGGGTGACATGGCAGAGTCAATACTTTAATCTGAAGATGTCACCATCTCTTGTGTGTGGTACTCACCACTAAGAAAATGGCCCCTTTTCATAGCTGCAAGTCAAAATGGTTTTGTAATCTTTTACAGAATGGTTAAGCCTATCTTTTCAAAGTTACTGGCTTATCTCCAAGATGAGGTCAAGAAAAAACTAGAAGCACACTTATTTTTGTATTATCAAATATTCTCATGCTTTTTTGTAGTTCAGTAAGAATTAGTGCTCTTTAAATTGTCCCTACTTTTCACATTTAGTTAAGCTGAAATATTGTTACTTAAATTCTTCTGAATTTGCTACTATAAGAATTAATTTAGTTTATATTGGCTAAACTTAATTAAGCAAACATAATATTTAATATGCATTCTGTATTTTCTTCAAGAAAACATGATTTTTAGACTTTCCATTCTTGAGGGAGCATTCTGCATTCAAATCAAAATCTTACCTCATACCAGTTTTCACATATAATCAAAATACTGAATTTGGTTAAGGAACACCTACTTCTTTGTTATAATAAGAACACAAACTGTAAGAAAAATGCTCTGGATCTGGTAAAGATTACACAGATTTCATGAAGACTTGAAAGGGGAGTTTATTAGAAATGACTAAAAGGACTTACATCAGGACTAAGTGCAAGTATGAGAATGTCCATACAGGTAGCAAAGCCAACATGACATTGAGCATATTTTCTCAAAGTAATGCCCCAAAACATGGTATCTTGGGAAAAAAAGAAGATAAATACTAGAATATCTACTACTATGAATAAATAGTAAATAGTTGGTGATCCACTGGTATAAACTGCAAGGCTATCTAAGAATATTCCCAATTTTTTTGGCCTGGTGGTATCAGAAGAAATGCAGTTTCTTAACACAGAAAAGTCAAGGGAAGATAACAATGTACAGAGATAGAAAAAAGCAGATTCAATCGCTTTCAGTTTCTCGAAGTTAAGTTCCCCAAAAGATATTCAGGCAAAAAGCTCACAAATGACTGGACATATGTGTGCAGAATGTAGGAAAACGATGTCTAGAAAGAGATCTTAGATTTCAGAGTATTTACATATAGTTGGAGTCCTATGATGAGTTTACCTAGAAAGAACAGAGCTACAGCAAGAGAATATGGCCAAGTAGTGACTCCAAAGTAATAGCAGGTTTGCAGTATAGACTCTGGAATGAGACAATAAACTTTCTTTGCAGGAGGCTGAAACAGAACTCTATGAAAAATAGGGGAGCTCACTGCCATGGGAAACCTGAAATATCAGGACTAGTGATTAGTGTTGGTAAAGCCAGTGTCAAGATAACCAACTGAGATTTTTTTAAAAAAAAAATCATGAAAGGAAGGGGGGAGTGAGAGAAAGACAGAGAGAGAAAGAGAGAGAGAGAGAGCATGTTTTCAGAAAAGTTAGCTAAGAAGTGGCAAAGAAAACCAGCAACTAGTGAGTGTGGAATACTGGAGAAATTTTTATTTCATTTGGAAGATAATGAGAGTCATTTTGTATTGAAAGCAAGATGTCATTGGAGAAATACAAAGAATGTGCAGAAAAATCAATAGAACAAGACCATTGTGGAATTGAGTGGAAATGAGTTACAGAGATCTAGAACTTAGTCTTAGGAATTAAGAGTAATCCTTTTCCATTGAAATTGTTAGAGAAGGGGCTGAGAAGGTGGCTCAGTGGTAGCACGTTTGCCTTGCATGTGTGAGGCCCTGGGTTCGATTCCCAGCATCATATAAGAAAAAAGAAAAAAGCCGGAAGTGGTGCTGTGGCTCAAGTGGTAGAGCACTAGCCTTGAGCTGAAGAGCTGAGGGACAGCGCCCAGGCCTAGAGTTCAGGCCCCACAACCAGATACCCCCCCCCAAAAAAAGAAATTGTTAGAGAAGAACGGCTGGGCATGATAGAGCATGTTCATAATCCCTGTGCTCAGGTAGGAAAATTGTGAGTTCAAGACCAACCTAGTCTACATAGTGAAATCTTGCTTCTTAAAAAAAAAAAGAAAGAAAATGAAAAGAAAAAAATGAAAAGAAATGAGCAGAAATAGTTCTGTTAAATAATGCAAGGATAACAAATCAAGAGAGTTTGTTGTTAAGCTTTTAAAAAGAGGTAGCCGAGTAAGAACCACACCACGTACATGGTATTCAGGTAAGGGGTAGGTTTATTCATTGTTCCTGCTGGCACCAGGCCATCTTGGCCCACCATGTGGCTGGGAAAGGCCTGGGAAAGACTTGGGAAAGAGTGCTGGGAAAGAGCTGGAAAAGAGAGCTGGGAGAGAGCCAGGAAAGAGCTGGGAAAGAGAGCACCTGGGCCTGGGCTAGGCCTTATCTAGGGTATGGACAGAGAAAGGTGTGGCCACATCAAATTCAGATGTGACCTCAGCGGATGCAGATGTGACCTCTTCCAGGTGTGTCAGTTGCCTAGGTAACGCAGGTACTGGGTGGAGACTTTGCTGCGAGGAGGGTGGAGTCTGCTTGCCATCCAGGAGCAGACCTTACATTCCAGCCTTTTAATAATCATGAAATAGGGTGCAGATTCTCTCTGGCTACTTCCTGCTGACAAGGGGCATCGACATTAGGAGTAAAAGGCTGGAATTTGGTCCCCTCCCAGAGAAGGCAGTGAGCAGCAGCTGTCCCTTGATGGTGTGAGTCCTTAGATGAAGTCTGGAGAAAGTCTCATGAGGCATTGAGGGGCTGGAAAAAAAAATACTAGAGAGCAAATAAATGGCAAGGGGAAGGACTTGGGGCTGAAAAATGTTGGAAGAAATGTCCCTATCTGGTGACAAGGTAGAGGAGAAGTCAGGTAACAAAGGCAAGAATATAAATT
The DNA here is from genome assembly GCF_000151885.1 of Dipodomys ordii. Taxonomy (NCBI): domain Eukaryota; kingdom Metazoa; phylum Chordata; class Mammalia; order Rodentia; family Heteromyidae; genus Dipodomys; species Dipodomys ordii. The sequence continues at coordinate 7,432,926 of NW_012267232.1, read as the reverse complement.
CCTGTCCAGTTAATAAGTAGACAGGTATGGACACTAGATGGGCAGGCTTCCTCATTCGATTGACCTCTGGCTCTGGTTAATTTGAAAGGGTAGGCACAAAGTTGCTGATGTGACATCATCTCCTCTTACTCCTCTCCATGTTCCCTTGTTCCACAGACTGGCTGAGTCTAGGTGCTTGTTGCTGGGATGGCTTGTCCCAGTTGGTATTCAAGGAGGATTGAACTCAAGGCCTGAGCACTATCCCTGAGCACTTCTGCTCAAGGCTAGCACTGAACTACTTCGAGTTATAGTACCACTTGCACTGTTTGCCGTTTAGAGAAAGAGTCTTGAGCCATGCTTCCAGCCTGGCTATTTGCAGGTTAGTTGGGAGATGGAGCCTTAGGGATTTTTCAGCCCAGGCTGGCTTTGAACTGAAGTCTTTGCCAAAAAAAAAAAACCTTTGTTATTTCCAATTAAAGCAACAAGGAGATCAAATAGAATAAGTAGAGTTTACCTGGTCCTTATCAAGAATTGCCAACAAATATTCTGCAATGACAAAACTCATTAGATGTGATGAGAATTTTAGCACAAATATGCCCAGTATTTTAGAACCATGTAGTCAGTAGTACAATACACAACACAAAACAAAAAAGGCAAAACCCCAAACTTAAAATTTTTGACAATGCTTAGACATCTTTGCTAACAAAGCATATCAGATGGTTGGGCCTCACTTACCAGGGCTTGTGAAATGAGCAATTTGTTAGCAATGCATCTTAGAATAGATGGATGGAGTAGTAAGCTTGGTGGAAGGTTAAGGGTCAGATGGGGCCAAACCCTTAACCCACCATGTGGCCAAGATGGAGAACTCAAGATGGCAAATTTCTGAAAAAAATGCAAAGAAAACCTAAACAAATGGCAACTCTGACAATTTTCAAACCTAGAATGGCTAGCCTTTGAGAGGGAACCTAGAGAGGGGTCCCTGGGACCCGGCCTGCATCACACTCTTCAGGGCACAACCCAAAATGTTGTAGAAAAGAGAAAGGGAGAGATATGGAAAGTTGGACATGATTGGCAGAAAGAGCAAAGAGAGACTGAAAGTAAACAGACTTCTGACCATTTACCATTGCAGAGGCAAAAATTGTCTAAATCTGAGAACAGCATAAAAAAATTAGGAACTCTGGCTTTCCAGGAAGCATAGGAGGCATTTTAGAGGGGTTTCAAGGTACTGGAGTGACACACAGCAGCCCATTAAAGGCATAGGAGAGAAAAAAAATTAGTGAGTGAAGGAGGGTTTATCGGATGGAAGTGACACTCCCATTTACCACCGAGCCCTCTAGGGAGGAGTGGCCAAGCAACCAGAGTCAAGTGTCCTCAGCTCCAGAGGTGACCAGCTTTACAGTTAAAGACCTAGCAGGTTCTCTGGCGTGCTACCACGTCTGAAGAGAGACTGAGTGACAGAGAACACTTAGAAAGTAGTTCACTCACCAAAATGTAGAAGCATGGAGGTGGATGCAGAGGCCAGAAATGGTTTTGATGCACTGTGTCCGCAGCGGACAGACTGGTTGGCAAAAAGACCGTCAGAATTGTGGGTATTCCTCAGAGCAAAAAGGGAAAAACAAACAAAAAAAGAAAAAAGGAGAAAAAAAACAGAGAGGAATCCCACCTATCCTGACTTTAAGCCCTTCCAGAGTTTCAGCACCATTTATGTTAGGTTTTTAAAAAGAGGTACCTGAGTAAGAATCACAGTATGCACATGGTATTCAGGTCAGGGGTAGGTTTATTCATCGTTCCTGTTGGCACCAGGCCATCTTGGCCCACCAGGCAGCTGGGAAAGGCCTGGGAAAGAGAGCTAGGAAAGAGCCAGGAAAGAGCTGGGAAAGAGAGAGAGCTGAGAAAGAGAGCATTTGGGCCTGGGCTACATCTAGGGTATGGGCGGAGAAAGGTGTGGCCACATCAAATTCAGATGTGACCTCAGCGGATGCAGATGTGACCTCTTCCAGGTGTGCCAGTTGCCTAGGTAACGCAGGTCCTGGGTGGAGACTTTGCTGCGAGGAGGGTGGAGTCTGCTTGCCATCCAGGAGCGGACCTTACATTTGTCATCTTCAATTTCTCCACAATATCAAAGAAAATATGGTCATCACTACAGATACTAGGGACATTCAAAAAAAGAAGCCACCAACAACAAAACATTGTCCCCAAAGTGGTCACAATGGATTGAAAATTTGAGCTGGGCTCATTGTCTTCATCCTAGCTGGTTGAGAGCTGGGGATCAGGAGGATTATGGTTTGATATTGGTTAAACTATCAACACCAGTAAAAAGCTGTCCATGTGATCCATGCCTGCATCCCAGCTGCACAACAACTAATTAGTACTATGACTTATGATGGGCCCACGCATAAACACTATCCTACTAACCAAAGTGGGCAACAGGTATGGCTTGATGGTAGCTTTCTTGCCTAGCAAACACAAAGCTCTGAAAAGGAACATCAGAGGAATAAATAAGCCATTGTAAAATACAATTTGCAAACTAACAAAGGAATATATATATAAGCTCTTTATATATATATATATATATATATATGTGTGTGTGTGCATATGTATTCTATAAATATATTGATAAGTAAAAAGCTATATTGATTAAACATAATGTTATTACATTTTTTAAAAGAATGAATATATAGGTGGAGGCCAAACTGGTAGAAATAAAGAATAAAGATGTGTGGACATGGAAAAATGAAATCCTACCCACACAATCAATAAAAGCTAATAAAAAAGGTATAGGTAGCTGTACTGGCAAATTCTTTCTAATATTTTAGTAAGAAATGTTACCTTTCTTAAAAGTTGCTTAGTAATTAAAATGACAAATCTTTTTATAAAGCCAGAATAATCCTATTAGCAAATCTGACAAGGAATGACATTTAAAAGCTAATTGTATCTATTATAGTCATAGAACCTCACAGTCTAAGCAAATATATAATAGATTCCACAGATATGTAAGATTAATACATTATAACTACAGGGGTTAATTCCAGATACATACATACATTCATATATAAGCAAGTCAAAATACATGTATGTATATATGTATATATACTACACAGACATATATACATACAATACATATATGTATACATGTATACACACAATATATACATATATAAAATACATAGACATATATAATGTGTGTTTATATACATATGTATATATATATATATGTTTGACTATTCAAAAGTCAATTGTTAAAATAACTTAGAAGCTGCTATTGTTGAAAGCAGTGATTCTCCACATTAGGCTACAGATGCCAGATAAGTAAAAAAGAAAGAAGAAGTAAAGAAGAAAAATAAAACAAAACAAAATTAGTAACTCTGACTTTATTCTCCATCTATCTCTTTGTTCTTAAAACTGTGGGCTAAACTCATTTGCAATTCTGCACATAGGCATGTTAATCATTCAAGGAATATCTGTCTAAAACTTCATGATACATGGTTGATAAGCCTCAAAATCTACCTAGGCTATTCATTCCCCTTCAAAACTGAAGCCATCAAGGTAAGAAAAGTAAGATTTTTTTTAAATTTCTAATGTTTCTTGTTTAAAATTGTATATTCTTGTAAAGACACTGTACAGAGAGGTTACAGTTACATGAGTAAGATAATGAGTACATTTCTTGTCAGGCATGGTTACCCCCTCCTTTGTTTTTCTCCCACTATCCCTTCCCTCCCCTACTTCCCCCACTCTCCCCCACCAAAGTTGTAAAGTTCATTTCCAGCGGTAGTGTCTTGTGAGTATCATTGTTGCAATGGGTCATCCTGTGTGTCCTTGTTTCAGTATTTTGTTATTCCCCTTCCCCTCCCCAAATTAGATAAATGTATATACAAGATGCAAGTCACCAAAATCAAATACAGTGACAACAGGGATATTCCATAGGAGGAATAACATACAAAAGAAACAAAGAAAAGAAATCACATAGAACATTAAAAACAACAACAACAAAGAAAAACCTTGTGTCTTGGGGTTCATTTTGCTTAGCATCATCTTCTATGGTCATATGTACATAGCTTTTGAGCTTTTCTCCTTATCTGGTAAGATTCTCCTAGATATATACTAAGACTTTTTAAAAGATAATACCAGAACAGAGAGCTTTGCAGGCATAGATGTCCATGATGGTATAACTCACCTCAACAGTTGTAGATCAGCTCATGATGGGGCTGAACTAATCACAGAACCAGACCTGAGATGATGAGCAACCAGACCACAGTTTGCCCCAGACCATTAGATGTACATACTTCTTGATCCTGGCCCAATTCTTCCCTTTTTTAAACCTGAAGCTCAAGATTGATAGCATTTCTGAAGTCAGATCTAAAGACACTTGATTCTGTGTCTTCCTTCCCCTTCTAGCTATTAATTACAAAGTTCCATTCTTGCCTTCACCATTGCTTGTCTCTTTGATTAGCTTTTTGGAACAAGTGCAACTCTCCAACGTCAAGCCCCACTTCTGTCCTAGGGCTCCAGTAACACAATCAATGAAATATAGTATAACAAAGCAAAGAAAATGAGTTTAAAACCTATACTATGGAAACAGAAAAACACTTACTTATAATTTTTTTAATCCCTCTAAAAATTAGGACTAGATAAAAGTATGATCTTTATCAAAAACAATGCTGCAGCTGACATAGTATTCAAGAATGAAATGTATAGGTTGCTATCACTTTTGTTTAATGTTAATATACAGAAAAAGAAATAAAAAGCTAAAAACAAAGTAGCAAAAATGAGGACCTGAATTCAATCCTAGGTACAGCCAAAAAAATCTGATTTGTGTGTGTGTGTGAAAACCAACCAGCTTATAATATTTATGTGAAAATACTTGGCATGGAAAATATCTAAGCAAATACTAGTGAAGAAAAAATTGAAGAATTTGTACTTGTAAATTGAAAATCTTAATATTAAAAAGTTAACATATAGCTTAACATAAAGTATACTTTGGGTGAAAATATAGCCAAATATAACACAAAATAGAATTAGAAGCCTAGAAATAGTTTCATACGTATACAAATTGTTGATACAACACAAGTGTTATTGCAATGAAATAGAGAAAAATGTGTTCTTCAATGAATAGAGCATTTAATATTTACATTGAAAAAAACTAAACCCCTACCTCAATCTTGCAAAAATATAATTTAAAATGAATCCAAGGTTTAAATATGAAAGTGAAACATTCAAACTTCTATTAAAGTGCAACAATACAAATAAACTACAGACAATGACTTCAGAATCAAATTGAGGTGAAAAATTCCTTAAACAAAAGTCACTAGCTTTTTAAAATTGGTATATTGGATTTCATTACAATTAATTTCTTTTCATCAGAAAGCATCCTTAAGAAAGCAAATAAGTATGTCACACAGGTCACAGACATTTTCAATAGCTTTGAAGATAAGTTCAATTATAAAATGAAAAAAGACTTGAGTGCATTTTTCACAAAAGAGCTTTCCAAATATCTAATGCTCATGGGAAGCAATGTCTATTATTGTTTTAGAGAAGTGTAAATTGAAGTGACGATAATATACACCATATTTACTAGAATACTGTAGGTTTAAAAGACTAGAAAATACCCAACATAAAGAATGGGTAAGAACGTTGAAAAGGTGACATTGATCAAGATCTATTTATAAACTGCTTTGATTATTGGCAATTGCTTTGTACAACTACTTAAAGATAACTAAACAATAAAAATAAAGATGTGATGTGACACATATAGATATGAACACATTACCAGAGTAGATATAAATAAATGTTGCTTTGAAAAGTTTGGCATTTTCTTCAAAAGTTATGTTTTCCTCAAAGCATGTGTGTGTCTCTATACATAGGCACATATGTATATCTGTACATGTATAGACATACACATGTATATATACACACACATATACATGTGTGTGTATGCTAAGTATACAAAAATTTGACATAGCAATAATTATATGTCTGGCTATTTGTCCAAGAAAGCATAAATTAAAAAATCTACACAAACACTCATACAAGAATATTCATAGTAAGTTCATTTATATTTTGTGCCAGTGAAGGACTTGAACTCAGGGGCCACAGAATTTGTTTTTTCCCCCAGAACTGGTGCTCTATCACTTGACCTAAATCTGCCAACAGTTATGTAAGTAACAAATTATGATACATTTAGTCAAGTGACTATTAAAATAGTAATAGTGAAATAACAAACTCCTGATTTTTGGAAAATCTGGCTAAATCTCAAAAATATTTGAATTAATCAGACTAAAAAGAACATAGAATTGGATTCTAACTTATATGAACTTAAAGAGCAGATAAATCTAATCCATAGTATTAGAAATGAGAATAGTGGTTAGTTGTTTCTTGTGCAAAAGAGACAAACCTTATAATGTAATGGAAATATCTTTATCTTTAGCTCAGTGTTAGTTATAATCCCAGGTACATGTATAAAATTATATTAAGATGCATGCTGAATATTGTGTGCTTTATTAGATTTAAATAATGCTTCCTTAAAGAAAGATAAAATTAACAATTCCCTTAAGGAACTTCTCTACAAGATGCAAACATAGACTATGAAAGATATAACACTGTAGGTGTTCCTTTGAAGCTAAACTCACCACAGTGTGCATTGAATTACTAATGCTGACTTCCAGTCTCACAAGGCTTCTGCAAATCCACATCCTCCGGTAAGGTTATTTACTTCCTGTGGGAAACTGAATGATAAATTTTAGAACTACCTCTATTAATTATTTCATGACACAGACCCACAAATAGAAATCAGCATTCAGTTTTAGCTGCCTGCATTTTAATACTCAAGTCAATACCATTCCAAAATAAGACAATAACATATAAAGCTGACCTCCACTCATAATGCTTAAAAGACAGAGCATTCAAGCTTCTACTTCAGAACAACGATGGTATCCTGGAGAATTGATCAGCAAAGGACTAAATGTACCACAGTCATTATGCTGGCCTCTCTCATAGTCTGTGCCAGAATTTGAACAAAAGTAGCTGACATGCTTAATAAAATCACTCCGATCCATTCTTATAAATTTAGCCAGAACGGCTCTGTTTTTTAAAGAAGTAGCAGGATTAAGATATCTCAAGACAAGTGAGAAATTTGGAGAAAAATTCCCTCAGTTCAACCAGGCATAATAAACATCACAATTAGTAGCAGCATGTTAAATTATCCTTAATCATCAAAATTAACTTATATTATGCATTCTTCCCATTTTGTATCTTTCAAATTGCTCTAGCTTTAATTTAAATCACTAGCATTTTCTCATAAGTACTTTCATAGAAATGAAGATTATTTCCAAAAGAGTCTATTACTTTGGAATGTCTTAAATTCCCAATCATATTTCATTTGTTATGCAAATATAAACTTGATTGATAAATGTCAGATAATCCTTATGTTTTACTCATGCTTTTAGAGGACTTTATAAAGTTTCTTGAGTCTAGTATTCTTTTCATATTAGTCTCTATATAGCCCAATAATTTGGAAATGGAAATATTTATTTCTATTTCCTATTCTGTGTCTGATGGCTCCACAAAGTCATGTGCAATCAACTGAATTACTTGCAGGTAGTCAAGTCTTTTAGATAGCATAGGACAGATCATCTTTTCAACACACACATGCAGAAAAAGTCTCATGCTTAGCTAGGCATCAGTGGCTCATGCCTATAACCCTAGCTACTCAGGAGGCTGAAATCTGAGGATCACACTTTGAAGGCAGCCCAGGCAGCCCACCACAAGCCAGAAGAGGAGCTCTGGCTCGGTAGAGTGTTAGCTTTGAGCAAAAATGTTAAAGGTCAATGCCTAGTCTCTGAATTCAAACCCCAATACTGGCACACTCAAAAAAATTAATTAAAGTTTTTCAAAGCATGGTTCTTAATATATTAGCTCCACATTTCTTTTCACATATGCAGATAGGTTCAAGCTTCCTTGCTCCAGACACACTGAACAGACATTAATTGTTAGATCAGGCTTCTTTATGTACTATGTTCCTCAAGTGAGTTCTATCTACGCTCTCTGAATAAAGCTGCATGAGACACAAATCTAGATTGTACAGTTTTCATTTTATATAAGGTATTATTTTTAAATGATAGTACAATATACACATATATAATGATTAGAATGAAGCCATTTTGAAAAGATTAATCCATTTTATAAGTAAGTTTGGGATACCATCCCAGGAGAACAGATATGGGTTACATTAATATATTTGTAAACTCAGGAAAAGTGATGAAGGTCAGTTACAATTTGGACAGGGAAACAGGAGAAGAAATGGGAAAAACTGAAAAATGATGACCATTTTCTTCACCTTGGGAGGAAAAAAAAATAGCTTACATGACACTGGGAAAATTAAAGATGAAAGCTGTTTGGTTTCACACACGTTGTTCTTGGTTGCTCTGAAAATAGGACTTCCTGCTTTCAGAATGTCATCCTGATAAAAATACAGCAAACCCAATGAATGTTAATGAGAAGAGTAGGGCTATGCGTTCTCCCCTGAGAAACATTTGCTGAGGCCTTGAGAAGAATGAGTGATACATACCGAAACCAAAAGAGCCTGAACACCTAAGAATGACAGCCACCATCCGCCCAGTATGACTACAGTGTTATTCCTAGTGACTGTGCCATTGGGTTGAAGCATCAAACAATTACAACCCTATGTATTCGGGTTGCATAATCTTGCTAACTCATTGGCCTCTCTACTTGGAAGGGAACTAAAGGCTGCTGGCTTGTAGAATCTAAACCTCATTGGCCCTTTGACCCCAGAGGTTTTTAGTAGGTTTTCTCTTTGATACCACTTCTCTCGTCTGCCCTTAGGATTCTGGACTAGGGAACTATTTGCCGGTCTGATCATTCAGGCAAGTAATTTTTCTTATCGGGTTTTATTTTGTGTGCAGATATTTTTACCAAGGGAAAACATGTCTATTTTGTATAACTGTCACAACAAAAAAAATCTGATCCCTTCCTCACTACTCTCTACTCCTTAATCTCTCTGTTCCAATTGTTTTGGTTATTTTTCTGATGTGGTTCAGGTCTATTTTTATTTCTTTTTAATGCTGCTATATCTTGAGACATCACTTTGAGACACTAACAATTTCTTAGTATTGTGTATGGAGAGGATTTAAACATTCACTTAGGCTCCTTTAAAATTCCAGCCTCTTTTCCTCTCCTGTTGCGATGTCTCTACTTCTATTTCTCCAACAAGTAAACCTCTGTTGTCTTACAAGAAGTAATGGTGGCAGCAGTGTGCTTGTAGGAGACTGGAAAGAGACCTTAGGGTCAAAGGCTCTGGTAGAAATGTTCAATTCACTCTCCACATTTGGATCTATTCACATCCATACCATCCTGGATTCTCCATGAAGCAATTTTTCAGGAGGAATGCCTTGCTTCCCTTAGCACTCTCTTCCATCTCAGCTCATTTTCCAATTTCGAACAAAATTACTGTCTCTTCTCTTGCTTCCTGTCTGATATTTCACTGGTGTACATATTTATTTCCTTACATTCGTTTTACCCAGATTTCAGTAACCAGATGAGATAGATTCATATGTACAGCATACCAGGTTTATCCTTAAATTTCTACATAGTATTACACCTTATTATTTCATTGGATCACTTCTGAACAAGATAAAACTTTCCAGGTTTGTTTATACTTGGTTTGGTTTAATTTAATAATAAATATCCTGACTGTTTTACTTCAGTAGTAGTATGAAAATATAGTGAAATAGGTGTTCTCACTCCTATACATTTTACATGGCCATATAAATTAGCACAGCCTTTTGGGAAACCAATGTAGTATTATATATTCAAAGTACTTTAATAATTGGATGCTTTTGAATCCAGTAAAATTCTGCTCCTCAGAAATTTGTAAGACATGCTCTAAAAAAATCTTAGAAAGATAGGAAATTTATGCACAAAGATATTATGTGTTTGTTATGAAAGTTGAAGACAGAAGATAGCTCACATTAACTAGAAGGAAGAAAAACAAATAAAGAAAGGGAAGGGATTTGGGTATTTTAGATGTATCTTACAAAGATTATGAAAACAATACAGTAAGAAACTGGGCAACCCATTTGTTAGGAAATGGAAAGGCTTGGAAAAAATTATATTAAGTGAAGTAAGCCAAGCCCAAAGAAACATAGGTCCCATAGTTTCCCTTATTTGAATATCTAGTATATGTCTGAGTCAAGCAGAAAAGGTCAGATAAGGTGATGTTAGGGAAATGAACTCTAAGATATGTATTCAAATGTTTTTTCTTTCATGTGATTGTTTCTAACGCATCTATAAGATTATTTCTTAGTTGCTTTGTATGTCCCTCCCCCACGATATAACCCCTGCTTTCACTGTAAAAAAAAAAAAGAAAAAGAAAAAGAAACTGGGCAAAAGAATCATTCAAATAGTCCTAGACTCAGTGAAAAAGGTTTCTTCAAAAAAGAACAAAATTTTGGATATCTGTTATTGAAGATGTATTCATTTGTTATTAGTTACGGAAATAGCAAAGCAACTATCAGTCTTCCACAAAATTTATCAATTATTTACTATATCTTCTAAGAACTAAATCTCAGAAAATTATAAGATATGTTTTGCAAAACTGAATCCGAGATTTTAAAAACACTAGGCAATATAGTTCAAAGGGTGTCAGGGTGTTAAAACCACTATAACATATTTTTATAGCAATATTAAATACCTTCTAAATGACTACTTTGATAATGATGCATGAATGTTCTTACTCTAAAGACCAGTGGAAAAAATTTATTTTGAATTTAAGCTAGGATTCTTTTTCTTGAGAAGAGTGCAAACAATTTCTTATAAATCAACCATTTCTTCACATCATTTTGTAACACAGGTATGGAGCAAGTTTGCAATTGGTGAGATAGGAACAATTTTTGCATTCTAGCTAAAATCTGCATGAGGAAACCCAACTGTCCTAAACCTAAGTCTATTTCTTCTTGCACAGACCTTCTCTGTCATTTCATTAGATTGGAAAAGCTTTGCTCAAGGGCATTCATTTTATAAAGCAGAAGAGATTAACCTCTCACTCCCTGGTAATGATTTTAGAATATTAAAAAATAACCTAACAGTGAGTTTGAAATAAGTGAGAACATTAATGATTAATTATGTTGTTTGAGCAAAGTTTATGATTGAAATTCAATGACTGAAGCCATTGTGACATTACTTAAATGAATCTGAATTGCTTAATGACCTATATCAGTATGAAATACTGCTATATATCATTAGTATCATCTTATCAGCACAGAAAAAATAACTAGTGAGATTATTATGCTAAATAATTATCTAGAAAGATTGTTTATTTTAAACTGCTTTGCAAGTTTATGTTTCTTGATTACTATCAACTACTTCAGTGAATTTAATAAGATGTACTTTGATGTCTAAGATAAAGATTTGGCCCTTAGAAGTATTGTGCCTTGAATAGTTGTACAGACAGAACACCATTTTAATTTTACTCTATTGTATTGTTTCATTCTATGCAACTACTATCTCCATTTCCTATTTAAAAGACTCTAACACTACTTCATCCTATAAGTATGATTTAGTCTATGAAAAGAAAGCCCTAAGTTATTTATGCTTATAAATCTGTTTAGTATTAGTATAGCTCATAATTTCATATGAGCATGCACTTAAGTTTAATCATTAAAATATATTATGAATATTTCTCTTATATCAAAAGGAAGATATTCCATGAAGCTGAGTAGATAGAAACATAGAGGAATGAATGGATTCCTTTCTTATAGTGATAGGACCTAGAGCCAGTGATATGACCTAGAGCCAGTGATAGAGTCTTCTCTGCACATTCAGCCCTGGCTGATTTGGGAAAGAGAAGAAAAAGAAAGCATAACCTTAGTTAACCCAAATCTTTAAAAAATGTGATTATGTTCCCTACTGAAATAGGACCTGTAATAAGGTACAAAAGGAAATAAAACTACACTGAGAATGAGTTGGAGTCTGTAATTCCATCATGACGCTAGCTGTCACGCTTCCATAGAAAGAATTCTTTTTAGTAGTAAAAGTTAAGATGTCTATATTCACAAATCACCAACACAACATTTTGAAAGTGCCAAATTTTATTGTAAGGTACTCAAATACCTTATAATCTTCTTTGCAATCTTCTTTCAAGACTCTAATTATATAATCAATTCTTGTCTCATTTTCCTTGATTTCTTTATTTTCTCCCCCCCCCCAAATATTATTGATCAACTTTTGGTTTTCCATGGTGTTGTGTATTTAACCCCATTTCAGCTACTAACCCAATTTTTGTATAAAATTTTATGTTCCTGTTTCTCCCACTAAGCTAGTCACTTTTTAAAGACTAGCTTACCTATCTTTTATTACATTTGTGAGACTTGTAGAACTGCATAATAATTAAATCTAAACAAATACTTCAAAGTAGCCAACTTTTTTATCATCAAATAGCTACTGAGTCTCTACTAGTTTATATCTACTAGTTTATAACTACTAGTATATATACTTTTATGGACATATACACTAATAAAAGGTAATGGACAATAAATAATTATGTGTATTGGCATAGAAAACACAAGGAATGTGAAGGCATAGACAGTGATGAACAGGTCCTATTGAAGACAGAATAGACATGAAAGGCCTCTTTGTGGAGACTAGGAGACTAAACTTTCATAGTGAATAAGAAGAACATAGGCTAATCACTCACCTTGACCAAACTCTAGCCAGGCTTCTTAAGAAAGAGGATTCAACACAGGCCTATAAAAACTGCAGATTGTCAACTCAAAGCATTTCAACAGACAGACAAACATAAGCACAAATCTACTAATCACTGACATATCTTCTAACAACTAGAAGGCCATAACCCTAGGACAATAACATCAGCCTCCTTTAGTGTTTGTTACTGTTTTTCAGAAGCCTCCGAGCTGCCAACAATTGACTACTTTTTCCAACGAAAGAGTCGATGATGGGCAGACAGGCCCATATACCCCTCTCACAACAATTACTTTAGAATGCTTGAAGTTACCAGTCCTTTTTCTGCCCCTTCAGCACATAAACATTCTACCCAGAACTGTCTTTCCAAAGACGAGAGAGCTCTCTTTGAAATGCCAACATTCAGAGAAATAATTTCTCTCTTGTTCCCAGACCCAATGGGAAAGTCAGAGCTTACCTATGGACAACATTTTGCTTAACTCCTACAACTGTGGGTTGAGCCTGTAGAAGCACACTTCCTGCTCATGGAGACTTGACCCATAGGCACGTCACCCTGGCTTGCTAGCCATGAGCTGTCGACGGCTCCCTAAATGCCCCGGAGGGACCAACCAGTGCCTGTCACCAATCAGTGCCTTACATCAACTCCCCGCTGAGTGATTGGCCGGGAAGGACTCAGGAGGTTGGGAAAGCTGGGGCTATAAAATTCCCGCCTTGACAAAAATCAAGAACT